>NC_091889.1:0-600000 GCF_019399895.1 Cardiocondyla obscurior | reverse complement strand
AATTGGCCGTGCCAAAGGAATCAACTCTTCGGTATTTCGAAGATAATTAAATAATTATTAAAAATTATAATATAAGTATTTTTTTTTTTTTTTTTTACTCATTATTTTGTATTTCAGACGGACTTCGGGAAATCATACAGCAGTAACACGAAGTCACAGTAGTTTATACGGCTTGACTCGACCGGCAGATGGAAATTTAATAGCTCGCCCGTTGAGTCGTACATCATCACACGGTCATCTTAGTTTTGAGGAGATGTGCAAAACTAATGAAGCCAAATCTCAAGTGTGGTCTTCTGATAATCTTATGTCCGATGACAATTATGCTCGGCAAGATGTAGAATTATTATCACAACGAGATTTTACGAGATTGCAACCTCTTTTATGGCTCGAATTAACGGCGATTTTCGATAAATATAATATACCGCTTACAAGACGAAAACCTAATAAACGACGGAGAAAAAGTATGTGATCTATTTGTTTTTCTATCTTTATTCTCTTATAAGATCTTACATTATTAATTTTTGTTACAGTTTTAAACTAATGTAGCAAAAAAAAAAAAAAAAAAAAAAAAAAGAACAGGTTTAATCATCGCTTGTTATATTTTTGTAGGTGGAAATTTGTTTGGCGTTTCTTTATCGACGTTGTTGCTCAGGGATAGTCAATTAACGAGTGAAGAAAATAATATCCCACTAGTGTTTCAAAAGGTTCTTAATGAATTGACAAAACGCGGAGTAAAGGAAGAAGGTATTCTTCGTGTTGGAGGCCATAAGCAAAAAGTAAGTACATAAATAATTATTTAGTCATTCAATTAGAAAACAAAGAATGTCGTTTTTTATTATTACGATAATTATTTAGGTGGAAATTATTTGCACGGAACTGGAAACTGATTTTTATTGTAAACCAAAGGAGATGGATAAGCTATTTAAACACACTCCGTGTCACGATTTGTCGGCCGTTTTGAAAAAATTGTTAAGAGATTTACCTCAACCTCTTCTTACCATTGAATTGATTGATGCTTTTTATCAAAGTCATGGTTGGTAGATTGAACACATTACACATTTGTGATATTTTATATACTTATTATTATTATAGGTGTTAAAAACCCCAACGACTTGATATATTCTCTTAATCTGCTGGTACTTTTACTGCCCGTCGAACATCGATGTACATTGGAGGCATTGCTGAATTTTTTGAAGTTGGTTATTGAAAATCAAGCATCGAACAAAATGTCGATACACAATGTGGCGATGATAGTAGCACCGTCGCTTTTTCCACCTCGGTACATACATCCGCAAGATCATACCGATTTGACTGCACAAGTTAATATGGCTGCCATATGTTGTCAAGTAACGGAAGCTTTACTTAATAACGTTGACAAGTTATGGTATGTTCCGACAGACCTTGTAAATCAATTACGAAGACAGTCCGAAGTAGAAAGATATCGAAAATACAAGAAAAAATATTATTGATATGATAACTTGCGTACATTCTACTGTCTTTATATTAATATATTGCAACTTATTAACAGATAAAATTTTATAAGAGATACTTTAAACTAATTATCTTCTCTATTTTGTATATTTAATATTTTGAATAATAATAGTGCCTATTTACATATCACGATACCTTCAATATATATATACAATATTTGTTTCTTTTTTTCTAAATAATTTTTAATTCATAACTCTTTAATTAATTATGATAAACCACAATTTACCTCATCTTATGATTATAATTAACCGTATTAAAATGTATTTCTTTATACACAGAGTGGTCTACGTAGCTAAATTAAAGTAACGAATTTAAAAGTAGCATTTCCCTATATCAAAACTGAATAAAAATGGGATTGTTATTTTTTTATTTGACAATCTCAAATTTCTAAAGATTTTTCTATACACGATTCTTATTATTTTAATAATAAACTTTGTACATTTAATCTTGAATCTGATGAACAAAATTGTAATTCCTGCTTTTTATTACATCTTGATTTAATAAAAACTTGTAGATCTGATATAATTATATGCGGGCGTATATATACGCGTGTCTGTATGTGTGCCGATTTATACATGTGTACAATAATTTGTCTAAAGATACAATTCAATAGAGTATATAAAAACTTTTTTTTAGTAGATTAAAAGATAAGCCTAACTTTTACACAAATTTGTTATACGTAACATGCGACTTAAGAATTTTAATTTTAGTCGAGATTCTACGTCGCAGCAAATATTGATTTGTAATAAAATTAATTAAAATATTGTTACACAAAAAAAATCAAGATCTCGTTATGTCTATAAATATTTCTACATAATTTTTTTACGATTGATTAAGAACGTATATAGTAAGACGGTAAATCTAAGCATTAACTTTGTGTAATATATAAAAAAAAAGATCTATGATTTTTTTTTTCTATTTCAACTAACGCAAAAGTGTAAAGATAATTGTTTTAAATTGTTGGAGGAATGGCAATGAAAGTGTTGGGACCTCTCGTTCCGAGATATGAATTTCGCGCGCCTCTGTTGCTAGTTATTGTATCTGCTGTCACCGCTGTGGCGCCACTTTCGAAGTCGATCGCGAAGCAAGCAGAGTTGCGAGTCACGCCGTTGGCATATACAAGCATAGTAGTTACGCGATTGTACTTTTAGTAGTTAAATTGGAGTTTGTCATATATGTGTGTGTCATTGGGTTTTCTTAAAAGGAAAACGTTTCTCGGTAATAACAGTGCTTTACGTCAAGATCATTAGCGGGAAGCTCTACATCTCTCTCTCTTTCTCTCTCTTTCTATCTCGTCTATTCCTTTTTCTCTCTCGCTGTTGCTCTTACATCTACACGCTTACACGCATGTACGTGCACCCTTTCACTCTCCTTTTTTTCTGTCCTGCCTCGCCTCTATTTATCTATCTGCCCATCTGTTCGTCCGTTCGATTCCGTTCGATCTATTTATCTATCTATCTATATTTATTAATCTCTCTTGGCGGGGGTATGTAACAGAGTCCCTCCTTCGGACGGCCAAAGGCAGACGTATATTTTCGATACTCAAAAGTCGCGAAGTAAGGATAGGGAAAAATAAGTGAAGTGGAAGATAAAAAGAGAGGGAAGGAGCGTGAGAGAGAGAGAGAGCGAGAGCGGGCGGACGGGTGAAGGAGAGAGAAAAACCCGTGAAAGAAGGAGAGAGATAAGCGAGGAGATTCGCAAGGAAAAGATGGGTACGAGGAAGGGAGGTCGAAAGGGAGAGGGAGAGGAGCGTATATATATGTACGTATGTTGGTATGCGTGTCGCGCTTGCGCGTCGTGTGTGTTGGATAGTGATGAGCGGTAGAGGTGCAACGAGGACACCCTGATCAGTCGCGCTTTCGCGAGAAGTGAGGTTAAACTGACATCCGCACGAAAATCCGTGACTGCCTGTGCTTTTTGCCTCCGGCCGGGGGGGACACTCGCATCCGCGTTCTCTCGACCCGCGTCCCTTCGCGCGCACGTACGCGGGCGCGACGCGAGAAAGAGGCCAAGTGACGTGTTACACGTGCGTTAAGTGTGTTAAGTGCCATTCGAGAGTCCGACATTTCGAGGGCCCCGAGATCCTGCTGGGAATTTCTACGTTCTACGCGCTTCTATTCATGTAAGTATAGCCTCGGCGGGCGCCGAGTTTGTTGTTTACGGCGCGGGCGAGGACCGCGGCGGACGCCTCGTGCCCGAAGCGAGTCGCTCGGAATGACAATTAACCCAATTTCAATCGGGCAGTCCAATTTCCCATTCTGCCCTTACACGCGGAAAGATCGATTCCATTTTCTCTCTTTCCATCTTTGCTCCTCCTTTCCTCTTACCTTTTGCCTTTCTCTCTTCCACTGTCTCTCTCTCTCTCTCTCTCTCTCTCTCTCTCTCTCTCTCTCTCTCTCTCTCTCTCTCTCTCTCTCTATTCTTGTTTCTCCTTCTTTCTTTCACATACTCTCACTCTCACTCGCTCACTCACTCACTCACTCACTCACTCACTCACTCACTCACGCATGCACGCACGCACATCTGCTACTCATTTACTTGGCACGACCTTCCAGCTAGGACGTATCTCATGATGAGAACGTTCTGATCGCGCAGGTACGAGACAACACTCTCTCCCTTTCCGACACTCTACAGAAGCTTAAAATCTTGTTAATAATGGACAAACGGGTATGAAATACTATTAGCTGTCTATGAATGATTGAAAACTGAAGGATAACAAGGGTACTGTACAATTAATGAATATTACACACACGCGCATTTTTATTTTTTTTTTCTTACAAAAGTAGGAATGTAAAATGGTATAAATCTTTTTTAGAAATTATTTGCATATTTTAATTTTGATATAGTGCTGTTAATGTTGATTTAAATAGATTTATATGAATATAAACGTTGATGAGGTAATTTAAAGTTAAAATCGCGCATGTATAATCGTTATTAAAAAAAAAAAAGAACGGTAATGATATTTTCACAGATAAATCTTTAACTTTTTTTTTTTTTAATTTTGAGGAACAAAAAACAACTTTGAACATTTTATTTTTCTTTGTAACGATTATTTCTTAGAGATATCCCTCGCGTTTTGATTGTGCTGTTCGTAATAGGTTAGCCCAAGGGACATAGATCATTTCTTTCCTTTGTGTAACGTAATTTCATCGAATAATTAATGATACATTTATTGATGGTAATAATATACAAACAATATGAATGCACATAACATTAAATCAAATTAATTATTAATAGCTTTAAAAGTCTTATACCAGAGCGCAACGATATATGGCCCAGCGTTCAACTTACAAATAAATCGAATTCTAACAATGATAATTTGGCGAATTAATTTCGCGCAGATAAATTTTACTGCATTTTCGATGTTCATAGTCTGACAGAGACAGGGGCGTTGTTATCGCGATAGAAACCACAGTTTTATTGCCGCTCCGGTGTGGAATTTTCATTCGAGAGACTCCACTTTCGAATCTATTAAATAGCACAATTAAAGGGGGGAGGGGGAAAAAAAGGAAGAAAAAAAAATCCCTTACGCAAAAGGAGAAAAAAAAAAAGAAAAAAAAAAGGAAAGTCTCGCGCTACAAAAATACTTTACGTGTCTCGTACCGCAAATAAAAACATCGCACGCGAAGTGCATTGACAATGGGTGGAATTTCACCCCCTCCCACCTCGGCCGCTAATGACTTGACGTCGGAAAAAACGTGTAATGACACCCCTGGACGTAGACACTCGTATTCGTCGGGACACGCCACGCGCATGCTGCGTCGATTATCGGCCAAGAAGCTGACTCGCCGTGACGTCACTGCCCGTGCAACGTATCATTTTTAGCTCGCATACATATACATTGACTCATTGTGATGGAGCGAGTGACCGTGTATTCGTTTATGCGCCCGATACAATTGCGATTCCGATTTGTGTCGCTTGGGCATTTAAAAGGAAAAAGAAAAAAAAAAAAAAAGACGAATGTATATTTACATCGGACATTTTATCTCGCAGGCTTATATCAATATACGTTTGTTATCTTACACTTGATTTGCATTTTCTAGCTTAAGGTTGTTGCATTTATCTGATATATTTACGAATTGCTCATTAGCGAATTTACTGACGCAATTCGATTGCGTTTTTGCTGTATCGATTATGCTCGATATCAGGTACATTTTGTTGACCTTATATATTATTTTTATTTATTAAATATACAGATAGGATATATAGGGGTACCGAAAATCGTCAGGCTGCGTAATATATGACGCTGAGCCGAAAAATATTTAAAATTCTTGTCTATCGTTTTCTGATTCCATTGATCTAACTATCTCATTAATTTACTTTGGCATTGATATTCGTTAGTATTTTAATTGACAGTGATCATTAATCCTAAGTAGATTCTATTTTATCAAAAATATTATATTCTAACTAATACTTCAATAGTAAGAGTAGTAAATTAAAGGTAATAATTTTAATTATTAACAGAATGCTTTTGTTTTACATTTTGAAAAATCAGAGGCCCATATATGTTTATAAATATATATACTATATATATATTTTTTTTTCTGTTAATCTGGCCAAGTATTATGTTCTATTTCATATGAATAAAATGTTGAACTTCGACATTGTGCCATTTCCAACGTCCATACAGATGTACTACGAGACTTAAAGACCAGGGTTTTAAAATTCTTGGCTCTGGATCTTTCCTCCACTTCGTGAAATCTGTAAATTCTGAATTTGTGTCAGCTACCTACATTTGCTCTCGCTGTATCACCATATCGCGTATGTAGCGGCGCATGTTTTTATGAACGGTCGTAATGATCACATATTGCAACGCGAACACGACGCTTTCCCTTGGCACTACTGGCCGAGGCGAAAACATTGTATACGTTTTATTCGTTTGCCATCTCTACCGTCGTTTTATCATCGCTACCTCTATCTACTATCACCATCCACTCATTACTACCACCGCCACTACCACCACCATCGCCATCACCACCACTACCGCTATCACTACCACCATCGCGACTACCTCCACAGTCTCCACACTGCCTCCGCAACTTCCACCTTCACAATCACTACCATAACTGCTATAGCTACCTCCACCAGGCCACCATCACATCATCGCTACACCATCGACACCCTACAGCCACAACCACATCTAACACCACCACTACTCATACTTGTACGATAAGATTTATTTAAAATTTTTTTTCTAACATTTATCACGACGCGTAATTAAAATTCTATTTGCCAAGCTTCGTATAAAGACATAATTAACGTTTGAAATTATTTCGGTGATGGAAACAATTACTTCTATAATTTGTTCTTTCAAAATCCGACAAGAGCTGACAGAAACTTTCGCAGGGACAAGGTGAGGTGCCAGGTTCGCATAGCTTCTCACTTTGTTTCGAGATATATTTTTGTTTTAATGGCCAAGAGTATTTGTTTAATTTATCACAAAGTATAGAAATGAAAAAGATTAAGTTAGAACTGCAAATTATTGATGAGTTTCCGTGAAATAATATTCTAGCTTTGCACAGACGCTAAGGTGGTGATGGTATGGTTTTTAATTTTTATTTTATATATATAAATGTGTATATATATATTTTTTTTTTTTAATTTAAAATAATACGTTTTAAGTTGCGATAGTGAAATGAAAATTCTTTGGAAGAATCGCTTGTTAAGTATTACGATCTAGCATTATCAATCCAACCAGGTTGAGAGCATTTTGAATAATAGATACCACAGACACTATTTATATCTGGAAATCAATATCCTCGTAGCTATATTGTGGGCAACATGCACATTGTATAGCATCTTGTATAGCGTCTCAACTTGACTAACCTACGCGAAACTCTCGTCACTTTCTTCTGTATCTATAATTATTAAAGCGAAAAAAAAAATCGCCGATATAGCAATTATTTTTTAAGGATTTAATTCCATTAGAGAAGCTAAGAAACGTTTAAAAAGCAGCAGTCACGTAAAACACGAAATTTTACTTTCGTCTGTAAACGGTTTGATTTTTAGACTACTAAATTAATAAACCTATTTTATTTTTTACTTCCTCTTGGACGAATTGAATTCCAGGCACTTGAGATGTAAATAGCTGGATTCATTAATTTTTAGAATGATCTCCGATGTATCGTGATGCTCTACGGAATCGCTAAAATCGCCGTTTGTATTCTTAGCTTTTCGAAAAGAATAGACGGTATAGATTTGTATCCATATCGTACACAATGTACGTACATTAAGTAAGTCATTTGCTGGGATACTGCTTGTTCAGGTGGTCCATTCACATATTTACAATATGATCCGTTATGATTGACGTGAAAAACCGGTCACTCTTTCTCTTTCGCCTCGTGAAAGTTCAAACGGATGAAACAGATAAAATCACGTTATTGATTAAGCCTCCACCGAGAAAGAACATTCGAAGTGGTTTACCTCTCGTATAAAAATATAACTTCCCTTTTTTACAGAGAAATATTAAATGTAAATTACGAAACTGCACTTTGCCTATAAATGCCGTGCCAACTATTATTATAATATTTAAATAATCGTAATAATTCTCTGCGATAAAAATCACAGAATGCGGCACAGTTGAGAAAAAGTAAGAAGCATTTATATAGATTTGTTTAATTGAAAAAAAAATGCAGCTCGCTTCGAAACGTGCTCTTTGTTCTTTTTAAAGAGAATTATTCGTTTAGATTTACAAGCAGTTATTCCAGCAAATGTTCAACTCTACGCTTCTTTGACCGGCCATCGGTCGACCCTGACGTTGGCCTTGACTTCTAAAGGGATCAAAGTCGTCAATCTTTCTTGCAAATCTATATGAAACTACAATGATTTCATAGATAGCGCAAGAACTTTGCCTCTCTACCTGGCCTGGGGGGGTAATGTGATGTAAACCTTGGCTCGCGTGAAAAGTTATAAACTCTTCGTGTGAGATCCTAGCACAATTTCCTGGTACCGGAAAATCGCTTTCAATATGCGCGACGCCTTTAATATTTTTTAATCAGCAAGGATTGGCGGGATAGATCAATAACTTGGTGTCGATATCGATGCCAAGGTTTCAAATAACTTCCGGCTGGAAAGATGATACGTAAAGATGAGATATTCACTTTATAATTTAATATATTATATAAGCGTTTTATTTAATGGATTTTGGTCGTATCAATTAGCCGTCAGCTTAGATTGCCGTTTAAAAATTCTTTGCGGTCGATAAAAATTTGATACCGCGACTTTATGGCTTGGAAACAAAATCGCCGTTACTTTTTAATCTTTGAGTTGCTTATTTATTTGAATTAATTTTTCTACTGGAAATAATAAGAGAAAAAAAAAACAGGCTGGTTACGTGAGATTTTAATTTTATACCATTCGGAAAAAAAAAGAAAATAATCGAAATATTCAACCGTTTTGATACATTTTCGCCGGCCTGTATGTTCGAAGCTCACGTGAATTTCCATCTTAACATATGCTTGGCCAGAACGCATTTGGAGATGAGATCATCGATCCTGTTGCTAGGTTCAAGGCCGATTGAGAACGATGGTTCTTACTTTCGCTTCTCATAGCTGCTGACAAGAAATGGCGGAACTATTCTTCTTCGCTCTATCCCGCTTTTTATTTTTTTCTATTTTTTTTTTTTTTTTTATTCACATATTCTTCCATTCATGGTCGACTACATTCTTATGGGATCAAACCTGTAACACACGCACAACTTTGCCGAGCCCTTTGTTAAGTATTTTTTATTACTTTTAACTTTGAAACGCGCGTATAGATTTTTCGTAAGTAAAATATACACAAAGACTTGGATCATGATTTTTGATAATAATTATTTCGAGCGTCGAAAATTTTTTTAATCAGTGGACTTTTTACGTTTATGAATATCGCTTAGCTATCAAATTCTCTCGAATAATATGCGGCTTACTTGGCTACTCGAATTCGCTAATAACTACACACACACACACACACACACATATATCTTATTCTGTATTTTCAGTATACAATGATTGCATAGTTTGTTATCAGCGGCTCGGGATACCCGAGAGTTGTTAGGTAGTGCAGTGATCCGGGTAGCCGAGTACCCAGGTAGTCTAGTATCACCCGAGATAATCGGGTAGCCGATGAACCCGAGTACTCGGGTGGTTACCCGGATACCCGGGTACGCCAATATTGATAGCACTAGCGGTGATATGGATGGTAGTAATAGTAGTGCGATGGCGTCTGTGTCGCCTGTGCAGAATCGATCCGATGCCCCAGTTACCAGAAGAAGGTCACAGGAAAGAAAAAGACCAATAGATGAGTAGAACGTATAAGACGTTTCAGAAGTACGTGTTCGTATGTGTAGACGTGGGAGTGGGTGTATGTGTGTATCACTCATTCCAACAATATCTATTCAAAATTTTTAGTTCTAGTCTAGAACAAATATGTCTTTGAGATTTTCGAAGCGTAAATACTTATTGATTCTATACATGTAAACGTTATTTATGGAAAAGAAAAAAAAGACACATTTTATTTCTTATGTAGGTCTTTAAATGTAATGAAAATTAATTAATTGTGTTGTATGGCATAAAATCAATTTCAAGAATCAATCTCCTTTTATGTTGCAGATTTTCTGGGGCAGCTACGGACAACAACTTCACTTATAACGCTATAATAAACATATATGCATGTCGAGATGCATTAGAGGCTGTGATCATTTTATCTCAAACTTAAGTTTGAACAATAATTTGGAACTATCCGTTCCTTTATTTGAAGATATTCCAATGTTCAGTATGTTGATATCTTGATACATTGGTGTTTTTTATTAATTATTAGATAAATTAAAAATTAATTCGTGTGCAACACGGTAAACTTATCGAAAGTATTCTTTTGTTAAAAGATAATTGAAGGGATTAAACCGAGAAGATTCAAATCCTTCACACGTGCATCCGAACACACACACACACACACACACTCACACAAACACGCCCGCGCGCACGTACACGCATGTACCCTTGTACTATAAATTAAACGGTATACTCGAGTAAAAACAACAGGGAGAGGCATTATCCGGGAACGAAGACGATAAGAAAACATCTGATATCACGGGACCGGAAGTGAGATCTGTCGCAGTTGCCAATTTAATTAGCAATGTAGCAGCGCGGTACAATGAAGGGTCGGAGGCTGTTGTTACGGGGGATGCCGTTTTGGCAGCCCCATCCGGGTTAAAAGAAGCAATTAATCTAACAATCACGGCGACTGCGAGAACAGCGACGACGACAATAATTCCCGGTATGGATACCAGCGGCGATTCGAGTATGGACACTACTAACGGTGGCACCGCCGCTACGAGTGTCGGTGCCATTGCTTCCGTCGTTACCAATGCCGCATCCTTAATGCTGGTCAAGACTGAGAGGCCGGATCATTTGGCGGGGACGTCGACGTCGCCCGCGACGGTAACCGCTGTAGCCTCCGGACCGATCGGCACTGGGAGCAGCCTCTTTTCTGGTATCACCAACAGCAATAAGACAGCCAGGTCGGACGATTGGCTGGCGACGAATAGCCCGGGATCACCGCAGAACTCTCTACAGGGCCAGCACGTAGTCTATCCCACTTCCCAGCAGCAATTGTCGGAGCAGCAGCAACCTCCTATGGCCCACTCCAGTCCGCTCGGGCATCAACAAGTTAGCAATAATGGATACGCAAGTCCTATGAGCACCGGCAGTTATGACCCGTACAGCCCCAACGGTAAAATCGGTGAGTAATTATCATTTATTTATTTTTTTTTTAATAAAATTTGCGGCGTACATAATGACCGTTCGCTTCAGTTGACGCGTGAGAAAAATGCGCTAAGGGTTCATTTTGAGGATATTCCGTACACGTAGGATGTCCCCGGAGCATTCTGACTACTAATTTTTGCGGAGGTAGAACGAATCGAAGCGAATAAAAGTTCTATTATTTTATTATAAATTAAAATTAAATAATTAAGGGTACGGAACTTCAAGGCTCCTTATGACTCTTTGATATAATCGGCTTTTGCTTTTGGTTAAATCGGATCTAAGTCGTAATTTGTAGAAACCAAAAGTAACAGAGAATTACTTTGCACTCAATGAGCTACTTTTTTTTACCTCCGAGTGCAGCGAATGTGTGTTAAGTATAATCTCGGTGAGCGCAGGGATCCGATGGTTTTTATTTTTGCCGTAAAAACGGCTGATCTAAAGCTCTATTTAGAATTTTATCGTACTTTGATTAAAAAATTAAAGAAAAGAAAAAAATAAAAAATTGCCCAGAGCAATTATAATAATAGACTTACATTTTTTTAAGTAAAAACTAATATAAGTATCTATATTAACAAGTCCAGCCTTTATAATTCGTGATATAAGTTGCCAAAATTATCTTAACGAGTAAATTCGAGGAGGTTACAGCTGTCGCTAATTATTTATGAAAAAAGTTACTAGAAGTAATCTTCGGCGTGTATTTATCACTATCTACTTTTCTTTGAAAACCAGAAATTTTATCGGCAAAGAAATGTGACATGTATATGTTAGCATTCTTGATGTCGGTTATCTCTCTGGATTCTATCGAGAAGAGTGGATATCCTTGAGAAGGAGCATTGTCCTCAATAGCTATCTCTTGTTCGGCCACTTGGCTCGACCTGACAAGCTTCTCGTCACTCTGTAACATTGCCCGTTGCAATTTCTTGTCAAGGTCGAGACCAAGCGATATTTCTCGCTATCTTGATTATAAATATGAGGATTAGAATCTTTTTATATTTCTCACATGTCCGTAAAAATCTTTGGGAGGGAGAACAATTTCTGCGTAATTCAAAGGATTTAAAAGAAGAACGTTCATCGATCGTGCCGAACTTGCCGCAAATTTTCAAACATTTCTAATTTTCGATTCGTATTTTAGGTCTCCAGATTTCAGCTTTGATACAAGTCGCAAATATATATCGCAAAATAATAATTTTGATAGCCGAAGACATTTTCGCAATACTCAAACGTGATATATATATATATTTTTTCTTCTTTTTATATTTATTTTAATGAATTAATTTATTTTTACATTTCCTTTGTCCAATCAAATTCGAAATATCATCTTGCTTATGTAAACGGTGTTTGTATTGCTAGGATGCAAGGTCTATCACGGCCAATGGCGAGCAAACCGGACACAATTACAGAATCTCGTGAAGCTTCGCTGAGCACTGCGAGGCCTCCGACACGCATCGAGGCCTCGTCGTTTCTTTCGCTCTCTCTCGGTGTTTCACTCGTTCTTGTTTCAAAGCTGTATAAGCACTAACTGAGTTACATACTTACAAAAGCCAGGTGGAAATTAAAACGTTGAAAACATAGTAATTCGAGAAAAGAATTGGCCTTTTTCGCAGAAGCTTTAATTTTCAGGGAGATTAACAAATTAACTAGACATATTTAAAATCTCTCTTCATCTTTTTCAAGTCTATTTATGAAAGTGTTCTTGCTTTCAAGAGCAAGTAAATTCAATTCCAATTAATGGAAATTTAATTAAAATTTTTTGGAACCGTGCTTCGCACTATGTTTTTTATTTTTATATTTTTTAAACATCCAGAGAAGATGCCTGTAAACAGATAGAACATTCCTTAAGTGAATAACAAAAGTAATTAAATTTTTTTATCGTTAATCATAATGATTAGTTAATTATAATAAATGATACAAATTTGTTCTCTTATTAATATTAGAATAATTAAAAAAAAAAAGATAATTATTTAATTTCTTACATCTTAAGATCCATTACACTTGGTGTATTAACGAGATCTGTCCTTACAACAGTGATGAAAGCCGTCTACAGCTACGTGATATCTTTACGCTTCAAAAGTACACGGTTACGCCATCTTTCCATGGCTCGCCGTCTTCTCCTGAATTACTATGTTAATACTAATTTATAAAAACTCCATTTATTTTTCATCCTCTCCAAATTTTATAATTCAACAATGTGTAACTTTATATTTCGCATTCGTCCGTTATCGATTTCTGAAATCAGATATTTCTCACCACAGTGTCTGTAAAGGGAATAATAAATTGTATGTAGTTAATTGCAACCGGTGCGGCTAACGTCAACATCATCGTATAGATCACCGATTAAAGTTGTGTGCATTAATATGCACGGGTGTGCCTTCCGCGCCCACTTTCAGCCTTGAGCCAAGAACTTGAATCACTTGCAAGAGAACTAAAGAATTGTGATTTTAGAATCACAATCAGAGATCGAGAATACATAAGGGAAAAAGAATGTGCGTGTGTGGCGGAAAAAAAAAAAAAGAAAAAAAAATATGAGAGAAGTCTAACATAAAATGCTGATTGTATGTGATTGAACATGTTTATGCATGAGAACGTGACTTTGAGAAAATTAATAATTAATTTAAATTATTAATATAATATCTTAACTTTTTGCAAAGCAGACCGCGTACTATCTGATGCTTTAAAAAAAAAAATATATATATATATATATATATTTTTTTACTGTTTTATATAGTAATTTTTGTGAAGCTCGAGTTATTGAAATTCTTATGCGTTCTCACGGTGTATTAAAATTATTCGCTTTACTAAGGCACTGATGTAAATTAGACCATCCTTGATTTACGTCTCTCGTGGGAAAGTCGTTTGGAAAAGTTGCCGGCTAATTGGGCGATGAATAATTACCCCGAAAAAATTAACATGACAAAATATATCGATCGTACTATTTCCATGTGCAATAACATTAATCAACGTTTCATCTACGTTTGTTTTACATGTGGTTTCGGTTACATGTGGTTCTTATAATATGAATGTCTCTTTGAACACGGTCTCTCTCTCGTTCTTTCTCTCTTTCGCAATTTGCTTCGCAACAAATTACAAAAAAGAAAGAAAAAAAAATTGGACGAAGAACGTTGCGATGAGTATGGACTTCAAAGTATTATTCGTGATCATTCCAGAGATGATTACTTCATCCATAAAAAAAAAAAACTTGTGGTTGTGCCTTTATAAAGAAACGTCGAAACGTAAAAAAAGAAAAAAAAAATGCTATTTAATACAGCGTTGATACACATGAAATCGTGATTAATAAAAATATAGCAGGAAATAATTTTAGACCTAGTTTGTTTCCACGAAATAACTTGCGTAATGACTTGTCGCTTAATTAACGACGTATTTTGTAAAACGAAACAAAGAAAAAGAATAGAAAAAAAAAAAAAAAAAAACTCGTTAAAAACCAGCTGAAGTCGTCACTTGAAAAAAAAAAATATTTTACAAGTAGCGGATCGTGTGCGGAACTTCGCGAGTGCGATTCGACAGAATTTCACTAATTTATAAAATCGGGAGAGATCGCGGGGGTGCAATTCGAGGTTCGCGGGCCTTGTCGGTGCGTTAGAAAAAGCTCGTGCGAAATTCAACGTGCAGCGCGTTCCCTCGTACGATTTCGCAGGATAGTCGAGGGAAATTCGAGATGTGTGGCGCTTCCGAAATGCTAGTTCGACGTTGACACAGTTTGTCCAGGCTCGCCTGGGTACGGCGAGGGTTGCCCTCCTTTTTCTGACCATGACCCACCCCGATAGCCCCCAGCTAAATAGTAGATCTCAGCCCCGCTTTAATGCTCCCCCGCGTTCGTAACTCTATCCCGACATGCGCAACGCGCTCCCGCGTATGTTGTATGTGCACGCTTCGTATTCACTCGACCAATTTTGCACAATACGTAACAGGTGAATGAGGTCAAATGGTTTAGTTATTCCTACCGTGGCTTACGAAGATATACCTATGTATATATATATTTTTTTTTTTTTTATTAGGCTTCGCGCCTCGTAGTTCCATCTTGCTCGCGATCGTGCCTGATCGAAAGCGGTACGGGAATTTAAAGAATGCAGCCCATCTGCCCCGCGTCCGAGTGTGTGCGATCAAGAAAAATAAAATGTATTTGTTCTGCAATTAACCCAGCGAGCGTGATTAGTTAGTTAAACGTGATTCGGGTGGGCTAACTCCTTTGATCTTCAATCGTACAAATTTTGCGTCGAATCAATACCTAGTTTTTTTCGTTTTCCGCGGAATTCGTTTTTTATTTTATTTTATTTTTTTTTCTTCTGTCTTATTTAATCTGAAGGAAAAAAAAAAAACGTGCATACGTCGGGGCTTTAGCCGAGCGAATTAAATTAATTAAATATTATAAATACAGTCCGCTGACCACGGGGAAGTCTTCCAACGTGCGCACATGACTTTATTCGCGGGGCATAGCGCGGTGTTAAAGCGCACGTTGACAGTGAAAGTTCCAAAAACAAATCCACCCGACTTCGGCAGGTCGGTCCGGCCTGGCTATTGGTGCCGCTGGCTCTCTCTCGTGTCCGCCGTTCCACTCTCGAACGACTCCATGCGATCCGCCTGGCCTCAGTCGAAGGTGAACCGTCGGAGTCGCAGCTTCGACGTCCTCCGTCCTTCGTTTGCGGCTTCTCGCTCTGACGTCGGACGTTAATGAATTCGCACCCGTCAGCCGCGGTGCAATAGTACGCGTGTGCGCCGATACAGATCACGTAGGAGGGGTGCCCGGGTTTGCCCGTGATGTAATTGCACCGTGAAACCGTTCGCGCGCCGTCCGGCAGGTATTTGAGACGCGTTGAGGTCGGCGGCGAAGTCGGGCATCGCGCACGGCCCGGAGTCTCTTCGGCCAGTCCTAAAAAAGCGGCACGTCGAACGATCGAGAAGCGGCCGCGAAACGTCCGCGTGCTCGGCGCGCCGCTCGCTACGCGGATTGAAATCTTGCAGGGAACCAAGAAAAAATAAAAGGAAAAAAAAGGCGATATAAAATGGCGATATGTCGCCCGCGCGCGCGCGAACGTTCGCGCGACGAATCGTGATGCGTTGATGGCGTCTCGGAGCCATTCTTCTGTGCGTGTCTGCCAGGAAACACGTGCGTGTGTTAGCATGCTACACCCCCACTCGCGGACACTTACTGCAACGCGATGATGCAGCAGCAGCTGCTTCGCTTTGGATCTTCAGGCTGACCTGAATATCCCGAGGGAAAAAAAAAAGAAAGAAGAAAAAAAAATGGACATTCGTTCGCTACATTTTTCTTCGTTTCCGTTTCGTTTCGCATTTCCGTTCCGATTGGCACTGAAAATAATTACGAAAGTCCGCGACGAGTCTCTGGATTTTTTTCTTAATTTTTCCGGCCTGTGCACGTTTTTTATTTTTTTTTTTAATTATTTTTTTGTGTGTACGGCGGTTTAATGTTTAAAGTTTTTAGTTTTATATATAATTTTTAAATAGGTAATAAAAGTAATTTGAGAACGGTTGACTTATTGTGTGTTTAAAATTTTTTTATATATATTTTTTTTTATATTAAAAAAGTATAAATGTAAAAGGAAAATTATATTACGCAAAAATATCGTTATTTTATATAACGCGGAAAAAAAATGAAAATAATGCCTCTTTAGGAAGAAAAAGAAAGAAAGGATGTAGCATTCGTAAATGGAAAAGTAGAGCGAAGAGAGACGCTAACCTCGATATTTCTTTCCTTTATCTATATGTATATTCCGTCATATATAGTTTTCATTTAAAAGAAAAAATTATAAAAAGAAGGCATTAAAGCTGACACAGGCACGTTTCCTCAAAAGACACTCTTATTTGTCAAAAGTTTAATGCCGCGGCTTAACAAACCCATAAATCACACGATCTCCTTCAGAGTAACTCATTAAAAACTTATAATTCGTGCATTTCTCGGTTGTTTGTTCCCGAGTAACAAACATAAATAATTCATACTTCAACGTTTGGCGTAAATCAAAAGTGCGAAAAGGAGAACGCATTAAAAAAGAATTAAAAAAAAAAAACCCGTTTAATTTTCAACAAATATACAAATTTCAGATCATTTTTCAGATCTCGACTCCTTTTCCTTCGCGTCGCGAAAGAGATCGTAACTTTTTACGCTTGTGTTAATTTTCGAAGGACGTGAAGAAACCTGTAACGACGGTCCATGTACGATTGACTCTTTTCGACTTACGATCGCCACCGTGAACTCTCGCAAACGTGCGAATAATACCGCGGGGTGACTGAGGAAAAACGGTTGAAAGGTGGAGGTGAATAGTGAGATGCTGCGGACAATGCCACGCATATCTGTCGCGGGGATACGAATAAAGTGGAATACCAAGTACAGCCTTCAGGAATCTAGTCCGGAAGTATCGAGTAGCGATACGTTCTCGTCGAGCTTTCAAGCAGATTCGGGCGCGTCGGTGCGTGAGGAGGATCCCATTCAGCTTTGGGATTTGGATTTCCATCGTGGGCTCAAGACAGAACCCGAGAGCGATCACTACCGCACTATTTCCACCAGCGCCGCGGAATTAATTAATAGCGATCGCCCAGCCTCACCTTTCTCTGTTTCCATTCAAGGTAAATAGCGAGACAGTTCTTAGATTCCGTTGGCGTAATTGTATTAAATTATCGCGTGTAAATTATCTGAGAAGTACGCGTGGCTGAAAGATTTTTCTTTTTTTTTTATTTTATTTTATTTTATTTTTTTTTTAATTAATTTTGCAAGTCGAAAAATATTGATTGTATGTATGAAAGTGTGAAGATGTTAGTTAAAACTTTTCATTCAAAATTCGATGAAGCTTACGAGATATATTAAGTCCCAAAAGTTCGTAATTTACGCTGGGCATTGTTAAGCAACGAAAGAGCAGATGTGCATCTCCGTTTAGCTTTTTGTTAACGTAGCGCTCGTTGGACGTTCGTCTTTCAGTTTTGCTACTTTGCATTTGACCGGTTCCGAGTATCCCGATCTCTTTGCGTTTTAAAAGATGGAGAAACCAGAACAGACATGTGCGATTGCGACACATGTTGTTGCACTGGTTCAAAAAAAAAAAAAAGAAGGAAAAAAAAGGGGGAAAAAAAAAAGAAAAAGGAAAATACAGCAGCGCGGAAAAAACCTAATGAGATTTGTGCTATAAATTGCGGATTAAGACGCGCAATCGATCCGAAAACTTGAAATCTAGAGAATGTAGTTTGACAAAATTACGAATACAATGGACCGGTTTATCCATTACAGATATAAATTGTCAACGAGAACTTCAGATATACAATCGAACAGATTGCAGAAACGTTTCCGACCGTCTAAAGATTTTTAATACGCGCGAACGGCTCGTAACGATTCTTTCTTAAAGAAATTTGGACTTAGGGATAAAGTAAAAATCCTTCGGGATAATGTGAGATGTATACGATTCTGGTTCGAAGAGCTCCCTGTTGCCAAAGTTGATTTTAATCCAAGGAAGATTTCTACTGTCTAGTGTGGTGATGGAGTTGAAAAAAAAGTGTTACGGAGAGTTTTCACCCGACCAGACAGCCAATTCTAAGAAATATTCTCAGCTCAACAAGCTCAAGGTGTTGTCTTCCATTCCGTGATAACGCCAGACTGCGTTTCTTCTTTTTTTTTCTTTTCTGTTTTTTTAGTCGTTTCGAAACAAGTTGCTCGACACTCGATGGAATATTCTAACTTACTCTCCTTGTTCGCCAGGCATTGTCCTTTCCGTCTATTGTTTCTCTCTGTAAAAATCGATCTTTAATCAAAAGAACCGAGTAGCTACTTTAGGGACAACTTAATATCTCACAAAATATAATAGCCACAGGCATTTCGCGATTTATTCTATACTTTACAATTCATATTAAAATATTTCAAAATAAAACGTGAATTATTTTGTAATTTATTTACATTTTTTTTTTGATTCTGAGTGAAAGAAATCTGAAGAACAGTTTTACATAATTTTTCCAACTCTACAAGCTTGACATTTTTTCTGTCTTGAAGCATGTAGGTTTTTCCTAAATCAATAAATTCATGAATTTAAAATTTAAATCTGATTCATTAATATGTGTGGCTTATAACATCGTTATAAGGAATTTATTGCGAAAAGTCTGAGCGAAAAAGTTTGAACCTCTCGATACTGTTCAAAGTCGACTTAACAAATTCGATAATCGAGAAAGCACATAGCGATGCAGCGATTGATCGTAATAATCGGTGAATAATAAAAAAAAAAGAAAAGGAAAAAAAGAAAAATGATGCGAATGAACAATATTAAGTGAAATGCACGTAAATACATGTGTATCAAACGACGAAGTTGGAGAAAAGTGCTTTCGGTTCAAACTGAAAATAAGCAAAACTATCGTGCGCTTTTACAATTTGAAATAGACTTATCCGACAGCTGACATTCTGCATTACATTCTTCGGTGATTAATTTATAATTTTCGATTAAATGTCTTGTACGAGATGTCGCGCTGAACTTTGAGTTTAAATGAAGTATCGTCAGGTTATCAACAAGGGACGCGATAGCATTTTGCACTAAATAAATTATATTTGTAAATGCACGGGAGCCAATAATGCGTTCGATGTGCAGGCATTTTGGAGAGTCAGAGCTTCTTGTAAAACAATAATTAACTTATTTATTACTCGCGCGGTTGATAATACGAAGCGACTACGTTATTTTGCAAAAAGATTTGCGCGTTATACGAATGGAATTTAAGATTCTTTTTTTCTTTTTTTTTTTTATACGTGTAATAATTTTCATATTTATTTCATCATGCGTAGAGATAATGAAAATCGATCATGATAACTTGTCATTTATAAACTATTAAATCACAATTCCTTGACATTTACTCTTGCAGCATGCAGAGAATTGTATATCAAATCAGCACTGCGGAAAAGAATTTTCCACAAGTGTACGAAAAAAAATTCCTTTAAAAAGAATTTCACTGGGCATTCAAATCCACGCAGATTTGCATTGAAAATATGCGCAATTAGGATTTAAACGTATATTACTTTCATTTGAAAATTTGCATGTAAACATGGCTGGAAAATTAAGTCAGCCTCAGAAATGTTTCTCCTAGGACTTGAACAAACGTCTCGTCAGAAAATATTCGTTTATAAAAATATTTGCAGAAATATTTCTTAAGAGTTCCTACGCAATCTTTTTTTCTTTTTTTCTCTTTCTCTCGGACAAGCTCAGGTCTATGTTTTTCCATTTCCTCTTTTCACACGCTCGCTTAACTAGTCTGATCTCTGGAAGGAAACGAAGCGGTGCTCACTGGTCCGTTTTAGCTTTCGTCTCTCGGCTGAGCACAGCAACGCGCGGTGGGAGAAATAGAGAGGGAAAAACTCGCCATTTGTTAGGTAAGACAAGAGAACAAGGAGGACACGAATAGTTGTGTGCGTCCACACTTGTATAGACATTTACCAAGAAAGCCAGAGTCAAGGCCGCTCACTGCTACGTCGTGACGGAGAGGTACTAACCAACATGGAAACCTTGCTAAGGAATATTAAAACCGCCAACGTTTTGCGCATGGTCTTTTCTGGGTTTAACATAGTAGAAATATACGTGATTGTCAATCAGGATTCAAGACTCATGCTTCTTCTTCTTTTTTTTTTTATAAATATCCACCGGACTTATTTTGCATTCAGGAAACTTTCAATGTAGTTCACGGTGATAATGATAAGCAAAAGAAAACAATAAATTAATTTATCTGACAGTGTATTTAGCGAATTCTTAAGTAATCTGAAAGTAAATGTTATCCGTGAAGGAATTGTAGTTCGATAGACGTGAAACGATAGATCATTGGAATTTATTTTGTTTGCCTCGATACGTGATGGTTTATAATTAATTAATTGAGAAATTAAAGGCGTTTAAAATTATTGTATTGAGGTGGAACGAAGCTGGAACATTCTCTTACTGTTAATATTTATGTCTTCTTAAATTCCTTTTAACGATTAAAAAAATGGAGAACAATTTTTGGGAAAAAAAAAAAAATTATTGCATAAATGAAAAAGAAATCAGCAGGTTTATTTGTTTGAAAAGTAGCACGATGATTATTGACTTAGACTAGCTTTATCAACCAATTCACATCCGCCCGCATACCACGCATACGTATAAACGTGCACGTTTGTGTACTTGTATATCATATGCCCACCTGGAACGTAATCACCCATACTTTCACCCCGACCATGACTTCTAACTTGCTTGCGAGTCATTCAGCAAGCGAAACGTACAAAAATTGTATAATGGTGACGTATACATTTTATAACGTCTGCATTTTTTTTAATGCTGCCTTAATTAACATTGAAACAAATACATGCAATGGCTTTTATTTTTACAGTTTTTAGCGCAAGAAAGGAGCAAAGCTCCTTGATACTCCAGCGTACAATTTCTTGCCTCTGATGTCATAATTTAACATGGCTGCGACGAGTATCTAGAAGCCATAAAATTTACTTATTGACGCTTGCTTTGGATTAAGTTCTTTTCTAGAGAAATTACATGTTTTTTTTTTTTTTAATATTTTAGATAATATGTACGACAGTTTTTCCACATGTCTTGTACATGTGATAATCGCGTTCAGTTCTAATGACTAAGGCTGATATATTTATAGCCGGTTTTTATTTAAAACTCTCTTAACTATGTGTCTTAAGATACTAATAACCAGTGATTGATTCACAACATCTTGAGATCAACATCTTAAGACTCAAGATCTAATAACTTTTTAATGAACAAAGAGCGTCAGCTGAAACCCTTAAGATGTTATTTAAAATGATGATCTTGATTATCTCAAATTCTCAAAATTATTAAAATCAAGAGACGGGATTTTTACGTATGCGTAATTATTAAAAATTATGATATAATATTAAATTAATAGAATTACGTAATTTTTAATTTCTTAGCTAATCCTTACAACGTGTGTTTATCCAGACACGTCTTAGAAATACGTGGTAACTATAAATTCGTGAGATTATCTCAAATTAAAACTCATACGTCGTCAATTTCACATACACATTTTTCACGATGAAATTGCTTCTTTCTAAGTATGCGTTGGATACATATAATAGCAAACTGAACGTAACAATTTCCGGCTGTGCCGTTGAGTATGCATCTTAACTCCTCAGTTATAGTGCACCTTAAGTGAAAATTATTATAGGATGATACATTAAGTATTATGTAGAATGATCAGTACGCACGTTGCGGCTAGTGAAGCAGCTGGTCTATTCGCCAAACAAATGCTGCGTAGTTTAATAAGTTCATTAAATGCCTTCGAAATAACATGCCTTCGTATTGTAATATAAAATAATTAACAAAATACATTTTTTTTTTAATTTCAGGGAGAGACGAGTTATCTCAGCCGGGTTCAATAAACGGTTATGGAAATAATTCCGGGGGTGGCGGCGGCGGCAGCGGAGATGGTGGTAGTAACGGAGGTGGCAACGGAGGCGGAGGCAGTGGTGTTGGATGTAGTAATAATGATGGATGCGACGCGAAAAAGAGAAAAGGACCCACGCCTCGACAACAAGAAGAATTGTGCCTTGTATGCGGCGATCGTGCTTCTGGTTATCATTACAACGCCCTTACGTGCGAGGGTTGCAAGGGCTTCTTTAGACGAAGTATTACCAGAAACGCTGTATATCAGTGCAAGTACGGCAATAGTTGCGAAATCGACATGTATATGCGCCGTAAGTGCCAGGAGTGCCGATTGAAGAAGTGTCTGACGGTTGGCATGAGACCGGAGTGTGTTGTGCCCGAGTATCAATGTGCAGTAAAAAGAAAAGAGAAAAAGGCACAAAAGGTAATTTCCAGTACTTAAAATATTCTCTTCTAACGACACAGTGATGATTAGCCTTCGATCTTGCATCCATGCATTTAAATGCTTATAGATTCATATAAGTTTTTGAAAAGTATTTGAATAAGTGCTACTAATTTTATATATTCATATTTAAATTCTGTTTGCAAACTCTTGGATTTGCTTAGAACTTTTCTATAGAGCCGTTTATATATCGTGTAATGTATTTTGCAGGAAAAGGATAAACCGAACAGCACAACAATGAATGGTTCACCAGGTAGTGCTGGAATGGGTGAACAAATGGGTGTCAAAATAGAGCCAGCGGAAGCTGAGTCTATGTCCGGAAGTAGCGGTATTCTTACCCCTATTAGTCCGTACACCTGTGTTAAGCCCATTAGTCCTGAACAAGAAGAATTGATAAATAGGCTCGTGTCTTTTCAATGTGAATTTGAACAGCCGAGCGAAGATGATTTAAAAAGGATTACGGTGCGTATTTAACTTAAAGATCATATATTTATATTTATATATATTATATGTTCGTTTATTGGTTTTTTTTACAACTTTTTGATAAAGTTTGAATATTTAATTTATACCTATTTTACTTTTCAGAATCAACCTATGGAAGGAGAGACGCCGAGTGATTATAGTTTTAGACACATCACTGAAATCACGATTTTGACTGTTCAGTTAATCGTCGAGTTTTCGAAGAGATTACCTGGCTTTAACGAACTTTTACGCGAGGATCAAATAACTCTGTTGAAAGCATGCTCTAGTGAAGTGATGATGTTACGGATGGCAAGAAAATACGATGTGCAAACCGATAGCATAATTTTTGCTAACAACCAATCGTACACGCGTGACAGTTATAGTGTCGCCGGAATGGGCGATACTATCGAAGATTTGTTACGATTTTGTCGACAAATGTACGCTATGAGGGTCAATAATGCTGAATATGCTTTGCTCACAGCTATAGTCATCTTTTCTGGTATGTATTAAAAACATATTACTTAATACTCGGATAAAAAGCTAAATACAATTTTGTTTATCATAAATTTTATTAATTATTAATATTGAAGTTTGCTTTTGTCATTTGGATAGTTTTAATTAAATTTAATAATTGTTTCTTTGCAGAGAGACCCAATTTATTGGAAAGTAGAAAAGTAGAAAAACTTCAGGAGATTTATTTAAAGACATTAAAAGCATATGTGGATAATCGTCGTCGACCGAAGTCTTGTACGATCTTCGCTAAACTTCTATCAGTTTTAACCGAACTTAGAACCCTTGGCAATCAAAACAGTGAAATGTGCTTGAACCTCAAATTTAAGAACAAGAAGCTGCCAGTTTTCCTCGCCGAAATCTGGGATGTGATGCCCTAGTTTCCCAGTCGCCGATCAACGGCGATTGCGCCGGTCGGCTGAATAAATCATTTGACGTCGCGGTAGCAGCAACCACGGCGTCAATGGACGTATGGACGTGGAAAACGGCCTGCGTAATTCTTATACTAGTGCACCATTATGCCACTGCCTCAACATCGCAAGTCAACATATTGTATCAGTGCTGTTCTAGATTCATTACAATCATTTGTTCTTTCTCTTGATCGACCTAGATGTCACCTTAGATCAATCGATCGAATATGGCTTGTAAAGCACACGTGGGACAGGCCGGTCCCCCGCTATTTGCGTGTGTAATCATATGTGACGCACAGAAAGTCTTAATAAATTTATGGATATCATATTGCAAAAGAAGGTATGTTGAACATTTTTGAAAATATTAATTGACGAGACACGTTTAAGAACGACATTGAGGATAATTGTAATTAAATATTTCTGACAAGTTCGATCGAAATATTTGTATAGTATCGCAAACACATAATAAGATTTAAAAAAAACTAAAACTTAATCTACTAAAGATCCATAGCATAAAATAAATATAACGCATCTGTACAATTCATAAAACTATTGGTCTTCATAAATCTAGTCTTCTATTAAATTTGTAATTTGTATAACATTCGTCTATTAAAATTATTTAAACAGTCGCTTATTCAGCTCTACTTATATTTCTTTTTCGTCCACAAAATCTCAAATATTACGTCGCCATTGAGTCTGTGCAAATTGCGTGGGACCGATTTGGAAATGAGAAACAGGAAAGGCCTCGCACATTAAAGATACGCGCAGGAACACGTATTCCAAAGAAAGGAGCAAAGAAAGGAATAGGATAAGAATGAATATATCATTGTGAAAGAAAGGCAGTGGCGCAGCCCAGGCTGTGATACATAGAGAACAGAGATTGAAGATGTATAAAGAAAGCTACCTGCAATTTACATTTTACGCTATGTCCTTTACCTGGATACATCCTTATATACAATCGATATGTAAATGTAATGTATTATACAATAAGGTATTGCTATATTTGATGCGTATGCGTTGTCACATTAGTCATTCTTGAGAAAATTAGCAGCAGCAAGTGCGTTTATGATAAAAAAATAAAAAAGATTGAGGAAAAAAAGGTGAAGGAGAAGGGATAGAAAATTATATCGGCAGGATGAGATTAGAAAAAATTGTGACGAAAAATGATGTACACAATCGGTGTTGCTGCTGGCCGAAAAATTAACAAGTTCGAAAATTAAAATCTGTAGTCGTCAATAATATAGCATTTTCCCAGATTTTGGCCGTAAAAAGAATGAAAGGGAACGAGACTCGTGCGGTATTCACTTTTGAATAGCGTCACATGAATGAAACGCGAAAAAGAAAATAGATATGATATGTATAACAATAGTATAGAGTCTATATCACTCATTCACATACAGCATAATATATATATCTTGCTAGCATGTACATTGTTTATACCAGAAAGAGGGAGAGAGAGAGCGTAGAGATCAAGCGTGTGTATGTGTATGTGTGCGTGTACGAGAGAAAAAGGAGAGGGAGAGAGAAGGAGAGACTAGAGCATAAAATGAAGGAAAGATTGAAAAGGATCCACACCGCAGCAGGATGGCGCGTTTTGAAATTGTGTGTATTAATATTTTTATTAATACGAATCATATAAAGATGTACAGGGCGTCCCCAAAAAGGAGAAAGGACTAAAGAAATGATATTATTTTTGCGAAAGGTTTATATATATATTTTTTTTTAGAGATATATTGTGTACATATAACATGTTATTTAAATGTCATGAAACAGGCATTTTTTAAATTGTATTATATTCTTACGGAATATAGAAATATGAGGTGTTTATAAGTAATAATATAGGAAGCAAAATTGAACGTCTACATTGTATGCTAATTGTCTTCGTTCTTTTTCTTTTTATACCTCGTTATAGTAGAAATTTTACAAAAATGTTTTTTAATGAATAAATAGGAAGGGAAGTGTACGGGACGTCCTGCAAAGGTGTGCAAGGAAATATAATATTCATAATGAATATAATTGATGTCTTTTTTTGAGGCAACTGGTATAGAACTCTCCGATTGAACTGTTTTTAAACAGAAATATGGGAAAATACATATTTTTTTTATTAAGAAATAAAAATATATATTTTAAGTGAATAGAGTAAACCAACTTTGAATTCATTATACTGAATCGAAAATTGTACAGTGCGCAAATATCTCGTTACAATACGAAATTTATAATACACCGCATTTATTTATTGATTAATTTTTTTAAAATTGCATTTGTCATTTATTTTACGTACTGGCACTTACAGAAAATTAAATTGCAAAAAAAAGAAATTTTTTAAACAAATTTTTTAATGTAGATTGACAAAAAAAATTTTTTTTAATTGTTTGGATATTATTTGGTATTACTTGCGCTACGATTTTCGATCGAGCAATAGGTGTAATTTAAAGTCGGCTTCCTCCATCCGTTAAACAATCGAAGATTAAATTTTATAAGATAGTTAAGAAATGACGAATGATATGCATGATATCTTTAAGATAAGTCGATCACCTTTCGTTCCAAATTGATGGAAATATAAATTGATCGAAAGCAATTGAACGAGAGGAAATGACGTGGATCGATCGATGATTAAAAAAAAGCCGTAATGTATAGAACGAAAGTGATGAAATTTGTTGAATTAAATTAATTCTCGAGCGATTGCACTTTTAAGACAATAGTCACTATATCTCTTATTTATTTTATTGTCATCGTTAAAATGTTCTCTTATCAAACTTCTATAACGTTCTCTTTTTTTTTCTTCTTACATTAGCTTTAAATACTTTTAAATATGATACATGAAATATTTGAAGGATCCATTTGAATTATATTTATTGAAAGAATTAAGATACCGAGATGTTGATTGATGCAGCGTGTTACAATGCCTCCGCTCGAGACTTAAACAAATTCCCATAAAAACGTGAGATTAGTTCGTAATAGGTCGTAGATGAGTGAGCTAGGATAGGTGACCGAGTTCTAGTGCAAAGCCTTGTGCCTTCAGCAGCGGACATCGGCTCACCAACAAACAGAAACAAAAAAAAAAAATAAAAAAGAAATACTTCAAATTTAACCGTCCGTCTTAATCTTTTAATGAAATAAAAAACGAACATACTGTAAAAAAAAGAACATAAGCGAAATCGTACGAGTTTGTCGTGTTATTATTAGAATGGTAAAGGAAGAAGGGAAAAAGAGTAACAAAGAAAAGGTGGTAGAAGAACCAAAAGGAATAGAGAGACTGCGAAAGTGGATTATTAAGGATGGATATAGTTGAACATTTTAAAAAGTAATTATAAAAAAAAAAAGAAGATTGATAAGAGTTACGATAAAAGTTTATGGGAAAGATTCTTATAGTTCTCAATAACAGAATATGCTAACACAAGAAAACATTTAACCTCTACTCGTTAAAATTAAAGGATGATGTAACAAGGAATTCTTGGATTCTTAAAGTTTTGAATTTTTAGGCTTTATATTGTTTAATTCATAAAATAGTTAAATTTTTTAATTGTTGGGTTTCAAGATTTTAAAAATCTTTTTTTTTTTTTTTTTTATAACTACTGAATTTTTAATTCAATAATGCATATAAATTAATTAGCGCACGTGTGTACATATACATACATCTTGTAAATAGTGCGATTTTGTAAAATGTTTTAAACAAAATTTTATTAATTCTTAAAGGGCCATGAAAAATTATTATTTAATTTAGAAAGACATTTAAGTGTTAAAAATACGTTAATATTTTAGATCAAATAATTTTTTATATAAAACATTTGTATGAGATACTTTGAAAATGTTTTAAAACATAGAAATAAAACTGAAACTTAAACTTAAATTAATTTTACCTGCATTTTGATATTATGAGAATTGTAATTTAATTCATTATTAATTAATAATTCCTTATTTATTTATCACTTTAAAATAAATTTAAAAAAAGGCACACGATATACAATATTACGTAGGGATCTAATTGGTATAAGAATCTGAATTGACAAAATTAATATTTCCTAAGAATGTCATAAGATTTGATATAAAAGAATTTGAAATTATAAGAAATAAAAGCTTTAAGAAACTAACAACTTTAAAACGTTATAAAATAGGTTAAAATACGATATTTTGTCAACTTTAAACTTTACAATCTAGAAATCCAGCAATTCAAAAATATGACATATTTTACATAATAATATGTGTATCTAATCTTAGAGAATGCTTTACTTTTTTTTTTAAATTTAGCAACGCTTATAATAATACATGCTGCTTAATTACAAAAAAAAAATTGTTAAAAAATCACGGTTACATAAGATAACATTTACCAAAAGCGAATCGAAAAAGATCGAAATGATACATAAGAAAAGACATAACGAACATGCAATTTTACGATCACTGCCAAGGACGTTCACCGTCATTCTCGACTTATTGAAATGTCTTTTTCGAGATTTAAAGATCGCATTGTGACGGAAAAAGCAGATCAAGTATAATAAAGAGAAACAATTAAACGCCTGTTGGGCGATTGTTCATAATACTGCCAAGTAGAGAATCGAGTTTCTGTTTTTTTTAAAGCTATAATCCATTCGTACATATATACATGGCTCCAGTACATGGATGTACATCGTGCACACATCTACACATAGACACACACATGAACATTTAATTACATTATAAATTTGTCCTCATCACGTCTTATTGTCTATTTATTTGTCTCTTAGGAAAGTTATATGAATTCGAAGGTCTTGAGATACCATGCTAAAATATCTAAATGAAAATGATTTTATATTCTAAACTCAATAATTTATAGGTCTTACTAGATTGAATTAAACTTTAAACAAAACAAAAAAAAAAAAAAAATGTAGTTTTACAAAAAATTGTTTAAGAACGTATTGAAGAAATAATTTCGTAAAGAATAATTTCTTTTTTTTTTTTTTAACGAATGAGTCGACTTCATTAAATATGTATGATTTAACGTCATATTCTCCATTTCTCGATTTTGTGATTTTAAGGTTTTAAAAGTATTTAAGAAGTTTTAGAACCTTGATGATTTTCGAGAAATACTAATCACGCTTTCCTCGATCTACTAAATTTTTGCATTTAGCGAGTATCGTAAATTATCAACTAGCTCATAAGAATTGCTGTAAAAAAAAAAGAAAAAAAAAACGAGTTGTGCAATTCAGTATCAGCAATACAAAATGTCATCGATTGCACAAAACTTATCACTATTATTATTAATTGAAACAATTGCTATGATTATTACTACGATTAATATTAGACTCTATCACGAAATATCGTTGCATACTGTTATTTTGAATACTACTGCTCTTCGTATTATTATTACTGTTGCAACTGTTTTTAACGAATAAAATATTTTTTATGTAAAAATACGTATTTATATATTAAATGTCTATATATGTTTTTTTTTCTGGTATAAATTTTGCTCGTACATGTATGCAGGAAAAATATATGATAAGAAAAGAAAAAAAAAAAATAATAAATCAAATTTTTTAAATTGTTTTTTATAAAATGTGAATGTTTCATAATCATAAGTTATTAATTGTAAAGAAAGTTATTTTTTCTATACCTACGAACAGATTATGTGAAGGGAAGAAAAAATATATATAGACATATTTTATATGCATACATATGTACTTTTATATAAAAAATCTTTTATCTCGATCACATACATTCACATTCATACTAATGGAGAAGACTCAATAATACAGTCGCACGCACATACACATTCAAAGTAAAATACGCAACGCACAGATTTTTTAGTATTGTGGACTTATAATTTCATAAATTCTTCCTTTGACATCGTACCTTCTCGATAAAAAAAAAATGAACAAAAGCTTTTAAGTTTTAAATATTTATCCTATATTTATGATGCACTAGAAACTCTCAATATCGAACATTTTTGGTATCGTGAATTCCTGCTGCGGAAAATTATATTCGTGAACTCATGTTATTGACTTTTTATTAATTTCGAAATTGCGTTTACGTCACAAGCGTCACTCTCATATAAAAGAAATTTGTTACACAAACAAATTATACATGTATATGTATATTATAAGGAGGAAAAAAAAGGTTCTTTATTAACTTTCGCACGACTTCTATTTGCATTAGGTGCAATTCATTTTTAGTCGGTTTAGTAAAGAGAGAGAAAAAAAAACATTAATTAATTAAAAAAAAAAAAAAAAATTAAGTGAAGAATAAAATTAATTGCTTCGGTGTGACGGGGTTTAAAATTAAGTATGAATTTACGATCGAATCATTATAAATTGGTGCTTTGGAATGTATTAGACTGAATTATTGTTATACGTTTTAAGAAAATGGCGAAGGAGTGACGAAGTTTTTGACCGAACAATTTAATCGGCAAATATTATTTCTATTTGGAGCGTTTTATATATGCATATTAATGTACGTATACCTGCGCGCGTACACGCACGCATACACACATACACGTACAATATACGCGCGCACACATGCAAATTAACATATGTATAATACATCGTAATCATTGCTATCATTATTACTATTTCACTATTGCTGCTGCTGGCTGCTCTTACTATTACTACAACTTCTATTACTCCTATTACTACAACTACTAGTATTATTGCTAGTCTTTATTACTACTAATACGCTACCACTACCATACTACTACTACTACTACTACCGTAGTCATTGCTAGAAGTACAATTACGAATGCTATTATTGTTACACTGGTATTAATATTACTCTTACAATTTCTACTGTTACTGCATCGCTACTGCTACTGCTACTGTTACTGCTACTGCTACTACTACTGTTATACAAGAAACACAACACAACTCTATTACTATTACTAAAAATACTAATACTTTAATCGCTATCATTTCCATCAGCGTTCATTACCATCACGATTGAAATTGATACCACTGTAATTATCGCATCGTCTGCAAGATCGTGAAAACGGTGAATCAAGCATGTGAGACGTCGGTCCGGGTACGTTTCTGGTTAATAGGACGTAGAGCGAAGCCGTAAGCAAAGTGGCTCATTCAAATTTACTACGATTTACTCCTTTATTTCGCTGGTGCTCCTGCTCCGCGTTTTATTAACCGAAAATGTCGGTTTATCCTCGACGCATTACAATCTCAGCCCGCTGCTTTTCATCTCCCGCAGACGATGCGCATTTCATTTATTACAACACGTACACGTGCGTGCCCACGTGCGCACGAGATACACATACATACACACGTGCGCGCACGCACGCATGTATAAATTGAGTTGTGAAAACGATTATGTGTCATCTGCAAAAGAAAAAAAGAAAAAAAAGAAAAGAACAAAAAAAAAAAATGAGAAAAAAAAAAAAACATAAAATAATACAATGCTTGGCGGACGTTCGAACATATTTAAACGAATAAGAACACGAGATACGTAGTAGTGAATTATGAATAATGTATATACATAATTCCAATCAAAGGGAGAAAAACCACATCGAGTGTGTAGAAAGACCGAGTGAAACTTACCGGAACTGAAAAATCACAGGACCGCGCTGGATCCGAACATTTAGGAATACGAGGATCCGAAGATTCGAAGCGTCCTCGATCCGGGCCGAAATTATTTGGTGACTCGGCGCGTAATCTGGAAGTTCATAGATATCAATGGGTCTATCAGAAATTTCCGAGCGTAGCGAATACTTATATCTATGAATTTCGAGACCGTAGAAGCCTTTAAGAGACTCACGAAGAGTTCGTAAAGCGCGGAGGTCCACGACGCTTACTTTATTTCTGAAGATTCGAATCCTAGGATCCGAGTATTCGTACGTTCTCCATTATAGACATGCAACGATGCATATGTACATCAATTATATTGTATTTTAATGATTACTAATTAATAATCTACAATCATTAACTAAAAGCGATTTAGTTAATGGATATCATTAACTAAATTTTAAATATATAACAATGGGAATGATCTGACTGAGAGACGTGAGTGTTGTGTGAATGGGCCGCGTGAGTGAAAGAAAAAGAAAATAGAGGAAAGAAAGACGGAGAGAACACAAAAATTATAATTATATACTTATATAAGTAGCGACAGAAAAAAAAAAAAAATAAAAATTGGGCGGAAGCTACGACATGTTTGCCATTTAACTCAGTGTGTATTTTTTTCAGAAAAATAAAATAACACATATGGCGCTCTTCATGACATAGTTTTGGAGTAAATATAATTAAATTGAATGAATAGTACAGTTACATCGAGCTTTAATAACATTTTTAATCCTTTTCACCATCGCATTTCGAGCTTTCAAATATGCATAACGAAACCGATCGGTTTATTATCTATTTATTTTTAATTCACGAACAAGTTCAGCAAGCGCAGAATATTTAAATAATTTTTTTTTTTTCGAATTAGTTAACCTATCTTCACCAATATAGATTTAAATTTAATTTCAGTTTAATTTGTATTTAATTTTTCTCTAGAGTTTCAAAACATTAAAAGAAGAATAAACGGTAAAGTAAATCGAGATTGAATTAAATTCTTTTTCCTTTGTGAATGATAGAATTGTAACGAAAATATGTGGGATTCTTGTCAAAGAACGGATACGTACGTTATGTTTTAAAAATGTGATGAAAGCAGACGTGTTAAAAATTTATTATAATATATAATGAATACCTGAATTAACGCTATGCCAGAACTTTTCAGTATCACAACTTTATGTAAAATCGTACCGGTTAAATGATAGTATCTATTAGATTTATTGTTAATTCGTACTAATTGGTAAGTTTGAAGGTAAAGACAACGCTAACTAAAAACAGCAGCGGAACAGTAGAGGTACGTAGTTGGCGCCGCTGGAACTAAATTAATTTTTTCTAGTTCCGACGATGGCCGCTAGAAACCACCTCAAATGTGGATATGCCTTTATGTTGTTTCTACAAGACGATGCACAGAACACGATGCACTGAAATAATTATCAAAGTTGTTAATAAAAATAAATCGCAATTAGTTGAAATTATTTTTCACAAATAAGAGGTTGCTATTTTTTTTTCTTTCTATTTTTGTTAAGATGACATGATTAACAGCATTAATTGTAATTTATTATATTTATGTATTATTATTATTATTTTTTACATTATTTTCTTTTCCTTTAAGTTTTAATTAATATATATATATATATATTTTTTTTAGGAAGAAATTCATATAATAACATCTGAAAATACTTTACTTCTAAAGATGCAGACTGTGTCAAGTGTTACATGTCCCATTCCACTTGGAACTTATAATTCTAACATAAAATTATTACCATCTAGATGTCGATTAAGAAAAACGAGTCGTACTACAGCCAAAATTTCGAAATATCATATTTTAGAGAGCAATAAAACGGGACGAGATATATGTCACAATATTCTCAATACAGACATTAAACTGAGAAGATGCAATCAAAACTATAATTTAGACACTGTTATTCCTCATTTGTCACCAATATTGAAATTATTTAAGAATCGCCACAACAGATTTAATTATTTTGACAAGCTGAAACGTATAGTAGAAAGTGACCAAAGGAATAAAATTAAAAAATTCAAGCATCAAATTGACACACGTGTGTTGCAATCTTTCTTTGCTTTACTCTTGAACACAATTGTTCCTGCTGAATTATTTGGCTCATTAAAAAATCGAAAGGCTGTAAAGAGAACAATTTCTTGTCTTCTAAAAACAGTTCCAAAAAAGATGATAATACAAAGTTCACTTAAAAGAGTCAAAGTTACTGGGGCAATGTTAAATATTCAACCAATGATTCAAAAGCTGGATGTACGTTTATTGAGAATTTAAACATATTATAAAAAGTTCTAAACGAAACTATTATTTCTCTCTCTCATTACTTTTATTAATTATGTCAATAAAAATGTTAATTGTGTCTTTTTTTTTTAGATTACTACTATTAAATGGTTACAATTTATTGATGATAGTATGACACAATGGATAATTGTATTGAAGCTATTGCATTGGTTTTTTGCACAGTACATCATAAAGATATTACATAAATATGTGGTTTTAAAAGTAATTGGTAAACGTTGGATTTACATCACAAAAGATAATTGGTGTAAAATGCTAGAAGAATTTGTAACAGAAAAAGTGAATAATGATATTCTTGTACCATACACTAAATTATATAAGAAGTATATTGGAATATATAAATTCCATCCTAGTTCCTCTGGTTTGAGAGCTTTATTTATAACAAAGTACATAGACGTCTATTTAATATCATAAACTATAATTTAAGAGCAATGTCTTACAAATGTATATTATTAATCAAAAGAATATATAATACATAATTACTAATTTATAAATATAATTTTAGTAAGGAGAATGAGGAATATTTTCATATGCAAGTTGTTCTAAGATTTTTGCAACAATTATATATTACATATCTTGATGAAGATGGGATTCCAAATATCTTCCACTGCAGACAACAGATTGCTAATTTTCAAAAATCCAAGTCTGGAAATAAACTCTATTGTTTTACTTGTGACATTCAAGATGCATTTGGCTCGATAATACAAAGTATATATAATTTATTATTTATCTTACTTAACATATTTGTTTATAAAAATGTATATCATTTATTATACACTTTATTATTTTATTTCAGAAAAATTATACGATATTATCGTTACGTATTGCAATCAGTTAGAAAAGTACCTCGCGGTGCGAAAAGTTATCGTAACAAAACCTAACAAAAAAAAATTAATTACTGCGAAAATTTTATCTGAGAAGCTTAAAAGTATGAAATTATCCAAATTTGCAAGTCTGAGTAGAGAAAAACCGAAATTATTTAAAACAGAAAATATAACCATTAGAATATTCAAATTAATATTTCGTCAAAAGGTAAATCAAATATATGAAGTTAAATTTGCAGTTATTAAATCATTATTGTTGCAGGTCAAATTCAATAATCAGTTATATTCGATAAAATGTGGTGTGCCACAAGGTATGATGTTATCTCCAATTTTGGCCGATATATATTACCAATACATGTGTAAAGAAATATTTTCTGAATATATGAATAGCGAACATGGTATTCTGTACAGATATGTCGATGACATTATATATATTACCGACAGTGAATATCATGCAAGGAAGTAAGTAAAATAATTTCATAATTACCAAGCATATATGTGCACGGATTTACAAGTGCATGTATACGTGCACATATGTGTAAAATGTTGTTATAAATAATAATAATTATGTTTTTTTTTTCAGGTTTTTCGAGATTATTAAAAGTGGCATTCCATCTTACAACGTAAAATTTAATCCAAATAAAATTAAAACAAATCTTTTCGTTAATGAGCCAATAATTATAACATTTTTAAAAAAAATAACTATAAAACTATAAACCAATCAACGTTGATTAAATATAATTATATCTTTATTATATCGTTTATTATTTAGCAGATGCTTTTTTGTCATCTCGCTCATCTGTTAGCCGTTACTAAGTTCGTAGCCAAAGTTAGCTGTTACCGTATCTAAGGCACGCACTTTTGCGAATGCCTCGTTCGTTTTAAACGTCAAATTTATTTATACAACGCATATTTTCTTTTATAATATCTTTTATTTTACGCAACGGTGAGAAGTTCGAAAAGCGTCTTGTCGTTATTATGCGAGCTCCACGAAACGTATTTTGAACGCGACACGTCGTATCATGCGAAAAAGCTTTGCCCGCTATAACGTAAGTACAGCGCAAACCCAATGCACGTATTAATCATGAGCAATTAACCCTGAATCTTGTTTATGCTGCACAAACGTTGCGAGTGCATACATACGTTGTGTGCACGCGCACAGGCACGCGTATGTGTAATATATTTAACTAAATACGCAGAGACAGCTTGATACTTGCACAACCGCCGAGGACGATTCGTATTTATCATCGGATCTTGATCTGCAAAATCGAAAGTAATTTCATTCCAGCTTCTCGATTTATCTAAATGCAACGAGAAGCAAAATGATTAATGATTCCGTATCTTGTTACAGAGTGACGCAGTCTTGTCGAAGACTGCAGCTGGCTCGTCGAGCATCTCGAAACGAGAAGAGCGGTCAATCGGATCTCGACCTGCCGTCAAAATCATTATATCGGTGCCGAGATTCAGTTGTTAATAGACAAGAGGTGGACGCAAAACTATGTAAGTGATGTAAGTGTTTAATGTAGAATTTTTCATTGTCGTTATATGTACTTTTTTTTTTTTTTTTACAAGTACACGTATACGTACGTATGTACATATGGTTATACGTATGCTGTGTATACGTTTTAGTTGGTGAAAAAGCTGATCTGGATGCTGCCTCGCAATCAATTTTGAATATTGCATCTTCTATTTCAAATGGTCATCTAAAAAGACATAAGGTAAGATATCTATAAAACGTATTTGATATAAAAGATTAGGAGATTCTGAATTAACGGAAATTTATTTTGCAATTAATTTTACAATTAATTTTAATAGTATATAATTGTTTTTGATATTTTTTAGACACCGGGAGAATATTTTAGAGGAACACATTTCAGCGATGGTGAATGCTTCGCACGTAGAGTCAATGAGCAAGATTGGTAATTATTTAAATATTAAACACATTTTTTATGATTGCTTTCAAGTTTCGAAAGTGGTCACTTTTATTGCTTTTAAAGCGTCTAATTTATTTCTCTAATAATAGGAAGCAAAGCAGTACGCCACGGATTGTAAGAGCCATTCGACAGAATAATAAAAAACGTAAGCGTACTATAATTTTTTGAGATTGATTTTAATTATGAAACTCTTTAATCGATACATAAGCAATTAGATCAGTAATATTTTTTCGATCATGCACAGGTAATAGCAAAAGCAGCGTTGTCGTGCTTTATCACGGTGAATTCAACATTCCAGCGTCATCCTCTTCGAGAGCTCTCGTACTTTCTAAATTTTCGAAATCCAATCCGACAGTAGAAACGTCACGAGTGTCGCAACTGGAAATTATAAGTCCTACAAAATCACCTAAGTAAATATTTCAATGAAAATTTTTCTTGACAATTTTTTTGTGAAAGAACATTCGGCCGGTTTATCTTAACGAAAAATATGTTTGAACAGGGTCGTGGAAACTCCGGAAACTCTGTCTCCGAGATATCCACTACGTCGGCGGAAAACGTGCAAGAAATATCGTCGAATATTAGGACAACCTTCTCTAAATGTGAATATTTATCACGCGAATCGTGTAGAACGGCTTGTATCGCCACCGTTGCATCGGTGGTCTCCACGTAAAAGGCAGTTAAAATTAAATTGCAATTGTGAGAGCCAGGAGTACGTAGCTAGACTGCCTGAAGATTCTGTCAAGTCACCGTCGAGAACAATTCCTTATCATATCGATAAACCCGCAGTCAGCCAAAGACCGCATAAATGCATCGAAAAAGATAAACTTTGGGAGCAACAATGCTCACTCGTTAAAGCTACGGTTTTGAAATCTATGGACCATCGTCCAAAGTAAATATATTGAGAAATTAATTTGGTGTATATTAGAATATATATAGATATAAAAGATATAAAATATATTAAATATAAAATAACTTTGCAGGAACGTGGAAACGGAAGATACGAATGATCGCAGGCGATCGGCACTCTACTCGAATCTGAGTTTACCCATGCATCAAGTACAAACGCATGTCCAAGAAACCGACTCTAAATCGAGATTCATCGTGAATAAGAGTGTCGAAACGAATCGTACGTTTCCTTTCCAGCCAACGCCTAGCGGCAATTTGAAGATCGTTCCAAATCAGGTAGGAAAGATCTCGCTTCAGCAGATGATTTAATAAAATCTTTTCAGAAATATCAGTCTCGAAACGGACATAGCATAGCTGTTTTAGGTTGTATTCGAGTCGAACAAGTTCAGCGTCTTGGTTGCTGATCCACGTCACACGAAAGTCAATGTTAAGACCGAGCTTAATCGACCAAGTATTGACCAGGCTGGCACGTCCACTTCCGAGTCTCCGAACCGGGCAACGTATATCGATCTACCGCCTGGTGTCACGTCGTCGATGATTAATCAATTACAGGTAATATTCAAAACCTGTTATAACTTTTTGAGCTGTTGAAATATTTTATTATTCGAAATGTAAAACAGGCCCGAAAAAAATTACCGTACATCGAAGGAAGTTATAGATCGCGAATGCAGCCAAGTACAAAATTATATTCATCGGAAATGGAGCAGAATCAGAATTTAGTACAATCGACGTCTCATCACTTTCCGCCACTAAATGAAGTGCCACTCGCCTCGTTAGTATTTTTTAAATTTAATCAGAAGTAATTTTTATAAGATGGTTTTATCGATAATATTTATTTTTATGTTCTATTTTACAATAGATTGGGATTTACAAACGAGCAACCGATCGATTGGAGTAATATAATTCTTCCTGAAAAGACAGATTTGTATCAGGAATTAGCCAGACGTATTACAAATTACAAGTAAGTAAAGAACGAATATTTTACAGATATAATACTCTTAAATTTATCTATCATATTTCAAAAAATAACTGTCTTTTAACTGAATAATTTTTTGCCAAATTAAGTTATATTCTAACATTTCTTTATTTATTTTGTCAAGAAATGCCGATTGCGTCGTTCGAATTGATCGCGATGAATTTCATTGTCATCTCCTTGTTCTCCAAAGTTACAGCTCATTTTTTGATGAGAAAAATTGCAAGGATATCGATTTATCTGACGTAAGATCTTATTTTACTTTTTTTTTTCTTTTTTTTCTTTTTTTTTTTTTTTTTCTTTTAGTGAACAGATATTTTAAGAAAATATATTTTTAAAATTAAAAAGAAGTTTGTAATCTTAAATTAAAAAAAGGTGTATGTTTCAATATATAACCAATTATATATGAAAATATTCTTATGAATATTAAGACGAATTAAGTTAACAGTTTAACATCGCGATGTTTTATTTACAAAATTCAGAGTAATGTGACTTCCAAGGCTTTCTCTATTATTTACGACTGGATGATAAGTCCGATAAACGAAAGTTACCAATTATTACGAAGAGATAATATATTAGAAATTTTTATGGCTGCACAGTATTTAGGTATCAAAGGTGTGATTTAATTTTATACCTTACATTTTTATTTTATAATAAAATAAAATAAAATTTTACCCCTTAAACTTAAAATTAAAATTTAACTAAATATTTAAATAAAATATATTAAAAGATGTAGTAATAGATTTTTTATAAAACAAAATATATTTTACATGACATAAAGAATTAGAAGAGCAATGCTGGGCATTTATTGACAATGACGAGCTCTTCTCCGAAGATACTGCTTTTCTATTATATTTAGAAGCTAAGAAGATCGGTAATACCGCGGTAATGGAATTAATGGTACCGAGAATAATGAAATTTTTCTTAATGCTTGTCAGTACAAAAGATTTTCTGGAATTGTCAACGGACGAATTGTGTTTATTATTAAAATCTAATTATATTTGTGTTAATAGGTACATATAGATTTCGTTAATTAAAAATATATATAAGATAATTTTATAAAAGAATTACATAGTCTCCTTCATTTTTTAAAAATAGTTTTATAAATGACAGGAATTTCGCTATAATATTAAAAATAACTTTTCTTTACTTCACAGCGAAATGGAAGTCTTAATGTCTGCTGTAAGATGGTTAATGCACGATTGGAACGAGAGAAAGCAATATATGTTGGAAGTATTGAAATGTGTTAGATTTGGACTTATAGCTCCATGGCAATTAGTAGACGTTAAAAGAAATCCTGAAAATCCAGAATTTATGGAATTAATGTCTTATCCTGAAATACAAAAAATGGTGGACGATGGTCTTGCGTAAGAGTTTTATATTTAGCAAGGTTTTAATAAATATATAAAATATTGGAGTGCAAGTAAACTATTATCAATAATAAATTTATAGATTTGTCATTATAAAATATTGGTACGGTAATCGAACCGAAGATTATTATCATTGGATCGATTTGCTTGGACTTAACGAGCCGACTAATCGTAACTGGGCAGGAGAAGACAAGGTATTTTTAAATTTACATTCTTTACTCAACAAATATTACATTATTTTCCAGTTAAAAACAATATATAAAAGAACTACAATCATAACATTGCACAATTCATTATCTGTTATATTCTTTTTCTCTAGAACTATGTTACATATCATGAATTTCTGTTATATCTCGAAGAGTATCAAAAGACAAACATCTCGGAGATAAAAGCAGGCAAAATTCAAACGAAACCCACGCCTCCTAATTCTCCTCCTAAAGATAGCTCGTTATTATCTTTAGATAGAACACATGCAAATTGCAATAAAAATTGTTGTACAGATTCACATCTTTTAGGTATAAATTAATTTACATATGCTAATATAGTGAGTGTTTAGTAATACTATAAAATTTGTAGTTTATAATGATACAGAAATTTGGCAATCACAAAAATTTTATTTTTGCAAATTTTTTAAGCAGTTTTTTCTTTTTTTCTCTAAAAATTTTGATAATTGAATAATTTATATATTTATAAGATAATGAAACTAATTTACATATGTTTATGCTTATTCTTAGAACAGTGCGTGATGCAAACTAGAGAACCAAAAAGATATTTATCAAAAAATACAGCTTCGTCGGGGTTAGCTATGCCACCTGAAATCTTAAATAATTGTCTTAGTAACATAAGAAGAAATAATAATATAATACCGGTGAATAAATTTTAATATGACAATTTATATATTATATAAATATAATATAATATAATTTAATTATAAATTATAAGAAAAAAAGGAACTTTTAATTATAATTAAGTTTAATCGGTTATTAATTTATTCATATTAAAATAAGATCATTTTTATATTCGTAGAATAAAGGACCATGCGACGAAAGTGGAAACAGCAAATCTATTGTTTGTGATATGAAATATTGTGAGTCAGGTGAACCAAGAAAATCGTTGGACTTTTCGAAGAATACGAAATGTATGTACGAACATCATCAACATGAGGTTTCGATGGTATAAATTTTTTTCGGCATTTTACAAGAATATATTAAAAGTATTAAAAAATAATGAAAAATGTGAAAAGTAAAGAAAAGTTTAAAATTTTTTGTTTAAAAAACTTTAAAAGGTGATAATTTACGTTAAATGTATATACGTGACATTAAATAGTTAGTTAAAATTTTGAAAAATGTGTATAAGACTATACTTATATATTTATATATACATATACATTTATATACATATATATTTAGGTTCCTAATAAACCAACAAATGATGGACGAGGACAGGAAAAAAATGCCTATAACTTTAAGCACTGGAAGCAAAATGTCATATTTCCTATAAAGAGGCAACAAAAAATAATTAAAAAATTAAGATGTACGAATGATTATTCTGTTTCGGCTAAATCCGAAGAAGAAGCCGCCACTATGATACAAGCTACATATAAAGGTTACAAAGTCAGAAGAAAATTTGACGAAGTTAGTAAATATTAAGGGGTCGTATTTGAAAACGAAAAAGAAATTTCTTAGCTAATAACGTAAAAATAATCGATGACAAGAAAAATTAATTTATTACATACATGTAAACGTAATTTTTAATATAAATTTTTATTTTTTTGTTTTCAAGATATGATTTATACATGATTGATATAATTACATATGCTACATACTATGTATCAATTAATAGCCACTTCCCATTTATATAAAAGTTTAATTAATTTTTACTTTTAACGTTATTCTATCTTTTTTTAACATTTATTAAACAAACATAGAATGACATAACAAGTGAGAATTATCTGAAGTTTGGTATAAATGGTAAGCAGCAATTATGTAATATATACATGAGACATGATTATTTCGTGATATTATAGATTAAAAAGTCATCTCTGGAAGGAAAACAGAACGCTCAAAAAGTAGCCGAGCTGTTATCTATGACGACGAGCCAATGTAGATGGTCACTTCAAAATTCATTAAGTCAAGTCAAAGCATTTAACAATATCGCGAATCGTAGTTAAAACACGTTGTTTTATATCTAAAGGAAGTATAAATTAATTGTGCAGTGTAATAAATGTTTAACGTGTATACGGAAATAACTTTTTCTATAAATATATTTTTATATGTATAGTTTTATATAATTATTGATAAATTTATTAAATTATCAGCAGTACCGGAGATAAATGATATAATATATCTAAAAGTCGTACGTATACGCGCGTGTGTGTGTGTGCGTGTATGTGTATCTACAGACGTACATACGGCTTGTACGGTATTATTTGAAATGTACGATAACATATCCATAAAGACGTAAGAATCGCAATATCAAATTTATAAAACTGAAAGCGAGTTATGCGATCTAGTACCATTTTGCAGGCTTAAATTCGTAATTGCTTTTAATTATAAAATTATAACTTATAAAGACGTAGATAATATGTTAATATTATGTGCCATAAATATAATTTGTAATATTACTTATTATTAACGGTATTTTATTATTCGCTTTGTTATGAACGTTGTATATACATTTGGTATTGTCTGTTCAAAACGTCCCAACGGTATTTCTAGAAGAGATGTACCTAATAACTTATAAACATTATATATATATATATGTTTCCGCGCGAGTATATATACCCGAAGTACACAGGTCGAGTTTGTAGTAAAGTAAGCTTATTCGTCATGGAGAGACCTATCGTGACTGTGAAGCAAGGAAAATTAGAAGGGACTGTTGAGGAGAATGTCCTGGGATCTCGTCGTTATATCGCTTTTAGAGGTATACCTTTTGCTGCTCCACCGCTAGGCGAGTTAAGATTTAAGGTAAGTTGAATTAAAGTAACATTAAACTTATCTCAATTTTGTACTTGTGACAAGGTGCTTTTAATTCTTCAATTTTTTTTGTCAAGAATCTCGTTGAACTCATTTAAGACATTTTATTTTGTCAATCTAAGTTATAATTTTATTTTATCTTTTTATTGCTCACTCCGGTGAATTATTCTTTTTATTGTACTGTTCATCTTTTAATTCTCTGTTTTAATTATTATTTTAAAAAGGATCCTGAGCCTCCTGCTTCCTGGGAAGGCATTCGAGATGCGTCGGTCAATTCAGGAATGTCCGCGCAGTTGGAGCTGTCGTTTACGACTTTCCAAATGGTGCCTGCCGGAACCGAAGACTGTCTGTATCTCAACGTGTATAAACCGGAGAGCGTTTATTGGAAGGCAAAAGTCCCAGTTATGGTCTGGATTCACGGTGGAGGCTTTTACTATGGTTGCGGCAATGATGATCACAAACGATTTGACTACCTGTTGGCGAAGGATGTCATGATAGTTTCTATAAACTATCGACTTGGTGCTCTTGGTAAGTAGCTTTTTAAAAAATGTCTTTTTTGAAGTGTTATTTGAAGTTCGAAAAATTCTTATCGCACGTTCACAGATAAGATAGAAAGCGCACTTTTATTATTACTTATTTTTTTTAATATATATATTTTAAACGTTTTATTCCAGGCTTTTTAAACCTGCGCCACAAAGAAGTATGCGGAAATCAAGGTTTAAAGGATCAAGTTGCCGCATTGAAGTGGATCAAAGAGAACATCGGGGTATTTGGCGGCGATTCCGACAACATCACTGTTTTCGGTGTTAGCGCAGGATCTGTTTCGGCTCATTTACTGTCCATATCACCTCTATCTAAAGGTAATTACATATTCTAACAAATAGCAATGATAGAAAAAGGAAAAAAAAAAAAGAAAAAAAGAAAAAAAAAAAAGAAACTGCTAAAAAATAAATTATTAATATTATTTCTTTTTTCGTGTATTTCTAGGTCTCTTCCACAAAGCTATTCTTCAGAGTGGTCTGGGTACATCTGATTGGGCAGTAATGAGACGAAATCAACCGGAAACCAATTCTTATAGACTTGCTTCGATACTTGGCTGCGATTCTACCGATCCTATGCAAGTTCTTGAGTTTCTTCGAACTATACCTCACGATAAGTTGGTCGAGACCCAGCATCAAGTTCTGACTGCAGAGGTAAGAATTATTATATAATTATTAATATTTTTATTGTTACTATTATTGAAAAAAAAAAAAAAAATAAGTTGCCACAATTTTTGCATTTTTTTAAAACATTGGGATTAATCATCCGAACTTATTATTTTATTTACTTTTAATTTCTCAACCATCTGTATGAGAGTATGATTAAATCGTTGTTTTAATTAAATTTTATCTCGAATAAACGGTAACAAATTCGATTCGATTTAGTACGGCTTTTCAAGGTAGATTATTGTGTGTAAACACACTTGGGTTAAATAAAGGTTTTATAAAAACGTTTTGTTAGGAAGCACGTGTTATGGATGTACCGTTTGGACCCACATATGACGATATAGCGAAAACACCTTTCATGCCCAATTTTAATAAATTACTTGAAGACGACAATAATATTCCGATAATGATTGGGTATACTACTCACGAATATATTATGTTTTTGAAAGGTATTAAAATTATTACACGTTAACATTTCCAATACAGCTTTTATGTTACTGTAAATTCATAAGTTTATTTATTAATAGATGATAACCCTGAAACTTTGAAGACTATGTATGAGGAGTTACCGCTATATGTAGAAGCTTTTACAAATTCAAAAGACAAAATGAAAGTAATGCAGCTGGCAAAACGAGTAAAGCAGGAATATTTTAATAATAAACCATTTACTAAAGAGAGCATGCCAGCTATTGTTCGCTGGCTAAGCGACTTTCATTTTAAATTTCCCATCAAAGATTATATACAGCAAAGAAGCAAGAATAATAAAGAAACGTATTTTTACCAATTTTCTTACGTTGGGAACGAAAAGACCGAGACAATGCTGATTGGCAATCAGTTTACTTCAATTGGTATATAGAGCATAAGTTATATACTATTAATTTCATGTAGTCACTATTTAACTCAATTTCTAAAACTTTGTTTTATAAAAAATTAATTTTATCTACTTTATGGTGCAATAACGTCTGTATAACGTCTTATTTTAGGTACTTCTCATACAGACGATATGTCATATCTCTTTTACATGCCCAAATGTAAAATTGAAAATCCTGCACCACCCGTAGAAGGTACTAGAGATCGAAAAGTGGTAGAGTGGTTTACACGGATGTGGACCAACTTCGCTAAATACGGGTAAAGCTACATACTAAAAATTATTAGAAAAAATTTTAATAAGACTAACTTTGTTTTTTCTTTTTTTTTCAGAAATCCTACGCCTCCGTTCGATCAGAACTTGTCAACCACTTGGTTACCGGTTACACAGGAGACTTTCAATTATTTAGACATCGGAGATATTCTAAACATGTCTTCTATTAATAATTATAAAAGTATATTGCAAGAGATGCAATTTTGAAAAGTTTTACAAAGTTCTCAGAGTTATAAATTTCTGAGATGTTTTACAAGTTTGATAATTATATTTTTTCTAATAAAAGCCATTATACACCTTTTATTTTTTTATATAAATAAACTGGAACGAACATAAATAATACAGACGTTACTTCTATTTATTTGATCCTTCATAATAAAACTAAGAAGTAGGTTCGCAAATAACAATTTCATATTCAAAGTATATTTTTAACAATAACCATTTCTTTTATTTAATTAAATTTAATACAGTATTAATATAATTAATAAAATAATTTAAGTTTCTTTTTCAATGTCAAAAACGTGCAAAAATTATTGCTTTAATTATCGTATGTGTAAATGTATACATTTTTAAAGAAAAATCGTTCTACAAGTATGCGTAACTTTTTGCAAACAATATGTATCTATTTCATTTAAAAATGATATGACCATCTACTTATTTCGATTTGCATATTCTAAATCTATTTGTTCCAGAATGCGAAAGCCTTCTGTATTCTCTCGTTGTACGGTTTCCCTGTGACTATAGAAGCAGGATAAGAACGCTGTGGCATTGAAACTTGCAAATTATTCGAATTTGAGCTTTTAACTATACTTTCATTTTCTCTTTCGAACATTCTGGCCGTACGACTGACATTTCCAGTTAGAAGAAGCTTATCGCGATTGTGCCTGCTTATCCTTGTGTCCGTATTTTCGTCAAAAACTGTAAAATTATAACGTTTAATTAATATTTAATTATTTAGTTTTAATAAATTATATAAGTATTATAAGTAAATTTAATAACGTTTACACACACCTTTTCGCATAGGATTAGTTTCATACGAAGCCTTAGTTACATCACTCTTTACAGATACCTTGCTACTATCCGCAGCAGCTTCTCTATTACTTGGCAGAATTTTATCTTGTACTAAACTCTCTAAGAGATCTGCTGTTGAATTTCGCTGATGTTCTTCTTTATCAGATGTTCGTTTGCTCTCTCGATTCTGAATCTCATGATCTATTTCTTCTTTGATAATGGACACCATTCCCAATTCGTCTACTTGCAATGGAGAAGTCATCAGACTGGAGCTACAATCACCTATGCCAGAATCGCGTGAATCGCCTCGAAACACTTTGCGCAATGTGTGTGATCTTAGACTCGCATGTTGTTCTATTCCAAAAAATTTATCTTTTATTTCCACATTAATTTCATTTTCTTTCGGTACTGAAGTTTTCAGATGCGGTGTAACGTTTTGAAGATTGTCTTTTACCTTCGGTATTAATTCATTAGTTAATTTAATATTCTTTTTCTCGATATTTATCTGCTTTGAAAGATTATTCGAGCTGTTTCCTTCTTCTATCGATTTTTGTGGTATCGTAATTAATTTTCTTTCTAGGCACATAGAATCCAAGTTTGTTTGCAATTCTGCTGCGGTAGAATTTTCCTCCGTACTTCCCTCATCGTATTCCAGATCTTTATCAACAACAGAATGGATGGATTCAACTCCGTCAGATGAATATTGCGTCTCAATGCTATCGAATCGCTGTTCAAGCGTAGGCGACGATTCTGCCGTTGTGGGGCTGCGTCTGTTGTATGCCGAAAGATTTGCCATTCTTCCCAATGCGCGAATAGCATTTCCTGTTTTCTATTAAAATTAAAAGCACAATACATGCACACTCGAAACTTAAAAACATGCTAAGATTATTGAAAAAAGTTAAGATAAGTTATTAGAGTTAATAAAAAAAATCTAGCAATCAAAAACGTCTCGTTAAATATCACTTTATATTAATTTTTTGTTTTAAATAAAATCATTTAAAGTAGTGTTATATTTTCACACTTCTTAGCTATGTTCTACTAATTCGTACCTGCCATTTTCTCCGAATGATAAATTTCTTGAGTTTTTCTGTTGGCAGGACCACTCTACTCATAGCTGTAGCATGTTGCACCATCCATGGATGTTCCAAGCATTGTCCGGCCGACATGCGTAATCTGTGCCAGAAAACACATGCATGAAAATTCAAGTTCCGTACGTATCTAAATAACTAAAAGAAAAAAGATATTAAAGCATACTCTTTTCGTTTAATAAGTAAACCGCTGATGAAGTTCTTAGCGTCATTCGAAATGGCATCGAAAGCTTCGTCTTCTAAATCATAATCGGCTCTCGTGATGTTGGCAAAAGTTTCGGCATCATTGTCTCCCATGAATGGCGATAAACCGGTAAGTCTGTGCATCATAATCAACCAATTTATAATAAATTTAATTCGAAATATGTATTGCGCATGAAAATAATTAACTTTAAACAGTTACCACTTACAAAACGTAACAAATTACACCAACACTCCACATATCCGACTCAGTGCCGATAGGTTCGTAACTTATAATCTCCGGTGGAATAAATTCTGGCGTACCAAAAAGTACTCTAATCGGTGTGTCAGATTTTAAAGTCTGAGCTAATCCGAAATCAATTAATTTAATCTGATGAGATGTTCTCGTGCGGCACATTATATTTTCTGGCTATTAGATAAAATAAAATATTAGTCAATTTGCGTATCAAGTCAGTAACTAAATTATTCGCAAGAAACATACTTTTAAGTCTAAATGCACGATGTTATTTCGATGCATATATTCAACTCCCTGACAAATTTGCCTCATAAAGAGGATACTGTCTTTTTCGGTTAAAGTAAAGTCGTCGGCCACAACTCTTTCAAACAGTTCTCCACCAGAAATACTTAAAAAAAAAATACATATATATATATATAAATAATTATTAAAATTTAATATCTTAAATATAATAAATAATATTATATGTACTTACTACTCTGTGACTAACACAGTTTCACGGGGTTTTTCGTAAGCAGCAACCAATAGTAAAAGCTTAGGATGCCTTAATACATTCATAATTTTTATTTCTTCGCGAACCTGTTCGCGATCTTTCGCTTTAATCGTTTTAACGAATTTAGCAGCAAAATTCGTGTTCGTCGATCGTTCGATTACTTTTTTCACTACACCATATCGTCCTTTTCCTAATTCTTCGAGAACATCATATCTTTCGCCAAAAAGTTTGCCTTCTTCCTGCACGACTAAACGAGCTTTAAAGTTCGACTCAAACTCGTCTGAAAAAATAAAACAATTTTGTATTAATTATAACTACTTAAAAAAAATTTAATTAATTAAATAAATTTATATTTTTAATAATATTTAAATGTTATCTCAGTTTATAAAGAAATAGACAACATAAAATATTATAAATTAGAATTTAAAAAATAATTATAAGGGCTCTTTAAAGCAATTATCACCTTCTTCCTCCCGCAGCATTTCTCCTTGTTTTAGAACTTTGACAGGATCAGATTCCATGCTAGGCTCACTGAGGCCGTGGATATTTTCGGCTCGGACACGGAAATAGTAACTTTCACCGGTTACCACGAAATTCCTTTCGGTTGTTCCTACCGTGTGACTCAGAGAATGACAAGACTCGGCGACCACCATCCACGTGCTTTCACCGACGCGTTTTGCTTCCACAGTATATCCGATCACGACGCGTCCTCCGTCGTAAGGAGGAGATCGCCAGGCGATCGTGATTTGATCAGTACCAGACGTTATTGCACTCGGTTTATCCGCAGGTGGCTCGGGTGGACCTAATAATATAATCAAGATTTTCTTTTAACGTGAATAAAGCGTTCAAGCACTGCATTCCATTCACATGGCACGCCGAAGGTTACTTTAAATAAACAGTTTATGGCACGTGCGGCTGCCTCGCATCTGTAGTTCGCACGTGATTAATCTAAATTTTATTATGAATCGACAATGCTACGGATTGCCGTGAATACAGAGCGAGGTAATCGCGTTATCTCGAAAGAATTCACAACACGTCATTACGGGCAGATTCACGTCGTTGAGATGCGCGGCAACGCGCACACTTCTAATGATACATGCGTCTTCTGATTTTTAAGTATAACGATGGTTCAAGGTAAGAGGAGGAAAGAGAGGTGGAATGATGCAGCTGGAGGAAGCGTGCGGGAAAGGAGGATTTATTGCGCGTGTGTCACGTGAGACTGCTGTCTGCCTTGTACGCAAGAAAAGGAACTGGACTTGGGCATGAAACAATAGATAGTGTTACGTTTGCGAACATATGAAATAATGGTTGATTATGAAAGTATATTTTTTGTATAATTAGAAAAATTTTATCAATTTATAATCGAATAAATTCAGTCACGGTTTAATAGTTATTGGTATCGTAATTTAATTATATATTAATAAATGTTTGTGCGCAATAGTTTTAAAAGCAACTGATGTAATGTAAGTAGAAAGTTCACCTTCCACAGCTAGGCTGAAAAATCTTTGGTCTTGGCCTAACGAATTTTCCACTGAAACTTGGTATTTGCCAGCGTGATCGTATGTTACATCGTCCAGCGTCAGGTAAGACACACCATTCCCGCTAACTATCCGAATTTTCTCGTCTGGTCGCAGTTCTCGATTCTTAAAATAAAATAAAAATATTTTACTATACATCACATACTGAAATATGTCGGAATCAGTGTCAATATTTAAGTGTCAATATAACACAAATGAAGCTGATTGACGCCAGCTGCATACGTAGCTGTGCGATGAGAAGCGAATGACGACTACGATAATCTATCGTACTTCGATTGGTTTTTCATACTTTGAACGTCTGCCACATTTTTTATGGAAATTTTATATATATATATATATATATATATATATATATATATATATATATATATTAAAGCAAGAAATATTATTTTGGTATATAATTATGCAGGCTAAATATAAGCAATTATTTCAAATATTAATTTCTATGTAAAAATAATCATTTTTATTTATGCTTTAATGCGACTTAAATTAATTGCGAAACAGCATAAAGCTTTTACTTCAAATAACATTTTTTTTTATAAGTATAATTAGTTTGTAAAATATACTTTTAAGATTGAAATAACTGTTTATGTTTCGTTAATTAAATTGTATTAGAAGAAAAAAAAATTATAAACGTACCACTCGAAACCACTTGACTGTAGGTTCGGGATATCCTTGATAAGTTATACTTAGTGCTGCCGTATTTCCTCTAAATATACGGATGTCAGTTTGTTCTCTTATGATTGTAGCTTTTAATTCCTCTAGACGCGATTCCACTTGTTCTTTGATCGATATAAAATCAATATTCTGATGGCAGAGTTCCGTTTTCTTCGATGATAAACTTTGACCGTCATCTGTATTTTTTCCAATAACTCTTTGTACTGATAAATCGTCCTCAAATCGTGATTTTTGAATATCAGTTGACGCATTATTAGAAATGCGTTTTCTTATTGGCAAAGGAGATATATGCTTAGTACACGAAGTAGTATGTCGAGGAAACGAAGATGATCTGATACGAGATATCAACTTCTCGTGAGATCGTCGACTCGATGATGGTTTGGCTTCTGCATAAGTCTGGATATTTTCAGGCTTCATCACAAAGTCATTGTAATTGTACGAAGAATTATGTAAGTGCAATTTGGCGATACAACTGATCGTCGGACCTTTTCCATTTACAGAAGCTACGCATCGAACTTCCCCTGCATCGCGTAACGATACGTCACGTATTTTTAAAATGCTGACATTACCATCTTTCTCAATCTTTAAATATATATAAAATCATAATTACAATTAGTAATAATTGTATTTAAAATATAACTTTTAATCATTAATTAAAAAAAAATAGTTTTCTTAAATTTTACGTACTTTGCATTTTACATTTTCTCGAGCATCTTTTCCATTAATTGTCCAAATAATTTCCATACTTTTTCCACATTGCACTCTAGCACAAAAATAAGCAGTGGAGCCTTTAGCAGCAATAACTGATAATGGAGTTTTTGTAAATTGAAGCGGCATCTTAGAAACAGTCTTGTAGTCTATTTAAAAACGTTAAATGATATTAAATGGCGATATTATAAATAAATAAAAAAAAGAACAAAGTCTCGTGATAATATTAATATCAGAAGAACAATTTAAAGATAAATCCCACCTTGTACAGCAAAAAGACTACTGCAGCACGCAGTACCGTAATCGTTCTGTACAGTGCAGGTATATTCGCCGGCGTCATATGAACAAACCTCCGCTATTCTTAGAGCAATACCACCATCTCCATAAACAACGTATTTATAATAATCATTGTCTGGTAGCTCGCGACCATCTTTAGACCAGATAATTGTAAAAGGAGGTGTACCTGATGCAATAAAATAAAATAAAATTTTATTTTAAAAGATTTATGTAACTAAGCTAAACATAAATTTAAAAAACGAATTGTAATAAGTTTTACCTGTGACTCCCGTCTGAAATTCGTAACAATGATTCTCCATGACAATTGACTCTTTCGGCAACGATTGTAGAAACTGTGGTGGATTCTTATCCGCAATAGACGAATCGTAAGGATCTAATATAGTTACCTGCGAATAATTATATATTTAAAATCAAACAAATAGTAAAAAATCGTTCTCTTTCTCTCAAATAAAATTGTTAACTAATGTTTTATACAACTCTCACTCACCTGACAACTGTTTCTCGTTGATCCAAGAATATTAGTCGCTATACAGGTGTATTCACCTGCATCACTAGCCTTCACTTTCGATATTTCAATTCTGGCAGTTGTGCCATCGAAATATTTCTTTATTCTAGAGGATCGTTCCAATGGTCGTCCGTTTCTGTACAAAATTTTGTTAATGTCACTTTAATACAGATTCGCATTATGAAAACTTCATGAAACTAACCGATGCCACGTTGGTGTTACGCTCGGCGTTCCTTTTACTCGGCATTCCAATTGCAAGCGATTGTTTATTCTTGCCGTGGTCGGAAGAAGACTTCGCTCAAATGAAGGATACGTTCTGGGTGAGGCACTTCTAGTTCGAATCGCTCGGCTCGTAGGTTCGTATCGATCTTTTCGAAACAAAAAAAACATTTATATAAAAATATCTATTAGGTAGAAAGAAAATTTTAGGAATTGCACACGTACTTATCACTTCAAGACGAGCACTGGCCTCAATTCGGCCAAAATCGTTTTCTGCCGTTATTCTGTAGAGAGCGGCGTCTTCTTGCATCACGTCGACAATTTCGAGTACCTTAATGTCATCGCGTTCTTTGACGGAGATTCTAGTGCTCGGTGTTACAGTGGTACCATTCTTGTCCCACTTTATCCAGGGTGCGGGATGACCAACAACGGAACATTGGAAGCGTACAGTTTCGCCTTCTTGGACCAGGCAGTTGTGCGGCACCGCGTAAAATTTCGGCGGACAGACTTTCGGTCGTTTCGATGTACCGCCTCGCGATAGAACTTGCGGTGACTTGAATTCGCGTCCGTCTGAAAATTATTTTTATTTTATTTATTTCATTATTTTCAATCATTGTTTTATTTCTTTTTTTCCTATCACTGAGCTTTTAACTTTTATTTTAGACTTACGCGGGACTGCAGGCGACAAGCTTCTGATAGGCGTTGAACGTGGCGTCGATCTTGGAGTCGATCCTGCTGACAGCAGACCCATTGGCCTTGCCAATCTTTGGCTTAATATATTTTCTTTCCCTTCAGGGACTACATAGAATAATTTAGATTATTAAAACTGTAGAAAATTTTTAAGAGAGAAAGAGAGAGAGAGAAAGAAAAAAGAGATTTACCATCTACAACTAAACAGGCTGATGTATATGCTTTCCCAAGATCATTGTAAGCTACGCACGTGTACTCTCCTTCATCCTCGGGATAGACATGCTGGATATTTAATTGTGCCGTTTCACCATCGAAATCGGTGCTAAAATCACCTACCATAGCTATAATCTAACGAAAAATACATTAAATGTGCATAATTCGTCAAACATTCGTATTATATGACATTATCAAATATTTTAAATCTTTCATTACTTTGCCGCCACGTTCCCAACGAATTAAAGGTGGTTCTGGTGTAGCATAAACTTTGCATTCCAGGGAAACTGCGTCGCCGTCGCAGCATCGAAGATCTCGGAGATCCCTCTTTATAATCGGCAGTGTCAGTACTTTTCTATAATATTTAATATTTTATTTAAGTAAAACAGTCAGAAGATTTTTGTGCGTTACTAAGCTTTTGCAATAGCTTACCCGTGACGAGATTTCTGCGTTTGTTTTTCTTTACCTTGCCCTGAAAAAAAAAAAAAAAAATATATATATTGAATTAAGATCCGTTCGACATAAAACGAATTTTGTTTACGCTACTAAATTTACCTTTGGCATAGATTTGCAGGGAAATTACAGCTTTAGCTTCTCCATGGCAGTTGCGGGCTATCACGGAATACGTTCCAGTAAAATCAAGCTTAGCGTAAGGTATTTCCAGTCGATATTGTGGACCTGCACCTACCAGTCGGAAGTGAGGTGCGTCTTTATAATAATCGGGCTGCAAGATCATATTTTTATTTAAAATATATGTATTATTTTAATTTGTATTTTTATGACAACATAATTCAGTGCTTTTTATTATTACTAATTTTTAATAATTTATTACTAATTTTTATTAAATTCTTACTAATACGTGTTTGCTTTTATGCGGATGCTTTCTGGTGAATGTAACCCAGTCGTATTTACAGTAAAAATTTCGAGTGTTAGTTCTTACGCAAGATTGTGAGATGAGGGTTAAAACTCAGCGTGTGGTACTGCAAACAAAAAGGACAGTGAAAAAAGAGAGGTAAGAAAGAGTGATGTCTTCGTCACTGTTCTAGACCATATAGGGAGCGAAAGTTGAACAGATCGCCGTAGTCTGATCTGGTTAAACGTATTATATGAGTACATACAAGCGTATATTACTGTTTTACTTACATTATTTTTCGCAAATTTAATAATTACATAAATTCTCTATATTATATTTACGTACGAATTTGTGTATCCGTCAATGAGAGAAAAAAAAAGAATTTACATTAACTTTTAATGCAATTTAAAAATATGCGTTTATAATTATATATTCATAGAATATTGATGTATTTAGTTTAACTCAAAATTCTATTACTTTTCTTAGCTGGAGTCAAACAGCTATGTCAATTAATATTATACTTACACTATTGTAATCCACATCGAAGTAAATTAAATTTTTGTGCTAAGTAATATATAAAATATTTAAATAAAACGATTTATTTGGCTAATTACTAAGAATTATATTGTATTACTTGATAAAATTTATATAAGTATACATAATTTTTTAATTGAAATAATAATTCACGTTTAACGTAACAACGATAATTTCACGTTTAAGTAATCAACAGTTGAAGCGCTTGTTCGTTCGCTAAAGTTACACGACGACTGTTTTACTGGTCGTATGTTACAGTACCGATTCATCGTCGAAGAAAGCCGAGCTGGTCTCAGGAGTAAGTGGGGATACTGTTTCGTGTGCATTTTACGATTATGCAGATATTCTGAAGTGACGTAGACGCGCACATTTTCTCAGTCAATGCATCCGTTTCCAATTTTGGATTTGTATGTCGTCAATCAACCCCACGACCCCCTTCTCAAATACAATACATATCGAGTTCCGTTTCTTCATCCATATTAAAAATGTTATATGACGTAACGCGAAATTGCTGCTACCATAAGAAGCTATCCAATGTCAATGGCATTTCCTTTGCCAGTGCATATAATGTCTTGCCCGCATATAGTTAAAATATGTTCTGTTACGTTCGGCTACATAGTCATTTTTTGCAGCTACCTTGACCCACATAACATGGATCGAGTCAGTATTAGGTACGTACACGTACATTTTACCACTTGCAATGTTCGTTTCTCGTCATAATTACATCGTTATCTTATTGTATCAGATTTTTTAAAAAAGCAAATAGTCATAAGGTTACAAAACCAGAAAATATTTACGAAGTTTACCTTGAGAAAATCGCGCAACCATATCACTTCTGGCTTAGGATCTCCTACCACTTCGCAAAGAATTACAACCGTATCGCCCTCGATCGCTTCGGTCGACAGAGGCTTCGTTACAAAAAGAGGCTCCTTGGAGTATCTACGAAAGTAAAACAATTTTGCTTTTAATTCTGTAAGTGTACGCCAAAATAATAATTGTACTTACGGTATGTCTGGGCTCGCAACATTCGATGATTCATCGATGGACTGATCCTCGATCGCGGTAACTGCTACTCTAGTGGACGTCTCAGTTTGACCGACTACATTCGTTGCGGTGCAACTGTAGACTCCCGCGTCTCGTGTAGTAACATTAGCTAACGAAAATTGAACAGTACCATCATGGCTCAACGTCATTATCGCTCTTCTACTTGGTCGTAAACGAATGCCATCGCGATGCCTACAAAAAGAGTGTTTCATATAATTATAAAAATTAAAGCAGTATATATTTTAACTTTTATTGTCATAAATTAGTATGTTAATTATAATCATCACTTACCATACAACGCCAACACTCGGATAAGCTTCGAGCTGTGCTGACATTCGTAATTCTTCACCTGAATGAATCGTATAAATCGCGTCGAGATCACGAAGAAACTCCGGCGCGACGTAGGCGCGTATGCCTTTGTCCACCACGAGAGTGCATCGACAGGACACCGAGCCGTTTATATTCCTCGCTGTCACCATATAGCATCCGGAGTCTTCAAGAACGGAATGAATTATTTCCAGAGTATGAAAGTTCGAATCATCGTCCCAAAAGACGTGGCGATCTACAAAAGAAGAACATTTATCGAAAAAAATAATAGAACTCCATAAGAATAATCATAATAAAGCTCCATAACGCTACCAGTGAATAATTACCATCCTGATCGATTTCAATTCCGTTCTTGTACCATGTGATCTCTGGAACGGGGTGTCCGATGGCCTGACAGGTAAGCCTTACTGGGTAAGTTGTTTGCACTCGTCTGTCCCGTATTCTCATGGTGAAGTGCGGCGGTCTGTCTTCCGGCTCAACGTTTAAACTTTTAACAGAGTTGTACCAAATTATTACTATAATCTCCGTTGCACCGGGATAGTAAGAAACACAATAGTGTCTTGATAAATCCAAATTTTACTTTTTTAATTTCTTTTCGCAAAGGTAATGTCTACCTACCTCGTTTTAAGTTTAGCATCGGCCTCGATAATTCTCGGATCAGTAACCACGAGAATTCTAGCAAACGACGATACCTTACCGATCCTGTTGGTTGCTTCGCAAACATACCTTCCGGTATCATCTTCTTTAACGTTTGCAATCGTCAAGGAATATTTAGAACCGTCGCGATAGATTGAAAATCTTGAATCGTTACACGGATTAATTTCCGTTGTGTCCCGATACCATCGTATCTCCGTTTTAGAATCACCGCGGATCTAAAAAAATATACATATTTATATTTATATATGTATAAGACAGAATATGTTAATAAGAGTAATAAAATATTAATGTCTTTATTCATAAACTTGCCTCGCATTCCAACTTTACCGGTGCTCCTTCAAGAGCCTTTAATTGACCCGGTAGAATTTTTGTGAATTCCGGAAGGTCTGTACTCTCCATCACCGACACTGAATTCGTCATTGTTACTGGCTCGCCCCATCCATATCGGTTTCGTGGAGTCACACGAAATTTGTATTCTCCTCCCGGTCGCAAATTGAATGCGTCGAACGCGTTGATCGGCGTGACTCCCAGCTAACAAGAATAAATAATAATTCGATTTCAAGAAAGATACTCGAGTTAAAAAATACATGTTAAGCTAAGAATTAATTAAGTAAAAAATTTTTTTTTTTTTTATATTTTACCTCTACCCATCGCGCGCCACCCTCACCACCTAATTGCCAAGCTTCAACTTTGTAAGCGATCACCGGTGCAGGACCCCTTCTTTCTGCTTTGCCCCAACTCAAAGATAGCCAGCTTTTTCCTCCATCGATAGCAACGGGTTCGCTGCTAATCGGACCAGGTACATCTGATCCAGAATTAAATATTTAGTCGTATCAACTGTATACTGTATAACAGAGTAAATCATAATGGATGGAAGTGAATCGTTACCGACCAAGTGCTCCGTATATGTAACCTGAAAAGCAAATATGGCGTTTGCTACGACTAGCGGCAACGGCGGCTAGTGTACGTGATTTCCCCCTCTCCCGGCCGCCGAGTGCGCGGAGGTGTAGGAGGCCGCGTTCCCCCTCAGTTTTCGGTGACCGATGCTACGCAACATATCTACGCGCGCGCTTCGTGTGAGATTCGACGCACCCTACGCCAAGATCACGTACGCTAGCCGACGCCGCAGCATCACAAACGCCATCCCTGACGGTGAGTGCACAGCATTACACATCGTCAACTTAAAGCTTCTGTCGATAACTGCTTCCATCCAGTACGATTCACTCTGCGCGTACGCGTACGTATATTACAGAGAATTATTTTTTAATTTATATTCACGAGTCAGAAACAGTTCTCGTATAATCGCTAACCTCGATGTCCGTACAAATACTCTAAAAAATCGGTGATTAAACAATCCTTGGTCCAGAAACATCTCAAACGTGAAATCGTGATATTCTCGTTTTTAGCATTGATAACGATTCCATGATCATGCGGCATTATAATTAAGTTTTTTTTTTTTTTTTCTATTCACTTATTGATTGAACTTGCAAATCAGGCACATTAATTTTCGTATCGCACACAACTTAGTGAGAAATGATTTAAAAAATGACACTGTTAAAAATAAATAAATTTATACTTTGCAAGGTTACTATTTATTACCGAAATGTACCGTCACAAAACCGAGAGCCCTTCAAAATAGAGCATATGAAATGATTCGCGTTCAGGCGAAGACTGAATTTTGAATTTTGCGGAGTTTGTAAAGTGTTGGTGGGAGAATAAGTAAAGAAGGCAAACTAAAATAACCTGGTTCCCGAAGTGTTCCTCGAATGAAGAAACTTAAGCGTTCTTCCACCGCATATATTTTACATTACAAATACAAAGCTTTACGAATGCGCAAATCCTGAATTTACTGAAGCTGCATCGCGTAGGCTATCGACTCTAATTTATTATAAAAAGTATATTTATATATAACGTTATTTTATTTAAAAAATTTCGAGGTAACCGGATTAATCGTAGAAATAATGTCGTCACACCGTGCGATTGTTTAATCCAGGCGTCAATTGGCACGCAGCCAGTAAATTTTGAGCCAAGCATATGTTACAGTCTGTGTAGATTGTCACTCTAATTTTAATATATGATATATGATAATACCGTACTAATTTTAGTTACGCATTTGAAGTGTTACTAAATATGAATTTGGTTATTTAAATTTAAACTCGCTCGCATAATACTATTTAATGTTTCAAACTCTTTCGACCATTCCAGTATTGCATATAAATCACTGCACTTACTTCTCACATAGGACATTTCTTTGTCGTATTCTTCTGCGTCACGCTCAGCGACAGAATTCCAATCCGATAATGGAGTCAATGATCTAGCACGTTGTTTCACCTGTTGAAAGGCATTATTTTATAACATTCAACTCGTTATTTCGATTACTTTAACAAATATTCTTACCTTGATTGAAAAGAAGCTTCTATCACAGCCATATCTATTTTTGACCAAAATGCAATAAGTGCCTTCATCGGAAGGCGTAACTCTTTTTAATATTAATCTGACGTAATCATCAATGGTCTCCTTGTAGGATCGTGGTCCATCCGTAATATCCGTCAGTCCCTTCATCCATATTACTGAAATAGTGAAAAAAAAGTTAGATAAGAGGATTGAGAAGAAAAAAAAGTTTACAAAAGAAAAATTAAATAAAATATTAATTTATAAATGCGAGCGATTAAGCATCGCTCCGTCGAGTCTTACTTCGAGGTTTAGGAATACCGCTGGCTCGGAAAGATATGCTAATATCTTCGCCAACGATCACGTCGATCGATTTCTTGGATGGTCTCGAGACGAATACCGCCGGTTTTCCTCCATCGATAGCACTTGACGATATTACGTTCACCGTCGCGCTCGTGTCTACTTGTCCATAAACGTTGATCGCTCTGCACACGTATAAACCCCTTTCCGACTCTGTCGCGTCGGGAACAATTAACGTGTGAAGTCCACGTTCCGCAAAGGTTCTCGCTTTTGGTATAGTAATTGGCTCCTTTCGGTCGCCGCGCAGCCACTTCACTTCCGGAAACGGTGTACCTACAACACATCGAACAAGATTCCATATGTAATTCATTTTTTTTTTTCTTTCGATTAGGGTCTCATTTACCTTTAACTTTCACTTGAAGAGCGATAGTGCCACCAGTAGGTACGCTGTAATCTTTTAATAAGTTGGAAAACTGTGGTCTTTGCGCGAATTCCGATTTAGCTGCGCTCAAATATGGATCGTTTCGATTTACGGCTTGCCAATCTGTAAATTATATTATTGTATATTATTCAGATAAGTATATGTGTTAATCTTCTCTATAAAAATATATATATATTTTTTTTGTTACAGATCGACGCAGCTGCATCCGCCGTCGTCAACGAAAGTGCCGTTTCCGCCGGTATTAATTATTATACGAACCGCAGCTGGTTCGTCGGTCCGTAAAGTATTCGGGCGGAGTTCTTTAACGTACGACTTTCTTATAAACGCGAGTGCCGAACGTGGAACACGCGAAAGTGATTATTGAGTAATTTCGCGAATGTAAAATCACGGTCGGGGTGTTCGCGAGTGACTTGTGCGCGGAAAGATGACTCGACACGTCCCATCTGAGAGGAGGAGCAGGCCCGGGAAGGGCATCGTGCATCAGCGGAGCAACTTTTAGGTAAATATAAATTATTTTTTATAAAATCTTTAAAAAAAACCTTTACCTTTTATTTTATTAAATTAATTAACTGATATATCGTCATGTCTACATTAATATTTTTCATTTTATGTTACAGTCACCGGCAGAACTTTATAACTCCGCTGAAGCTCATGCAGATTGTGGTAAGTCACATAATTTTTTTTTTCGAAGTTCGTAATTCGGGTGTCTTAAAAAATAGCGCGCGCACGGTTTCTTCTAGTATATAAAATATTATAATTACCTTCAACATGTACAATGTGAGACATTTCTTCGGTATGTAGTTCGTTCGTCGCGCGACACGTGTATTGTCCATTATCTGTGATATTAGGATCTGCTATTTCTAGTCGATATACATCATCGTCGAGACAGCTTTGCTTGTAACGTTCGCCTTGAAGAATCGTTCCTTCCTTTAACCAGGAAATTGTAGGAATCGGATGTGCTCGTACGCGACATTCCAGAATTAGCTTATGATCGGAATATCGATAAGTATCTACGAGAAAAAAAATTTATTATTAATATAATTAATTTATAAACGTCAAAATATATTGCCATATTTGCGTGCGTATACCTTTAATTAACGTTATAAAAATTGGAGATGCATGCGTGGATTTGTAATCGGAATAAACTCTCAAAATAGATTCAGTGGTCGAGGTGCCATGTGTATTCTCAGCTACACATGTGTATATCCCAGCGTCTTCGGGAAGCGCGTCGTACAATTCCAGATAAGCCATACCGTTTTCGCATCGTATTTTATAACGGCCGTCTGACGTATCTAATTTTTGATCATTTTTCATCCAATAAACCCGTGGTTCTGGATTACCAAGAACGGTGCAAGTCAGTCTCGTTCTCATGCCAGGTCCTACAATTCTGTTTGTTAGTCTCGTACAGAACGATGGTTTCTTTGGTTTATCCCACGAAAAACTCTGAAACAATTAATATTTTTTTAATCGAGTTATTCTGTAAATTGTTGCGCAATAGTTTGATAATGAATAATTACCTCACTTTGATGAAGATCGGTGTAAGACTTAGATTCGCAGGTACCAAAATCAGAGTGCGAGAGAGTGTCCGTTTTTGTGCGCCGACGAGATCGAGCGTAGGTATTAGGTACAATAGTGGCATCGCTATCTCCGGTTGAATAACCATCGTATTTTAACAAGCTAATCGATCTCGCGCGAATCATACGATTTTCTCTTTTTCTACGCCTTCTGTGTGACGATGCCGTATCAAAATAATACCTATCCATAGAAGGACTGTGTAATTTATAGTCCCAATAGTCATCGAGCCTTTTTCCGCTTAATGATGTTAAAGAATCCCTCCAGCTATACGACCTGGAAGTACTAGAAAGCATCGGCATTTTAGAATCAAACCGATAAGTATAGTCGCAAGAATAATCAGCACCGAAAAACGATGAAATTGATTTATTCGGCTTGTACGTAGTCTCCAATACATTTTTAAGAAAACGGTCGGATTCATTTTCGCGCTTTGCGGACCATTCATTTTCTCTTAATTGCTCTTTTTTTCTCTGCCTATTTTTCAATCTTTCCTCTTCTTGTCTTTTTCGTAGTTTATACTCTTCTTCCCGTAATAATCTAGCAGTCTCATCTCTCCTAATTTTCTTTTCTTCGTTTCTTTTTTGGCGTCTTTCCTCGTCTGTTACAGATGTATAATCAACCACTTCTTTAGCTCGTCTTACAGTGGGTTTCTTTTCCAGGTGCTCCATTTCTTTTTGGAGTAACTTTTTATCATTATTTCTCTTCTGATAATCATTCTCGTTTTGTAGCACTTTGTATTCATTACCCTCAATGTACTCTCTTCTCGTAGATAATTGATTTTCATTAGTTATTTGTGGTTTGTATTGTTTCCGCTCTTCTTCTTTATTCGTTCGCTCTAGCTTTTCAAATTTCGGTTCACTCTTTTCTTGCTGTTTTTGATATATTTTTTCATCTATTTGCATTTTAACACTTTCGTCTGATTGATTATATGAATTTTCATCTTTTTTCGATTTCAATTTTTGGATTTCCTCCTTTACTTCTATTTCTTTACTCTCTTGTATATTTTTTTTCGACTGCACTTGTTCATCTTTTGCAACTTTTATGTCTTTAACCTTAGATATCTCTTCCTGTTTCTTATCCTTTTTCTTTGATATGTTAATTTCATCTTTATCCTTTCTGTCTTCTTGTGTAATCCCTTCCTTTTTGCTTGAATCCTTTTCTTTCGATATTTTTATTTCATCTTTTCCCTTTTGCTTTTCTTGTTTAATCTCTCCTTTATTAGAATCTTCTTCCTTCGATATTTTTATTTCGTCTTTTTCCTTTCGTTCTTCTTGTTTCGTCTCGTCATTTTTACTAGAATCCTTTTCTTTTAATATTTTTATTTCATCTTTTTCTTTTTGCTCTTCTGGTTTAATCTCCTCTTTTTTTCCAGAATCCTTTTCTTTCGATATTTTTATTTCAACTTCCTCCTTTCGTTCATCTTGTTTAATCTCCACTTTTTTTCCAGAATCCTCTTCCTTCAATATTTTAATTTCATCTTTCTCCTTCCGCTCTTCTTGTTTCATCTCGTCTTTTTTATTAAAATCCTCTTCTTTCGATATTTTTATTTCATCCTTCTCCTTTCGTTCATCTTGTTTAATCTCCTCTTTTTTTCCAGAATCCTTTTTCTTAGATATTTTAATTTCATCTTTTTCTTTTTGCTCTTCTGGTTTAATCTCCTCTTTTTTTGCAGAATCCTCTTCCTTCGATATTTTTATTTCATCCTTCTCCTTTCGTTCATCTTGTTTAATCTCCTCTTTTTTTCCAGAATCCTCTTCCTTCGATATTTTTATTTCATCTTTCTCCTTTCGTTCATCTTTTTTAATTTCCTCTTTTTTTCCAGAATCCTCTTCCTTCAATATTTTTATTTCATCTCTTTCCATTTGCTCATCTTGTTTAATCTCCTCTTTTTTTCCAGAATCCTCTTCCTTCGATATTTTTATTTCATCTCTTTCCTTTCGTTCATCTTGTTTAATCTCCTCTTTTTTTGCAGAATCCTCTTCCTTCGATATTTTTATTTCATCTTTCTCCTTTCGTTCATCTTGTTTAATCTCCTCTTTTTTTGCAGAATCCTCTTCCTTCGATATTTTTATTTCATCCTTCTCCTTTCGTTCATCTTGTTTAATCTCCTTTTTTTTTGCAGAATCCTCTTCCTTCGATATTTTTATTTCATCTTTCTCCTTTCGTTCATCTTGTTTAATCTCCTCTTTTTTTGCAGAATCCTCTTCCTTCGATATTTTTATTTCATCTTTCTCCTTTCGTTCATCTTGTTTAATCTCCTCTTTTTTTGCAGAATCCTCTTCCTTCGATATTTTTATTTCATCCTTCTCCTTTCGTTCATCTTGTTTAATCTCCTTTTTTTTTGCAGAATCCTCTTCCTTCGATATTTTTATTTCATCTTTCTCCTTTCGTTCATCTTGTTTAATCTCCTCTTTTTTTGCAGAATCCTCTTCCTTCGATATTTTTATTTCATCTTTCTCCTTTCGTTCATCTTGTTTAATCTCCTCTTTTTTTGCAGAATCCTCTTCCTTCGATATTTTTATTTCATCTTTCTCCTTTCGTTCATCTTGTTTAATCTCCTCTTTTTTTCTAGAATCCTCTTCCTTCAATATTTTAATTTCATCTTTTTCCTTTTGCTCTTCTAGTTTAATCTCCTCTTTTTTTGCAGAATCCTCTTCCTTCGATATTTTTATTTCATCTTTCTCCTTTCGTTCATCTTTTTTAATCTCCTCTTTTTTTCCAGAATCCTCTTCCTTCAATATTTTTATTTCATCTCTTTCCATTTGCTCATCTTGTTTAATCTCCTCTTTTTTTCCAGAATCCTCTTCCTTCGATATTTTTATTTCATCTTTCTCCTTTCGTTCATCTTGTTTAATCTCCTCTTTTTTTCTAGAATCCTCTTCCTTCAATATTTTAATTTCATCTTTTTCCTTTTGCTCTTCTGGTTTAATCTCCTCTTTTTTTGCAGAATCCCGTTCCTTCGATATTTTTATTTCATCTTTCTCCTTTCGTTCATCTTGTTTAATCTCCTCTTTTTTTCTAGAATCCTCTTCTTTCAATATTTTAATTTCATCTTTTTCCTTTTGCTCTTCTGGTTTAATCTCCTCTTTTTTTGCAGAATCCCGTTCCTTCGATATTTTTATTTCATTTTTCTTCTTTCGTTCATCTTGTTTAATCTCTTCTTTTTTTCCAGAATCCTCTTCCTTCAATATTTTTATTTCATTTTTCTCTTTTTGTTCATCTTGTTGTTTAATCTCTTCTGTTTTGCCACAATTCTTTTCTTCTGTTTGTTCTTCCTGTTTAATCTCTTCTTTCTTACCAAGATCCTCTTTTTTCCTTTCTAGCTTTTCAATCTTCTTATCTTGTGTTTCATCTTCTGTTTTCGTCGATAATTCTGAACGTTTTGTACTTTGTTGTGCAGATAAAATTGTTTCAACCGCATTTTGCAGGAGTTTTAACGGCTTTTCCAAATTGTTGAGATTTACATGTTGCGATTCTTTTATAGTCGCAATAGAAGACTTTAATTCTGTTAATGATATATTGAGAGTGGAAAATACCGAAGCATCAATTTTGCTCGAATCTGATTGTTTAGATACATTTTTATCAAGAATTTGTTCCTTAACCAATGAAATACAATCCTCAAAATTAGAAAGAGATTCGTTAAATTCATCAATATCGATTTTTTCTTCAACACCCAAATTACTTTTACTTCTTAGTGACGTTAAGTTCTGTTGCATGTTAGCAAGTGGTACTTCCATCGTCTTTAGAATTTCTGTTTCTATAGAGTCATGTTCCATACGTAATATTACAGATTTTATACTTTCTATTGTTTCTGCTAAACTTTCATTAAAGGACCAGTCTGATGTTAAAGTTCTCGTTTGCTCCTTCGCAACTAAAGTTTCTGGTTCGATTACGTTATATTGTTGAATGTCAGCAATCGATCTCTCTATTTCTTGCAGAGAAGTCGCTAAACATTCTGTTATCCAATTGCTGCTTGTACCTTCAGACATGGATTCAATATCAGGCGATATTACTCGTGTTTCTAAAACAGATATAGCACGTTGGAGATCAAACAATGGTTCTGCCAATGCATTTAATATTATGTCATTTATCGACTGATCCGTTGACGTTTCAACCACCATCTGATCCTGTATTATCGCGATAGAATGACGCAACTCTTCAAGTGGTTCTATCAAAGGACGGAGAACAAATTCATTTTTATTATCAATAGAAAATGAGTTCTCGTTAGCACGTTCGATAGCCATTTGTTCTTGAATAATTATCGCTGCTGCATGTTGTAATTCTGATAGAGGCTCTACTACCGTTTTCATCAAAGAAATATTTTCTTTCTCTGATAGAGAACTTGTTGTATCATATGGCTGTATCATTTTCTGCTCTTCGACAATTAAAGATAGATGTTCTCGTAATTCGGTCAATGGCTTTGCTAACATTTTCAACGTGGAAATCTCGTCTTCTGATATCGATGCTGCAATTTCAACTGGAGATTCGATCGTTCCTTGATCAATCACTATTGGACGTGTGATTTTCGAAGAGGATTCATCAATTACATCCGCCCATGTATTCAAAGACGAAGCATCTTCGGAAATGGTGTCAATCGCGGGCTCCATGATTATCTGCTGATGATTGCACATCGCTATACGTTCGGTCAGGTCGTGAAGACTTTCGGCAAAAGTTTCCAATGCCGAGATATTTTGTTCTTGTGCAAGTTCATCTGAAAATTCAGGCGCAGTTGAGGTTACTTGTTGAATAGACGCAATAGAAGCTTTTAAATCCACCAAAGGCTGAGCAATCGATTTCAGTAAAGCATCGGTTTCTATTTCCGATGTAATTTGACTTCCTGCCTCTAATATTACGTGCTCTTGTACAGAAGCGATAGACTTTTGTATTTCCTCGAGAATAGGTTGTAGAGTAAACGTTTCTATACTTACGGAGGGCGGTTTAACTTTAACGTTGTGTTCATCGTGTTCAATAACATGTTCCTTTTGCACTATCGCGACAAAAGATTTTTCAAGCTGCTGTAAAGGACCAACAAGGCTACTTAACACATTAATCGGCTTTCGCATTTCCGTGACATTTAAAATCTCCGATTCTTGCATTTTAGTTTCTTCGATAGTTGAAATCTGCTCCTGTAATATTCGTAGAGGTGCAATAATGTTTTCAATCAGATGCGTATCTATTACCTTGTTAGATTGCCTCGATTCTACGTTTGTCGTAAAAGCTTCAATGATTTTCGGCCTTTCAACTATAACGGAGCAGCATTTCTTGAACTCCTCGACAGATTTAGCGAATGCTTGTAGCGCGGACGCATTCTCGATTTCCACAATTTGTTGCCCAGCGTTTTCTATTGCATTTAGCTGCTGCAGAACCACCATCGATGTCCTCAAGTCCCCAAGTGATCTCGCCAAGTCTTTCAATGCTGTCGAGTCATCTGTATTCACGTCTGCAAATAAATTATCCTGGATGGCCGTAACTTGATCTTGAATAATCGCTACGGATTTATTTAAATCGTCTAGTATCGACTTTATCGGCAATTGCTGCAAGGCTGGAACGGTATCTTGATAAGAACCGGTTAAAAATAATTGCTGTAACTCTTGCAACGGCCGCATCATGCATTCTAAGGTAACAGTTTTTACCGATTCTTTTGTTTCCAGAGTTTGAGACATTCGATCTTCGACTTTCAATATTGTACTTTGCAATTCTTCAATTGGAATAGTCATAATTTTTAACATATCACTTTCATTAACTTCTTCCTTTGTGGTACTTTGTTTAGCCGTAGCTATCTGTTCATTCGTTATTTCTATGGACTTTGCAAACGATAGCAAAGCCGACGCTTCCTCAATTTCTGCTTCGTTTAATTTTACTTCTGCAGATTTAAAATTATCTGTGCCTTTAGCGTCGATAACATCCATGGAAGACAAACTAGATTCCGGTAACAAAGTTTCATCACATTTTACTTGTTCCTGAGATTCCATAATGGCTTCTATAAGCTCTTCAAGCGGTCGTGCGGTTGTTTCTTCAATATCTTTCGTTTCCTCCTTTACTTTCGATATTTCCATTTCTTTTTCGTCGACGGTATTAACACATTTTGATACCTGCATTTCATTTAGAGACTTAATTGTATCGTTAATACATAATATCAAGTCTTTTGCAATTGTAGATAATGGTTCTCCGTCTTTCTTGATAGATCCGCCTTCATATGTTGTTTGATATATTGATGTTAATATATTTTCAAGAGCGCTTAAGGATTTGGATATAAGTGGTAAAGACGCCATAATATCCTCTTTTAATTCTGGTTTAACTCCTTCACGAGCCAAAAGAATAACCGCATTGACAGCCTTTTCAAAATCAACAAGACCATCTTCCATACGAGAAAATTCGTTATTTAATTGCAATACGGGCGAGGAAGCTATTATTGTTTTAATAGAAATATTTGTGGCTTGTAGATCATTCAGAATTTGTATTAAAGCTGTTAATTCTTGTATTTTCCGTTTATTTTCTTCAGATTTTGAAATGAGAGATTCTTGTTCGGCAGATTTTACAAAATGAATTAATTCTCTTAACGGCTGCGTTAAATTATTTATTGCAGAATTAAATTTTAATATTTCAGTCGTTAAATCCCCGTATCTCTCATCTTCCTTTTCATTTTCCTTACGTTTTATCGCATCTGATAAATTGTCCGCTGCTTGTCCGGAGATAATTGCTTCCGAATTTTCTGAAATTAGCGTTTGTGACACTACAGGGGTATCTTTTATTTCATTTTGAACTTCTTGAATCGTTGCTTTAGACGACGGTATTTCTGTGATCATCAACACGCTCTCAATTTCTTCTTGCGATACCTCTATAATCTCATCAATAACACTTTCCACTTTCGTGATAATTACGTTTGCTTTTTGTTCAACGTCAACTGTCTGTTTTATAATGTTTATAGAATCCTTTACATTATTTAAAACGTCTGTGACGGCAGAAAAAGTTTCAATGATCGGTGCTCCTTCCGAAGTGCCTTCTTGGACAAGTCCTGTTTTGTGCGCCGACAGAGAAGAGCTTAGTTCTGAAATAGAATCGGCTAACTCTTGAAGCTGAGCTAGAAAATTATGCGAAAGTGCTGATGGTCCTTTTTGCGTATTCTCTTTTAGAATATTCAATGCCGACAGAAGTTGATTAGTCGGGTAAAGAAAGCCTTCTACAATCGCTTCTTCGTCAATTAATTCGCTACCAACTTGATTGAATTGCGCTTGTGTGAACGAAATTTGCTTCTGTAAAGCTTCCAAACATTTGGACACTATTCCGTAAGTGTTTTTGTCAGCGTGTTCATCTAAGGCTATTATGGCATTAGTTAAACGATTCAATGTGCTGGTAAGTCGGAGCTGAAGAGAAATGTTGATACTACTTGACCGTCGCGAATAATCGGTCTTACCGATTTGTTTCTGCACCTGTAAAATCGCGGAGCTGAGGAATGTCAAAGATTCGTTAAATAAAAAGGCTTCTTCCATGTTCGCAGTTACTTCTACAATATGACAAACTTGCTTTTGCAAACCATCGACCGCTCGTAAAATAACACTTCTCCTTTCATCTAATAAACAAGCTTCAGGAACTAAACTTCTACGACTGCTCTGTACCATTGAAAGACAGCTATGAAATTCTAACAGAGGCTCAAGAAGATTTCGTAATTCGAGAATTAAAGGTTCTCGCCGATTTAACACATCCACTTCTTGAATTGTAATCTTGATATCTCTTAATAGATCAGCGATTGGTTTTCCTAAAATATTTGCGACGTCAGTTTCGAGAGTTTCTTCCGCAGCTTTTTCTAGATCGCTCATACGTTCCAAAATGCTTTCCAAAGGTTTCGAGATGTCCCAAAGATGTTCTAAAATTTTTCGTCTTAATAATATTTTTTCAGTTGCAATTGGAATTTCTGCTTTAATTTCTTCCACTGTGCATAAAAGAAGCTTAAATTCATTTTCTATATCTTTATTTACGTTAAACTCGATTATCAGTCTTATTAAGTTATTTTCTATTACATTCAACAATGGAATAAATCGATTCAGAATCGTAAGTTCTGAAACATCGTGTTCGTGCGACTGGAAAATAAGATCCTGTATCTTTGTCAGAGGTTGCATTAAATTAGTTAGCACAAGAGTTGCTTGATTAAGCTTCTCTTCGTATGAATCAGTTTCCTCGCCGTAAACGGTCATTGCGCGTATTGTGGAAATAGTTCTTCTTAACTCTTCTATGGAATTAGCTAATTTTGATTGGGGAATTGTAGTAGTTTGCGTTGTTGATTCCTCGAAATCCTCTAATATACTCGTCAATTCTAAATCAAGTTTTTCCAAAGTTTCTGACAAAGTCGTAATTAAGATGTTTGCATTTTCCTCCCTCTCCTGCTTTTCATTCGTTATGGTTTCGAAAACGGTATCGTAAGTCATGCTTTTAGAATTGTCTTCTGTAATGGGCTGCTCAGTAGGCAATGCGACAGATCCAATTTCAAGTGGCGTTGAGGGAATTTCCGTAAGAGTACCTGGAATAGTTTCTTGAGAAGCTGTCATAACTCCTTCCTCTTCTTCCGTTTCTACATTAAATGTTTTAGCATTTTGTTTCGCTTCTTGTTGGCAAAAAGTATCTGTGATTGACATTGATATTTGATTATTAATCTGTTCGATGATATCTATTATCGGCCATAAAGATTCTTCTTCCTCATGTTTACGAAGAACATCCACGACGGTTTGCAAAAGATATTTCATAGGATTCTCCAAATTTTTTAGAATTAAAAGATTTTTTGGTTCGTGATGTGTGGAAATAGCATTTTCAAGTCTCACTAACGGTTCTCGCAGGTCAATCAGTGCGTTTATCAAACTTTTATCACTCGTTGATTCAGAATATGACGTTTGAATCGCAATCTGACTTACGTCTTTTTTTAATTCCTCGATTGTTGAACTCAACGCAGACTCCATTTCGCTTTCTTTATACTGCTTCACGTTATCTTCGGACATAGTCGATAACCAATTTTTCAGAGGATCCAAAGAAAGACGTATTTGATTAGCCAGTGAATTAGTTTCCTCTTCTGTATTTTCTTTTTGAGACTGCATAATACTTTCTTCTTGATACTTTTTCTTCGATATTTCTTTACTTATAAGAGCTGCGTCCTTTTCTATATCTTCCAGCAAATTTAATATGGGTACTATTGATTCGCTTGAAGTGCTGCATTCAGTTATATTACGAATTATCTCTTTTAATATACCGATAGGATTCATCAAATCATTAAGGATCAGCTCTTCACGTGGTTCGTATTTTTCCATTAATAAATCTCCTTGCAAATTTAACAGTAATTTATTTAGTCCACTAATTTCTTGAATTATCGCATTATCGGTTGGATTTTTTAAGTTAGCAATTGTAATGGCCAAAGAACCGATCGATTGACGTAATGCTTCGATACTTTTAATCAAATGACACGAAGGTATATTCTTTTCTTGCTTTTCTAAAACTGATGACATAGCAAAATGTACGTTGCTTAAATCTTGGTCAATATTTAAATTCTTTAACATATATTTTTCGAGCTCTTTCGTTGTCGATAATTGTTTTATTATTTTTGGAGATTGTTCGTCATTTGATATTTCTTCTGTTTTGCTAAAAATAGGATCGTTAAATTTCTTCAAAATTGTAAGTGTCGGTTGTAAAGATGGTGACCCAAGATTTTCAATAACATGCGACAATTTAGCTATAAATGGTTCTAAAATATTACGAATAATTTCTGCATGGTCCATTGATGTAGCTTCATTAATTTCTTCTAATAATACATTCAAATGTATTTCTAGATTAGATATAATTTCTACGTTCGTATCTAATTCATCTGAAATCTCCAATAATTGATATACATCGTCAATTCGTTCGTAAATATTAGAAAATTGCGGTGCCGCGTCAGGCACGTTTTCGTAAAATATCTCCAGAACTTTATATAGAGCTTTTTTCGACTCTGAAAGGCCGTATTTGGTTAATTCCTGAATCTTCTCCGAAACCTGGCTATTACTTTTTGTGAAACTCTCTAAATTATCTAATGATTTTTCTTCGGTAAATAATTCCTTCACCGTTTCAGTTTCGTTTCTGTTTTTGCTTATTTCCGTATTTTCAACTGACTCTATAAATTGATGCGCTACCTTCGTTTCAACTTTGTCTTCCGATATATTTTTTGTTCTCCGCTCATAATCGTTAGCGTCAAAGTGTTCCTCAATATTAGTTTTGTCCTTTTGTTGCTTCTTTTTACGTTGTTTCTTCTTAGGAGCACCAATCATTGAATCGAAAGAGGAGTCGTCACCGATCCCGTCATCTAAACTGGAATCGGTTGATTTTCCTGCGCTTAAGCTACGCTTTCTACTATCTTCTGTTTCGTGCTCTGATGTCCTGTGTTTCTGGATAAGACTTTCTGTAATAGAGAGATGCGTAGAAGACAGAGCGTCCGCAAAAGTGTCACTGTCGTCCTGTTTCAAAGATAAAGGCGGAGATAATGGCGGTTCATCTTTCTGTGCGCTGTGGAAACTCTCAGATTCTATTCGTTGGCTTTTTTCGCTTTTTGACGACGATAAACCCGTTGATTTTTTTCGAGGCGGCCTATTAGGAGCTTTTTCGTCTTCGTCCACATTATATCGAGCTGATCTTTTCAAAGAGCCACGTGAATCACGTTCAGGCGATGAAAGGACGTGAGTAATGTCATCCAAAATAGAGACGTCTTCGAAATCAGCTTCTGTCCGTAAATCATCACCGTCTTCCGCGCTGACAAAATAATCGGGGGATACATCGATTACTACGGCTTCCATTAACAAATTACCGGTTGTGGACGTTTCTTTAACAAATCTCATTGGCGGTAGCTCAATCACGTTATGTTCTATAGAAAAATGCAATCTTTTAGTATATAATTATTCTCAATTTAATGCTGTAACATTTTAATAAATCAACAAAAATTAAATCAATGGTTTACCTGTCACATGCTCAGACAGCTGATCGGCATACATTTCAACAATCTGTAACGCCTCTTCCTCAGTGAGATCGGGCGTTTCATACAGACTGACAGATACTTCCTTACCATCGAAACTGAAAGATACCTCCCCTCGTTCGTCCAGAGTAACAGAATGATCTGTTTGCGGTGTGTCGTACAATTGAGACGTTCGTTCCTCGTGTATAGTTGACAACGATAAATTCCTCGCTAGTTCGTGACCATTTGACGATTGAATTTCTTTCGTATTTTTTTTGTCTATAAAAAGAAACTAATTTTAAATACTTTTAACATAAAATTAGCAAAGAACGACTCACCCTTTGTAGTGCTTGATGTATACAATAATACTTAAAATCTAATGCTATTAAAAAGTATATTAAGAATCTAGTAAATAATATTTAATCCTCAATTGCAATTAAATAAAAGCGGTAATTTAATCATACGCTTTTTTTTTTTTTAATTTGGTGTGCATCTATCAATTTAATGATATGGCACAAAGATCTCTTCTATTAATCATACGCCTATACGTATAGGTTATCGAGAAATTAAAAGTAAACGTGATGACAGGTCCGTCAACTCTGAAGTCTCGCGAGTATCTGAAATTGTCCGTAAGTGCTCGGGAGATATTAGAACGTCAGAAGGTGTAAGGTGGCGACACGGTCAGAGCACCGATCCCACTAATTTTGTGGTCACGCCTTTTTTATAATGGTTGTCTGAATAGCAACCATTATAAAAAAGGCGTGGTTATGGAATTGGTGGGAACGGTGCTCGGACCGTGCTGCCAACTTGCGTCATCTGACGTTTTAATATCACCCGAGCGTTTTCGGACACTCGATGTCGCGAAGTCCCGAAATTGATAGATTTGTCATCTCGTTTATATTTAATTTATATTTAATTTCTCGATCACCTATAAAGGCGATTAAATTACCGTTTTTATAATTGATGTCCGAATTTATATTTAAGTGATATTAAAAAAGAAAAAAATGACAAGTGCTAAAGTACTATGTAAAATACATAAATAAATCATTGTCCAAAATTATTTCATGTAAAACAACGTGAAGCACGCGTTTTGTAGTACCTAATAAATAATAAAAAATGTTTGAGCTAGTAATATAATACGTAAAAATAATTTAAAGAAAAAAAAAGTGCTTTGTAAAACTTTTCATGCGAACAAATTACGTATAAAAATTATAGAATTAAAAATTACTATGCAGCACGTGACATGAAAAGAATTACCTTCAAATCCTAATAAAGATGCAGAGCTGCTGACTGTTCCCATGCAATTGGTGGCTTCGCAAGTATATATTCCTAGACAGCAAGTGCCGTCCTGTCCGGAAATGATTCGATGTATGTCACCGGGTTTAAGTTCAACGTTGTCTTTATACCATTTCAAAACTGGTTGTGGAACACCGATAACTTTGCATTCTAAATTAACAGCTCCTTCTTCCGATAGAATCGCACGTAAGCTCTCAAGAAATTTCGGTTTCTTGTAATGCTTAGGAATGATTAACTTCAAAAAGCAGGAAGTGACGCTGTGGCCAAAATCATTTGCCGCTACACATTTCCATTCGGCCTAAAAAAAAAAATAATAGAATATAATTAAGTAAAAATTATTTTATATATGGCAAATAAATGTATTGACATATTTTACTGATACTTACTTGATCGATAAACTCGAGTTTTTGCACTTCGAAATGACATGTGCCAAGATTTTCTTTTAATACGTGATATTTATCAGATTCGTCTACTAAGGCATCATCTCTGTACCAAGAAAGAGTTGGTTCAGGTGCTACACTTACTAAACAGAAACGCACGTTTATCAGTATAGTGTATAATCGTATAAGATAATTAGATAATAGTAATTGACAAATAATTAATTAAAAAAAAAATAGAATTACCTTGTACTGTAAAGCGAAAATCTTCATTTATTCTTGCCTCACAACTTCTGAGACCTTTTATGAACTTTGGAGGTTGATTGGTGCTTAAAAGCTGGAAACGTTCTTCTTCGTTTAATTGATTTTGTATGTCTTCAATGGTTAATTCAGCTGTACTCCTAGCTTCGCCCATGCAGTTTCTTGCGATGCAGCAATAAGAACCTAAATATTTTAAAATAAATTTATATTTTAATAGAGAGATAAAAGAGAGAGAGAAAAAGAAAGAGAGAAAAATTATTTTAATAGACGCGTACCTAATGAATTAGTTCCGGTTAATTGATAAACGTCTCCTGGTTTAAGTTCTTGACCGTCTTTAAACCATCTTAATAATGGCGTTGGAAAGCCCACGACTTTACATTCGAACGAGACAAGGCCTTCTTCCGTTAAAACTGCTTTCAGATTTTCCATAAAGCGCGGTTTCCTATAGTTCCTTGGAACTTGAAAAAAAAAAAAAAAATTAAACGTTAATAGTATTTTTATTCTAAAGTAGTTCCGATTATAATTATAACAAAAATTTTGTTATAAGTTAATTCTACGTTTATTATTGCGACAATACATACTAGACATCGCTACATAGCAGCTGGTGAATTGCTTCATATTGTCTTCGCTTGTAGCAACACATTTCCATTCACCCTCGTCCATCGCTTCCACTTGTTTTATTTCGATTGAATATCCTCCGATGCCATCTTCCATTATGTGATACTTTTCATTAGGCTCAATACGACCTTCTTTATTATACCAGGCGATTGCTTTCGGCCATGGAGGTACTTGAACTGTTAATAAAAATTGTCTATACATAATACAAATGTTAATAAAAAGGAAAAAGAATTATTATATTATATTAATTATTTTACCGCGACAAGACAAAACAATGGTGTCTCCGATTCGACAGCATTCGTCTTGAAGTAACTGTTTAAATATCGGAACTGGTCCAAATGGCGTCAAAGTATCTGCAGGTTTCAGCGAGCCTTCTCGGCTTCCTCTTCCAACTACATGAACCTGGTATGAATAAACAACGCATTTACGTTGTGTTCAATAAAATTGATGTCGTAAAATATAGAATAAGTCGTCATTATTATTGCGCTATCCGTAACAATGAAGGTAGTTCTTACTTTTGAAGAGGAGTTAGCCGTTCCCATGCAATTTACCGCCTCGCAGATGTAAACGCCGAGAGATGTTGGATCGTCGGGATTAGCAGTCAAAGCAAAAACGTCGCCAGCTTTGATTTCTTTGTTGTCTTTAAACCATCTTAATACTGGTGTAGGCACACCGATTACTTTGCATTCTAGCGACACGGTACCCGTCTCGGTGAGCAGCGCGCGAAGTTCTTCAACAAATTCTGGTTTCTTGTAAGCCTTGGGAACTACGGAATTCATAATTTGGAATTAAGTTAGAGCGAAATAATGTTGAAACCATTTATTAAATGTAATAAATAATTACCAATGACAGTGAGAGTAGATGTACACGAGGATCTTCCACCATGATTCTCTGCCATGCAGGTCCAACATCCTTGATCCTCGACCGTGACTGGAGCAACGTCAACACAATGAAAATTTCCTTCGTGAACGAGAGAGAACCTGGGTCCATCATAAATAGGCTCGTCGTCTTTGTACCAAATTACCTGAAATTAGTTTGCGAATGTAATTCAACTGTTAAAACAAAAAATTTTACTATTGCTTAACTAATCTTTTAATATTATTTTTTAATTCAAGGTTTTTTTTTATTTATTCAAGTCCTATCTGTAAAAAATTGGTGTGACGTTCTGTTACCGTTTATTAAATTAGTAAATCTTTATAAAATTAAAGCTTTACTAGTAATATTAAATAAGACTATGCATTATGCATGATTTGCTGTAACGCTAATAACGCATTAGGCTATTTTGCGCATGGCGGAAGAGACGTGCGAAGAAATGCTGGATATATATCTCCTGGCATAGTATGCGGGCATGCGTAATAATAGTATTAATACGACGCACAAGAACGCGCAACCAGCTTCCTATACTCTTCATCGTCTCTCGTCAAGTTTCAGGTCATGGACCTCCCGGTACCAGTCTCAGTCTTTCCCGTTTTGTATCTGGTACCAAGACAGATAGAAGAGAAATGTTTGACAATAAATCACTACCGTCAGGGTCTACCTTCCGGGTTGATCGCGATAGTAAAGCTATATATTATTCGCTTAGATGTTAAAGTTGAACGTCTTCAGTGTTAAGTTATAAACACATTAATGTGTTTCCAAAGCATGTTTTAAGGCACGTTCCTTTCTCATACAATTACTGTGTTAATTAAATAAATTGTTCTCCATTAGTATTTCTCGCTAAAGACATTATTGCATAATGAATTATACCTTCAAAGTAGTTGAACTTCGTATTTCTACGAGAAATCTGGTTCGAGTGCCAACCTTTACCGCAAGATCGCTCAGTCTTCTCAAAAAGACAGGAGGATCACTTTCTTCGTAACTTGCTTCGCTGATGGTTAAATGAATTTTCTTTAAAGCCCCTTTATCGCTTTCCTGTCCAAGCCTCGTTGCTACGAGGGAATAGAGGCCCGTGTCGTTTTTCCGTGATTGTTTCAAAGCCAGTTGAACGATGTTCTCTCGCATTGATAACTGGTAACGGTCCGAGGAAATTGGCAATCCGTCTCGTATTCTGCAAAATTAATGAGATAGATAATTTTCTATTTTATCAAAAGCAGATAATTAATTTATATTTTATCAAAAAGGGGAAGAAACGTAGAAAAATGGTGCGCACACGTGCGAATAAATAAATTACAAATGAGAAACAACCGAAAAGAAATAGCCTAATCTGTTGGCTTTTACTTGCCAAAAATTGCCGATTACTTTGTCACTTTCCATATGAGTGTTTTTGCACTTATGCCTACGTAAAAATATATTACACACATTGGCCCGGCATATTTCGGTCAACAGAACGATCTAGAGTCTTGGCATTGCTCTACTGCCCTATTTTTGTCACCTTTTTTGCAACGTGACGAGCTCAGATAGAACCGAAAGAAGAACCGTCGATATCTAATCAGCGCGATCGTTAAAATATTTTTTTGTCTTTGTTTTTTTTTTTTTTCACGTAGATATAAGTATCATCGTTCGCGTTGCTTGATAAATAATTTTTAGAAACCGTAGGCTTTTACTAAAAATATCGCGCATTAACGTATCCATCACGCAGCTTGACGCAACTGCGTGAGTCTGACATAAGAATTGCTGACGACTATCGCTCCGTAGTATAATTTTATATATTAATTGTATGCGTAATTTTACGGAAGAAACACTTAAATAAATATCGATACTAAATAAGGAATTATTAAAAATTGCCTACCGGTATTCCGATCCATCAGAGGAGGACCCAGTAATATTTTTTTTATTCTTAGAACATTTACAGCAATCACTTCCCATGACGAACCGAAATGGAGAGGGAAATTTCTTTATGTCGAAAACGCACTACCGATGAGATAACTGCTATAAGTTGCCCACATACTTATATAAAACGCACATAATTTCAATTTGACGTGAGGTTTATCTTTAAAAGTTATCCAATGCCATTTTATACTTTTCGTACGTCTACGAACGTTCCGAGGATATTAATGATAATTTGCCATGTAATTCGGTTCTCGACGAGTTGTTTTGTCGCTGTGTAATCTTCGTTCATGACACCGCGAGCACCGCGTGAATGATAAAATTAGCAGGATACACATTGGTCGATCGAACTCTGACAGCGTGATGGCGCTCTGCGAATTCATTGAGGTATCGGACATATGCTTCGAGAAAAGGTACCACAGCGTATTAATTTAATTTTAATTTTAAACTGCGCTAAGATAACAGCGGTCACTAGTCTTCCGACAATGTACATCTGCATTTTTATTTTCCTCCATTCTCTCATGTCGTTAACTTTATTTTGAAGTTTACAGCCATGGATTCTGCGACAGACAATCGAATTCTTTTGCAAATTTAATCAAGTACACAATTATCTTCTTAACGTTTCTTTCAGCGAATTAAAAGCGCGTACCGATGCACTCAAGTCGAGTAATTTAAAAGCCCCCTTTTTTTTTTATTTTTTATCTTTTTTTTTTTCGGGAAAATCGCCGGTCGTCGCGACGCTCTCTCGCCGTCAGACTGATAGCGAAGCGCCAACGTCAAACTGTTTCCTCCCAATTTTCCACCTCCACCAACGTATCTCGTTGAGATAGTTTCGAGGAACTCTAAGGAATGGACTATCTCTTGCTTGTTAGAATCTAGCGAGAGCCAACCGTGAAATAGCTAGACCGGACGCGAGCCTCTTTTATCTTTTCTTGAAAATTTCGAGCGCGGTCGAAATTAGCTTGCACAGAGTAATATTCGTTTGCGCGAGGAGAAATATACGTAAGGCAAAGGCAATATTAATAAATTCTTTCGTTCCACCTTCGTGATATCGCGCCCGCATAGTTTCGTCACAATAAAAATACTCCGAGCTAAGAAATATTCCGAGTACGTGACTTTTATTCATTTTTAATTCGTTTAATATTTACGACGTAAGTCAGAATTGTTGCGCAAGTAGCAGATATATTTTTGAACTAGCTTACTTTCAATATCTCCGGCTTATTCGTTAAAATAAGGAATAACGTGATACAGAAATAGAACAAATTGTAATCTGCATTTTTGCTCAACGCGGCTAAATTTAATTGACCGCGGTTGATAATGATAATAATATTATCAGTTTGCGGACAGGAAATCACGTTCCTGGCGATGCGATAATCCCATGCAGGAATATTGAGCGAAGCTACCTGCGGCAAGTAATTCGGTTCTCTGAAATTAAGTGCGCGACAGCTCAAAATAACTCGCGTTTGATCCTTGGCACATCCCAAGGTTCTATATAATATTAAGGCCGATGTATGAGAATGAACAATAACGCGATAATGGAATGAATGTATTGTTTGAAAATTGCAAATTTTGCGTAACCGAAGAATATACAAAGCTATCAGTTCTTTTTTTTTTTTCTTCTACTTACAGTTCGAAACGTAAGTCGTCGTAATTTTCGGGTAGAGCCAATTTCAGTTCGATAATGATATCCTCGTCCACATGCCCGTGAACCGACACAATCTGATCCTCTTCGATCCATTCTGGTGGTCCTTTATTTTTCAGCGTATAATCTGCACATATTCATATTACATAGTAAATTAATCATGCTTCACTGTTTTGGGATTAAAAAAAAAAAGAATTAATTATAATTTTTAATTTTAAGATCTCTTAACAAAGTTTTCTTTTTATGTTTAATGACGGGATAACAACTTTCTGTTCAAAAGGCACTTACTATTTCAAGATTCACGTGTTTTGCAAAATGGCTACAAGAATAGCAACAGTATGTTATAAATATAAAATAACAGTATAAATATAAATGACTGTGTAGCAAAAAACTTGATAAACCAAAGTTATTTAAGATAATAACATCTTACGACATGAGCTGCGCTCTGTACTTCAATTAGATGCATCTACGCACGTTCAGATTGCACCATTAACATAAATAAAAATTTTCATATTTACCCAACCGGAAATTTGGCAGGCAGCTCTTGTCGAGTTTAATGTTAAATTTATTTTATAAAAATATTAATTATAAATTTGTATCTTTAATATTTAAATAGCCACTCGCAATCATGTGCCTCGTATCAGTCGTAAAACGTCATGATATTTCATACATCAAAGTAGCAAATACTGTTGCTTTTTTTCTAATTAATGATATGCATAATAATTATGTCTGATTACTTTTAAAATAAATAATTTTTTTTTTTAGCTAATTGCCTTTTTTCGAGAAAGATTCGTATCTTCTTATCTCTTTTCTTTGCGATAATTTACATAGATATTTTTACATTTACATAGTTACAATTTATAAGCCACCAACACACACACACACAATCATTTTTTTGTCGTAAGCATTTATAAAACACATAAAGAATATAAAAACCCAGCACTTTTCGTCATACTGTCGATGGACCGGTGCATCGAGCAAGATATCGCCCTGGCTCGTTATTGCCGGCTACAATGATTATACCGGCAAACGCGTTACAACTCAATCGGGCATCTTACCTGTTAAGGTCATCTCGTTAGGTGTTACGTAGAACGTTCTTTCCGTGCATTGACATTACTTGCGAAGGGTCGGTTGCATACGCGCGTGTATTACTCGAAAAGATCTGCACCGTCTTCCGCCACCACCGCCACCAACTTGTTTCTGTCTTGACCCTATATTAATACACTTTCTGCTACGATGTCTGACGGTAGGAGGCCCTGCTCCGTTCTAAAATCGTCTCAACGTCGCGCTTTCGGTTTCGTCGTTTTAACGAAAGAAGCACATGCGCCGTTCGAGGATCTACGTAGCCCTCTTTTCACGCTACCTCTCTTTCGCCGATAAAACTGGCTACTAACGTGCGCAGCTTTTTTTTTTTTTTTCCCCGTTGTTTTCTCGTTATAGATTTTTTTATACATACGTTTTGAGAAGTTAATTAATTTTTGAATAAGATATAGAGATTTTGTGCAAACAATATATGTAGCCACTGAGTCGCTTCTACATCTAAATAGGTAGCAAACAATTAATAAACAATTGTTTTTCACAGAATACGTACATATATAATCATAATATATATTACATGATAATGCAACGTAAAATGGAATATATAATCATGTATATTGTAATTTGATAAGCACATATATGTGTGTTTCCGAGATTCTTAAGTAAATTTCATATGGAGAATATTACAAATGGTTTGAAACTAAATATACATGGCTATTTAGTTATGTCGATTAATGTTTTTTGGTAGATCGCCTCCAACGACGTGGTATCCATCCATGTATTTCTTCCTGCACTTTTCGATATAAGAGAAGCACGATAAATGGTACCGCTAAGGTTTCTTTTTTAAAGAAATAAATATACATAGCGGCTATTAACAACGCCAGATCGGTTATATAGCTCACTGTCGATCTGACCGTTTTTTTAGCTTCTAAATCTAACTGTTTTCCATTTGTTCGATCAGAAGAGCTTTTTCTGACATTCTCTTTGGTTGTTTCAGTTTCCTTTCTTTTCGTTCGATATTGACTACTCTCGAGGGCTTTCTGCAATTTCTCAACTTTTGATTTTACTGGCATTGCCGGACCAAATCTTTCTCTAGAACTTGATCTTGATCGTGAGGAAGGTCTAGAAGGCACTCTAGATTTATGAGGTTTCTGCTCGTTCAAATCATTTTTCGTTAGAAGCTGATTATTTCTTTCCTGAGAAGGTGTACGATTTCGTGTCTTTGAGGATGATCTCGAAGAAGTACCACCTAATTTTTCATTTCTTTTCGCGACTGGAGTTTGGTCCCTGGAGCTTGGTCTACTTCCGCGTTTATCCTTCACAATCATTGTGTCTCTCGCTGGAGTGGTATCTCTGGAATCGACGGCTTCTTTCCGTAAACTGGACATTTCATTATTTTTCTTTTGTTTGTCGACTTTATTCGTATTTCTAACTTGCAGCTTTAACATCTCATTTTGTTCTTGCTTATCTGTCAACTTCGACACAAGTTTCTCCTGCAACCGCTGCTTTTGATCTTGGTCCTCGGAAATGGAGGATCTTCGAGAGCTCGCTGCGCTGCCATGTCGCGAATGACTTGCGTGCTCTCGAACTATCTCAGTATATTGATTTACAACAGCCATTCTAGCTTCTATTTCGGCTGCCTCTTCTTCGGGCGTCATGGATCGTCGTTTCGATTGCATTCTTCGATTTTTCGCGACTTCTGCTGCAGATATAATACTGTCCGTATCCGATTGTGACATCGTAGAAGTCTTTAAAGCTTCGGACATGCTAGGGAGATTCGAAATTCTGTCGTTCGTATCTGTACTTATTTTCTCAATACCTTCCGGTTGATACGACTGAGGGAGCGTTTTTCTGATTGGTTTCTCTGGTGGAGTCGACTTATCAAAATTATTTTGAGAAACTAATTCTTCTTTCGGCTTTTTTAAAATTGACTTAAGCATTGTATTATTGGGCGAGACTGGAGTAGCTGTTCTGACAGCTGGAGAAGACGAAACCTCAAAAATCGATGATTTATTATCCGGAAACTGTGGTAGTTTTGGTTCGACGTGTGGGATTGGTCTTCCTCTAGGATGATAAGTATCTTCTTCGTCAATAATTTGCCTTGCTAGAATTCTTGATTTTAATAATTTTAAATCTTCGCTATCTGCGCTACTGATCTCCTCTGACGATTCTTCGGAAGTTTCGACGCTATAATTCCTTTCCTCTTCTGCCTCGTCCATTTTTATTTCAGACAATTGACTTTCAAATTTATTCACAGTGACAGACGGCAGAATCATTGCTTTCTCTTTATCATTTGTTTGAATCAATCTTTCCTGTTGCACTTCTTCCAGTAATGGGACATTAGTTTCGTGCCACTTACGTAAACGTTCTAAAGATTCAACTTTGTTATCGCTTTCCCAAGGACTTGTCATTACTATTTCAGAAGGAAGATTTGGATCTGATCTGGCTTCAACATCCAGTAACAAGGCCGGCGAAAGAAGTTTTAACGTTTTTAAACCTGTGTCTGCTTGGCCTTCGCTCGATCTTCGACGATTCTTTTTGGCTTGCCAGGAAGCGATTAAATTTTGTGTAGTAATACCGGAATTAGACAGACGTCTTCGAAGCGATGATTTTTGAGCGGATTCAACATCTAATTTCGCTAATTTGGTTTGTTTCTCAAGTTGCATCTTTTGCTTGGCAACTTCAGACGCTTCTTCGGCTGCGACTGCACGATAGAAACGTTCCATAGCTCGTTCGTGAAGAAGCTCGGTGGAACTAACCGCTTCTCGCATTATTTCTACCACTTGATGCTGCGTGCTAAATAATTCCGGAAGAGACAACGACATTGGCGGTGGTATAAGATCGCTTTCGTCTTCCATTAATTCGATGACATTTTGTTTGCTACCTAAAACAATAATTACGGAACTAATTAATACACAAAAAGAGTTCTCACTTAAAAAAAAATATTTTAGTAAAGCAATGTGTATTTTTACTTATGCCGCTTTTAGCATCAAATTCAGCAGGATTTTCTTCGTCAATTGTATCGTCCTCTCGTGTTTCATCTTCGGGATACAAAATTAGCATAAATTCCGAGCTGCCGTGTAATACATTTTCATCATCTTCTTGCAATATTCTTTGCTGCGAACTATCCGGCGGAAGCAATACAAATTCGTTTACAGCAGCAGTCTGCTTCTTTAGAATTGAATTTGAAGGTAGTAAAAAACCGTAACTCGCTGTGGTATAATTATTTTCTTTTTGCTGTTGAATCCTCGGCATGCAGAACGGAGAAGGACTCCTTTCTTTTGCTACAGAGCGTGACACAGGATTGTCTTCAACAACTGAAGTAGAAGCCGGCATGATTGCCGTTTTCGATGTCGTTGCTTTTCCTTCCTTTATAACAATATCTTGCTACGTTTAAAGAAATTAATATAAAGTTCGGTTATATTATTTTTATAATTACTTCTTACCGTGTCTCCTATATTTGTTGCAATATTTAATTCATTTCTATAATTTCCAGTTTGTTGCTTCGTAGAATGATCTCTTGATCTGGCCGGCGGAATCGGAGGTTGTTCATTTGTCAAATTATCCAATGCAAATGTTACTCTACTGTCTGCTCTAGATGGTCTGTCTAAAGTAGGAATTGGCATAGCAAGCCGTTGTATCGAAGCCGATCGTTCGTCGTACCCAAATCGACTATTATTTTCCTCGTCTCGCGTTTTACCTTCCTCTCTTGTTAAACTTCTAGTTCTTTGCGCTGGCATAGTAAAACTCACTTCCCGTTTATCGCCTCGGGATCTGCTAATCTCCCGATGGCTCTGTGACTTTTCATTTAAAGACGGTGTCACAATTCTGTAATGTAAAATTTATTCATTGTCGTATCAACGAATGCGTATCAAATTTACATATTTATTAATAATACAAATAATCGCAAATTACCTTCGTTTAGTGTCTGGAATAAAGATAATGTCGCTTTCTTCGCTAGGATCGCTTACCCCATAAGGATTTTCACCTTTCACGCGAAATTTGTATTCAGAACCTTCGATTAATTCTGTTAATGTTGCGGAGGTGCGTCTACTCGTGGTTGCTTTAAGCCACACTTCCCACCCAATCTAAAACAATTGTTACCAAATTTCTGAAAATTTACACAAATGAAAATAATAGAGTTCCAATTACATACTCTGTAATATTCGACAATGTACGTTCCAATTTTACATCCACCATCATCTTCTGGTTCTTTCCACGATAATGTTACCGATCTACCTAACGTCATTTCAACAGATATTTTGCCTGGTGCAGCGGGTCGATCTGTTAACAGAATTAATAATTCAAATGATAAATTATCAAATTCGTCATCTAAAATTATGCTCATTTAAATAGAATATCCAAGTTAACGCATTTATTACCTGTCACCGTAACCAAAAAAGATGCAGTATCCTCGCCCAATTTATTTGCAACTTTAACAGTGTATTCTCCTCGATCGCTTCGTTTGGCGTCTAATATTTTCAGAATCGATTCGCCGTCCATTGCTTCAAATACGTGTCTAGCATCTTTGGATATCAGCTCTCCGTCGTGGTACCAGGTGACGACGGGCGTCGGTTTACCTGCTAGAGATACCTTCAGTCTAATGGTCTCGTCTTTCTCGAAAAGTAAACCGTCCTCGTATTGACGCGGCAATCGTATTCGTGGAGGCGCTAAACATCCAAGCAATTCAACGTTACATTTTCCAAAGAATCATTCTTATATATTTTTTGTTAACAACTTATTAACCTTCGAGAATTAATTTGGCTCTGGTGGCAATGTGACCTGCACGATTGGTAGCGGTGCATTTGATCTCACCCTCATCATTAAGCGCAGTTTGATGAATCAAAAGAATGCTTTTTCCATTGTCTGTGATAATTTTAGTGCGCCTGCTACTGAAAATTTCGAAGTCATCTTTGAACCACGAAATTTTTGGCAACGGCGTGCCAGAAAATTGTACGGTGAATTCGGCCTATTGTGGAAAAAATAAAAAAAATAATAAAATACAATTACATTTAAATTATACATACGACAATTTAGCGGAAAATGTTTGCGTACCTGTTCGTTCTCAAGTGCAATCGTGTCTTTAAGCTCCAAGTCGAAATGAGGAGCGCAAGCGATGACGGCTTTTTGCAAGGTAACTGTGAGTGGTTCGGAAACCTCGCTTGGCTGCGAAAGCCCGATTGCGTTTTGCGCTCTGACTCGAAATTGGTAACGCCATCCCGGCTCGAGACCGCTTAAAGTTAGTTCTGGAAAGGCGCAGAGACCGGAGGTGCTTCGTACCCAGTGAGGAGAGCCTAGTCGTCGATGCTCAACTAAATATCCAACAATCGCCGATCCACCGTTACTCGGTGATCTCTCCCATCGTATTGCCACAACATCTGGCTGCGTTTCATTCGTTCCCGATATTAAAATCGGCCTGCCCGGTGGAGCTGGAAGACCTGTACCAAAAAGAAAAGAAATTTCTAATTATATTACTCCGTTAAAATTCATGCATTTGTTAACGTTTCTTCAGATTGAGAGGCAGATGGAAATAAGTAGTGCAATATTAATGGCAAGTAACATATTCTTGCTAGAGCCAGAATGGTGTGTGTATAGTCAGATGATTTTCAACATTGGTACGTAAGTACCGTTCCCAAAATAAAATACGTCGCGTTTGGCAGTGCAGTAGAGTACTGAACCGGCGCACCATCCCACTAATTGAGTGATTTGAGATATAATTTTGCATATTACTTGTTAACAGTGTATTAGATTAAAAACGAACGTCGTATAATATCGCAGGACGTAATTAATGGACGATAGTAATAAATCAAGGAATAATTTAAATCTCTTTCGCGTTAGAGTTAGCAAAGATCTAATTTTAGATGGTATCCCGCTGTCGAAACTGTCTAATTCAACGTGGATTAATAATAATTTTCTTTTTTAAATCTTTTAAATATTAAATTTGTATTTGTCAATATATTTATTGTTAATATTTTTACCATTATTTAATATATAAGTTACAATTTTTTAAAAAATTAATAAGTTATAATTCATATCACCCCAGCAGTTTCTACGTTTCAAAAGTACTTAAAGAAATTGTTAAAAATTATAAAACGTGTTTGGAATTTACCTGGACCACCCCAGTACGTCTTTTTCGAGCTGGCACCAACGGGGATGCTCCTCGAATAATCTTTCGAAGTGGCGTTGCCCATTATCGTGCTTCCTCTTCTTTCTTCTTTTCATCAAGGCTAGTTTAATGATTCACTGATCCGGTGACTCCTTTTCTGGCCAACTTTCTGATAACCAAAACATCAAAAGTATTACATTTACAGCGCTGTCCGAAGAGTGATCGAAGAGCAAAATGATTTTTGATGATGCCTAACTTGGGTGAAAGAGGAGTAGGAGAGACGAAGAGAGATAAAGAGAAACGGCCGAAGAGAAAGAGAGACGGAAGAAGAAAAGAAGAGATGGCTAAGAGGAGAGAGAGAAAGACGGTAAGATGCTTGATATAGCGCGAGGCTCGATGATGCACTGGCGAACTTCCCCGTGGTCCACGACTGTAGCGACGCCAAATCTCTTCAGCTTTTCTCGACGTCTATCTTTGTTTCACTGGCGTTTCTACTTTATGTATATCTTAATCAATATCTCTATAATAATTAAAAAAAAAAATATATATATATTTATCGGTCAATTTATATGTATAAAAAAAAATTACGTGTTGAAAGTTTAATAAAAAAAAATATTATAGAATAAAACAATTATTTTTATTCCTTGTATTCAAAAGCTTATATAGCTTATTTCGTGTAACATATATCAAATCAATTGTCTCATACGATTGCATCGCATTTTATAACGAGGTCATATCATAATGCTATATGTATACGCGTTAGGATTATGTAAGTACGTGAGCTTACACAAGAAAAAGCATTGATATCTTTCTTTTATTGTGAATTAAAATTTATCACACATATTGTATTAAATTAATAAATAAACGTCTAAATAATTGTGCAATTTCGAGTGAGATTATTCTTTACCTTACATTATAAGTCTCGTATTTTATTCTAGAATATAAATAACGTGTAAAATTATTTAAAATCTTTTTATCAGTTTTTGAAAACGTTTATAATAAACGTGAAAATTTTTCAAGGAACTTTAATAGAAGACTTTTAACGCCGTGCATTAATTGTATTGCTCATTCGCACAATGCAATATGAGTACGTATCCCCGTACGTTACTTTGATAATATTCCTTACTTCTTGCTTAAAATATTTCTGCATATTTTTTTGCGCAAAGAAGATAAGGAGTTGAAAAAATGCGGTACCAGAGAGACAAGAGGGGGGGAGAGGCGGTAGGGGGAAGGCAAAAGTATAAAGGAAGGGGAACACACGGTTAATCGGTGCCAAAGTACCGTTGTATCTGAAAGGACCAGAGATGGCTTTCGGTTTTCCTGCAGCCTCCACCGCGGCTGCAGCTTCGCGCTGCAACTATCGTGCACTGAACTCGTGGACGTTTCCCGTAAATAAACGCGCGCGGGTCCGCACCCATGTGAGAATTTTTCACCCTGTCGCTGATACGGGACACGCGCGACGGATTCGAGTCATTAAGGCACCCAAATCACCTTCGCCGCTCACGTGGACATTCAGGTGTAACGTTCAAAGTCGAAGCAGCTGTTCGCTGACACTCCGCGTTTCTGCGATGCGTTCGAAATGTAATATTTCTCCCGTGCGCGGTGCCCGCGTAATATTATCCCGTGATAATTTGAAAACTTTTTAAGCTTTCGAAAAATTCCGATGTGGTTCAGCGTGGAGATCATCGTATTAGACCGGTGAGTGCTATCATAGAATTGCAGCGGAATAATTATTATTCGATGCCAGGGCGTGAAACGTTAGGTGTAACAAACTATAATTGTTTAATTTAATTATTTACGATTGTGCGACAATTATTTTTTTTTTGACAAGCAGCTATAGAGATGCCTTCAAACAATTTGAAGGCGGCAGATATTCTGGAGGATCTAGAATCAAAGCTGGCGTATATCCCAGGTGGTCGTGATCACGATGGGCGACCTTTAATAGTGATTGACGTTCCACCGGAGTTTGATTCGACGACGAAATCAAAATTGGAGTCTCTTATTTTATATTTTGTATCAATTTTCAGGTACAACGTGTATTCAAAATTTTATTTAATTTTTAATTATTATTAGATTAATATTATTTATTAAATATTTTAAATATTTGTTGTACAGTGAGGAGACGAAGGAAAACGGCTTAGTTCTAGTTGTAGACGCACGTTGCAGTGCATGGCGTGTAACTAGGTCTTGCATCAGGCTTTCCACGAATCTTATAGGATCTAAAATCATTTCTGTAATCGTGATACGGCCTGATGGGTTTTGGGACAAACGTGTCGATAGCTGTACCAAGTCACATAAAGAAGGCGAAGTGAGTAAATTAATAAAAAAGAATTAAAAAAAAAAAAAAAAAAACAGTTGTAATTGTATATAACAGTTGTAATTGTTGCTTGATATTTTGTACGCGTTTTCACACAGTAACGCAATATTAATTAAAGTTTCTTTTATTTATTTCAATTGTTTTAGCCAATATATATTACTCTAACAAGGCTGCATGTTTTCGTGGATTTTTCTCAATTACCGTACGAGTTAGCAGGTAACAAGGCGTACAATCACGTCGAATGGATTAAGAAACGTATGGTAAATTAAACATTTTCAATTATAAGTGGAGACATTAAATTTTTAATGTGAGTAACGTACTGATCTAATAAACTGACATTTATTATTTTGCAGAAAATAGAAAATTATTCAAGAGACGCGCTAGACGTTGTATCGAAAATGACAAATTTGCACCAAAGATTGAACACTATTAATAATATTCATATACAATCGAACGATGTTAAATCTTATTGGGAGATGAGCACAGAATTATTATCGACAGCACGTCACACCCTTCAATCAGGTCGGCATATTAATTTTTATTTAAAATTCCAGAAATCTCTCGAATTAAAATATAAAGTTATATATTATTTAATCAAAACGAGGAACAGAAAAGAAAATTAAATTAAGTTTGTCCATTCAGGAAGGAATTTAGTGAGTTCTATGAGTAGGGAGTCCTCCAAAGATGTTCTCGATACCATTAAAGGGATTCATAAATTACTGGATTCTATAGAACTAAAGCAGGTATTAAAACGATTTTAAAATTTGCACATTTAAATTTATTTTATATTTAATTTGTTAATACATCGTTATCTATTGATATAGATGGATATTGAAAACGCGTGGACAGAAATGGAACGAAATCTAGATACTGCCAGAGTAATCGAAGATCTTGAACAGGGCGTATCGAGCGTTACCGATTGGATCTTAGGTCCAGCGGACACAATGCTAAATTCTTGCTGTCAAATTGGCTTCGACGTTTCTTCATCTGAGGAACTACGGAGGCAGCATGAAAAAATCGAGCTTGAATGTCGGGTAAAAAAATGAGTTGCACTCACTAGTTTCTTTTTTTTTTTTTTATACAATTTGCTAAGAAGACAGCATTAAAAAGGAAAAAAAGAAAAATTAATTACTCGTTTCTAATGTGCTTACAGGAGACTTACGGACGATACGCGGAGCTGCTTCATAAAATTGATAGTCTACCTAGAAATAGATTACCGGAGGATTTAAAGTCTCAAAGAGATTTCATGAACTTTGTTTGTCGTAGCTTCGCCTCTCGGCTCGAACGACGTAGAAATGTGTTAATCACTTCGCAAAGATTCTTCAGACTAGTTTCCGAGGTAACGGTCAAATATTAATCGATCAAATTGTCATTAATTAAAATAAACCTCCTGTACGTTTATCATTGTTCGCAGTACTTCGATAAGACGAGTGAAGTATTCGAGCAATTAATCATGGGCAGCAGGAACTACAACTTCTCTCAAGCGAGCTTTAAGCTCTTCACTTTGGAGAAGAATCAAACCGTTTTAGGTAAGACTAACATAAGGCGTAATAATCGTATAGTTTTATATTTGAATAATATTTTAGATAGTTTAGAACGCGAGCTCGTGAAAGAAGGCGAAAAATTGTCGGACATTCTCTCCATGCCCGTAAAGGATGCATTCGGCCGAGAAGTTTATGTAAATTATAATGAAGACATCGTTAACGTAAAAGATATATTAGACGCAACGAATGCGAGAAAGAACATATTCAACGACAGCGTGGAATTGCAAAAGTTGTCGTTGAAACAGACAGCTTTGATATACATGTACGAGAGCGATGCCGAACAAGTAAGTGCGGACTAAATTACGAAAACGATTTAACTGAGGTTTAAAAAAATATATATACGTACAATTAAACGTATGCGTTTATTAATTACACATTCTAGGCTGTTAAGTGGCTAAATGATTTATTAAATGTTTTACTTCGAAGCCACATAGAAGTCGGATGTAACGTAAAAGAGATACAGCTGCAAAAGGAAGAGCACCAATCTTTCCAGAAAACGGCAAAAGTAAAGGATAATTACTGTCAGAAATTAATTTACAAATTAGTTACAACAGTGCGCGACTGTTCTACTTTACGTGAACTAATGAGATTAATATTTACAGGGGACTTACGAGTACGGTGGCCAATTGATAAACGGGGCACGTGTATTGAGATTGTCCTGCAGAATTTCCTTAGAGAGCAACGCTAATCTTTTTTCGAAATTACGACAGGCTTGGCGACAGTTTCGATCCGTTAGTCAGGAACAATTAATTAGACTCCGCGTATGCGCCGTTTTTCACAGAAATGTCGAAGATGTTCGTATATAAATTAATAACGTCAACCTAATGTGTAAATTGATAAAATTAATTTAATTTTAATAGAAAAAAAAAAGAGAAAACAAAATTATTATTTTTATATTCTTATTTCAATAAGAATTATGTATAAAGATAATTATTTCGTGCACTATCTATAGTTTATGTATAATATTATTTTATTTAAAGCATTGTACCGGATTGAAAAATTTGGTGGAAACGGTAACGACTCTGTATCACTCTGCACAAGATGAAGATTCGCTCGCGAAAGCACGAGTTAAAGAAAATATAAGAGATATCCTTGATAATCGAGAGAGACTTCTACTGGAAGTGGGTCGAATGGTAAGATTGGGTCGACTTCTTAAGACTCGATTGAAGGAACCTCTTTATCATCTACCGTAAGTATAAAAAAAAATATTGCATCAACATAATTATATGATTAGTCCACTCCTTCTTTAATTAATTTAAGAGTCTTAAAGATTAATATTTTTATTCACGTAATTATACAAAAAAAAGTAAAGCATAATTAATAAAAGAATAGAAATAATCAAGTAAATCTAAAAAATATTAAAAGATTCTTTTTTCTTTTTCTATTTCTATAATCTAAAACAAACGTGGAAAGGGAAATATGTAAGTAAAAAAATAATAACTGGTAAGTGTGTGGTGCAATATGCTTGTTAGAACGCTTGCATGTTTAACAGAGACAGCATGTCAGTCTATGGCCGGCTCTCGTCGAGATAGCTTCTAAAATCTAAGAACGGTGCATGTAAGTCGTACCAAGATAACTAAATCCGTAAATGTTCTCGCGATTAAATTTACGAATAAATTATTTCTTACTTTTACATTTTTTTTTAAATTAACTTTGCATTTGCGCTAATGTATGAATTGTACATAGATTGCGTGTGTTAACTGACAAAGAAATGTGTTCAAAATCCTTTCAGATATTATTTGACGATCTTCTTTTAACCTGTACTATGCAATAAGATTATCTTTACAAATTTTGTTAACACTGAATAATACATATTTGAAAAAAAAAATATGTTTACAACATTCGTAAGTAATAAAGTATCGTGCTCCACAATTCATTGGCTTTATTCCACGATCACGTAGTAACTTAAAACTCGACTGGTAACGCGAATCTCGTTTCGATAATATTTTGGTGAACTGACTTGCGTCATGAAGAATTGCATCATGAAGATTATATTTAGCACGTTCACCGTGGTAATAAAAAACGGAATACATTATTTTTTCTTTCTTTTAAATTGCGGAATATTAAAAAAGTTTTTTCGATATTCACTCGCGAGATTCTTTGAGTTTAACACAGTAATCAGTTATAGCGCCTCCGGCGTAAACCAAATGCGAGCTACAAAATTAGAACTTCGTCCCAATTTGCAGACCACGCGGTTCGACGTCGATATACTGCGTCCTGTCAATATACCGTCTATTATTAATTACACAAACCGTTGACCTAATAAAATTTCATACTTCAAATTAAATTTACATTAATAATATAATTGCTTTTTAAATTAAAATTATATTTTAATCGTTGAAAATTATTGAGAAGAAAAAAAAAAGAAAAATTAATACAAAGCATATGTGCAAACTTTAACTTAGAGTAAAGGCATCTAATTATGAAATATTTAATTGACCGACAATTTTGTTCTCTTCTTTTTCTTTCTTTTCTTTGCTTTTTCTTTTTAGAATGTCTGAAGCCGAGGATGCCTCCGTTCCCGGCGACAATCTGACGGCTGTCGAAGCTATCTCGGCGAAATTAGCAGAAGTTACGCGCCTCGCGGAAAAATTAGACGCGAGACTGTGCGAAGCTGGAGCCAGAACTCGACCAATATCTATTCCTACCGCTGTAACGTCCTCTACTTCGTCCTTACTCTCGACATCCGCTACATCGCCATTAAACCCATCCGTACATACGGTTTCTAACACGACCGCGTCGACGTCTGGTACGGCAGCTTCAGCCATATCAACAGTTCCTCAAATGCATCCGATAGCTTCGGAAACTGTGACCACAAAAATAAAATCTGATGTAATTAAGTCCATAACTTCCGCGGCGGAGAAACTTGACGAAACGTTGCCTAGTATCCGTCCACATTCTGCGGAAGACATCGAGACATCGAGTAAAGACGTTAATACAAAGGTATAATTAACATTAATTTTACTGTCGATTTACGTCAATTCTTCCATTAAAAAAAAAAAAAAAATACTTTAATGAAATACTTTTATTTAATTTTTTTTTTTTTTGTTAAAGGAATTGATCGAAATTTCTCGTAACGAGAGTGCAATAGGAGAATGCAATGTGGAGGGTTACACAACAGCGACCGAATGTTCAACACCCAATCGTTCGAGAAGCGCGTCTTTCGAAACATCACCGGAATGCGAAGATCATTCATTCGTCGCACCCATAACGAGTCCGAGCACTTGGTACGAATTTTCATCAATTATTATCGATACGCCGCAAGGAAATTAATTTTTTCAAAGTAATTTGGAATATTACCAACATTCGTAGGCAATCCGTGGAGAAACCTAAACCAATAGATACGATTCTTATTTCCACTCCGAATTACGAGAGTCAAAAGCTTGCCGTAGCAACGCCAAATGTTTCCACTGTTAGCGGAAGCCCGACGACACAGATCGAAACAATGGACCAAATGATTAACGTATGCCATATAAATTTAGTTATTAAATTAATTGTCTCGAAAGAGACGATAAAAATTTGGTACGAATACTAATTAAAAGTAACTCTTATTTCTGCGTAGAAAAAAGCAAACAAAATTGTAAAAGAAGTCACCGAAACAACTGTCTTGCGTGTATCACACGACATACGTTTGAACGTAGCTTCTTATAAAATTGAATCAAATACTATACAAGAACACCAGCAACATATCGACGTGACAGATATTCAAAATGTAGAGGGTGTATTGGAAGAAGAACCGTGTGAAAAAACGAATGGCGTTCACCATCTCGATTTATCTCGGTTTAGTAAGTTATTAATTTTATTTAGTATTTTAATGCATTGTACATATTTATTAATTTATCATTGCTACTTCTGTCTTTAATAGAAGAATCGAAAAGTTACGACAGCGAAAGTCCGAAAAAGATACAATTGGACCAAAATGTTGCAATGAAACTGAATATAATCCGAGAAACGCCGCATGAAAGCACAAACGCCAATGTAAAAGAGTACGAAGATACGCCGCTGTCTTCGCAAAGTTTTTTACAACACGAGCATAGTGGAATCGAAATGTCATCGATAAAGAAGAATGATACTTTGGAAGGCGAGGATTTTCTTGAAAGAGCCAGGAAGGTGAGTTGGACCCGATGTTGCAAGCCATAACAAAATTAATGCTGATTAATATTTGACTGGCTCGAGTCTTTATATTTTAACGTATGCTAATTATTTAATATATGTTTGAAATGACTCTTATTTATATAAATGTTCTATAATTTTGTTCTTTAATTACTTGTATGAAATGTAATAATTTTTTTATCTAACTCTAACTCAGCCAAACATTATTTGCAGCTTTGATGAAGACGATCTTTGTATAAAGAGTTTAATAAAAGGCGAATATTATCAATATAGACGATTTTTATTAGAGAAAGGAAAAGACGTTATCTATAAATATAATTCTTGTTGAGGATGTCACAAGCCATGGAATCGGCAGAACGTGAAAAAAAAAAAAGAACTAAGAATTCCTAACTGCACCTTTGTTATGCTTTAGCTATCTGTAACTTTACTGCGAATAAAACTTTAATAATGTATGGATCTTTAACATGTTATGCATGATGCATTTGTTTTATTTTATATATATATATAAATAAATAAAAAATGTTTGAAAGAAATGGATAATTTTTAACAGAGCACCTGTTTGAAATATATCAGGTGACCGTTTGTCACATTCACAATGACTTTTTTTTTTTGTTACCACCGAAAATTCCACTTTTGTGCGACGCGTCGTTGCGTCGAGATTCCTGCTCCGCGGATCGTGTTCGACGAGCGCGACGAAGGTAAGCGGGAGGTAGCCAGCCGGAGGCTAACCGGAGGGCCCCGGAGGCCGTGCCGAGCTATACCGGTTCAGTCTTGGTTCGGCTGGTCACTGTAACCGATCGGTTGGTGACGTGATACACTCGTGACATGTGTCACGCAAGTGTTGCTGCCGTTGTTGTCGTCATTGTTACCGCTAACGCTGCTTAAACGCGAATCGAATTTAGGTGATTGTTATAATGCCAAGTAATAATTCCGTGCATCAAGAAAATCGATTTTAAAAGAAGAAAATATATCGTCCATCGCGTTAAAATCGCGAAAAGTTATTATCAAACATTGTGAATTTGGAATTTGCTGAGAGAAAAAAAACTAGGGAATAAAACGAGAGTTCTTTCGATTCCTTTTTTCCTTTTTTTTTATAAATTAAACTGCTTAAGAGAATAAAAATGTGTTACTCGTAATTATGCATTGGATATCGAAGTACTTTAGATTTACGCTAATTATCAGACACTTATATCTTTTAATTGAAAATTTTTTTAATACGTGAGAAGTCAATGACATTATTATATGTTCGTAATTGAGTAAGCTTGAAACGGAATCATAATCGTAATCATAAATCATTATTTATTTAGATAATAAAGAAATAAAAAGAACATTTTTTTTACAACTTCGATTGACTCTTGTATTGGATCATTTTTGGTTACACATGATTTTCACCATGATGTACTTGTCGTCGAAAGAACGCTACCAGTCAGTCCGGTTTTATTCTACCATTTGCTCGTCTCCGTTGGTGACGTCACCATATAAAGATATCTACATGAAGTATTAATATATTGCATAAAAGAAGAGCGAATGTTTTATCACGCGAGCGCACATTCTTCAAATAAATTAATAAATTCCGACAATTCGTTCTTCGCCTAGGAAAAGTGCTCCGACTTTGAATCTGAGATTTCTTTCATTTTCTATTTTAAGAAGTCGCGGTGTAAAATTCGAAAGAATTTCAAAAACGTCGAGTCGCGTAAGAAAGTTTCGCGACCACGTTATTCGGCTGAGTTACAACGAGACGCGATCATTTTCAATCGTACATTTACGGAACGAAAGCACTTTCGGCGGCGTGCCAAAAACAACGTTAATCAGAGAAGACAATTGCATCGATTAAAGCTACATTTGCCGGGGCATGTGCGCGTTTTTGCTAAGCCCTCGAGAATATCGATGAGCTAGGTGTTTATTGTGTCGCGTTTTAGATAGACGTACGTCATTGTAATATATTTAGCACCGGGCATTGAAATCACTGTCCGGTCAAAATGTATGATATTAGTGTTACGTCGCGTAACGTTCTCTTAATTTTCAGCAGCTATAGCTCTTGCGTTACTCAGTTCGTAATATATAGATACATATCAATATTCAGTGAGTATTTTACCACGACTTACATTGCGAGTATAATTGAAAGACGTCGAGTCTGTACTAACGCAGATCTGAATGTTTTGATTATGGCACGAAAGATAAAATTAGCCACGATGGTGGATGGTCCTGATTCGATGGAGGCACACGTGCATCCCGAAGAACCCGTTGAGATGAGCTCAGGAATAATGGTGCAAAGAAACGAGGATACGCCGCAACAAATGATCTCACCAACTACTACTATAAGTACTATAGCTGTGCAAAGCGGAGAAACACGTGTAGTAATCGCTTTACTTCAAGTAAGAAATACCATTGTGTCATAGTAATAAATAATTTTTCTTATTTTGCGATCGTGTTGAAGTCAACACGCTAGTTTAATTAATTTTGTCTCAATAAAAATGTTAAAAAAAAAAAAAAGATCGTTTAAAGACGGAGCAATTCGAGATGTAAATTATTTAGTACGAATAATTTCTAGCAAAATACTTTAATTTCTGTCGCGTTTTCATATATAACACTGTAGTGTAAATTTTTCGGAATTTGGTTGCTTTAAATTTATAGCTATTTCCGAGTCCTCTCGAAATCGTAAGCGTTTTAGGTATCCGTTGAGCAAAACGAGTCTCCCGAAACTCCACGAAGGATAAATTTAACCGCTAGGTACAGTAACTCCCATTACACACCACCATGATCAGATAAACCCATCTTTTACACACGTTACGCTGGATTCTGAGATGTTTCAAATCATAATCGCACAATCAGATCGAATTACGTGCTTTAATCGTTTCGTTACTAATAACAAATTTACAGTTCTATTATTTTAAATATTTCTCTAAGAAAAGACGCACAAAAAAAAAAAAAAAAAAAAAAAAAAGAAAATAAAAGTGATTATTAAACATTTAATTATAATATTAATATTACACAATTTTTTTTAAAGGCAAGATAAATCTATATGCATATTAATTTTTATTGTAATACGGTCAACGAATTTAAAGTCATATTACGCTCTGTAATGGTTCTTGCGTGATTAATCGATAAGTAGATTGAGTAATCGGTGAAATCATATCGAACCGAGAAAGATCTCTCGTGGCATGATCCGCGCACTCTCGTATAATCTAAGAAACCGGTATTATATATATGTGCGAGACGGCTCGAGGCAGTCTGGGCCCAACCTGGCCCAGCTTAAACCCGGCGGTGTGGCACGATTCTTCCTTTTACCGTACTTTCGTCTATATCGTACCTACAATCTAACGATACTACTTTTACGCTCGAAATGAGAGAGCAAATGTTAGGGAGAGATTTCTAAGCGCACGTGGACACGTTTGTGATCCATTTCTAATATCGCCAAGCATGAAAATTTATTAAGTGATTGTTTTTTTTATATTTTTTTTCTTTTTCTTTTGCACGTTATTGTATGCTGCGCGTTTATTAATCCTCTACAAATAACGTTTAACTTACGTTTCGTCGTTTAATATTTTTAAATTGATTATTACGAAATACCGTGACGCTTTTTGCGTTGCATGCATCACTTAAAAAGTAAGAAATAATTTTATCGCTCTCGAGCAACGATATATACCAGAAGAGAGAATTGGCCAATCCAAACGCAGTTATTCGGCAGTATGCCAAAGATGAAAATGGAAACATATCTTGCTCCATTCTGCTGTCCAACCTCACGAAGTCGATGAACTCTGGAGAGTCGACTTCTGTCTATACTAGCTTCTTACCCACCCTTTAAACATCTCTGTTCTGTTCAATAACGTTTGAGGAAAACCGAAGTACAAGTTCCACATTTTATTCTATTTTATACGAGTTACTGTTAAATAATTTTATAATTATTTAATATATTGGTAAAATCGTTCTCCAATGGTTAAACAGTTCTAATTATAAAAATGACCAAGTTACAAAAAGAAAAAAAAAAAAAGAAAAAGAAATGCGATATCTAATAATATTTAACTTCAATACCAACGTCGTTAACGACTGTTAAAAGAAATCCGATTTTATTACTACGCTCTAATATCATTTTTGTTTAGAGCGGCGAATGGCTAAAGCTGAAAATACTCGAGCTACAACCAAAACTAACGAAACTTGGTACTTCGGTAAAAGAAGCCACGGAATTTTCGAACGCGCACGATCAAGTGCTACTTCGATTGCAGGTAAACCAGCGTACGAAGGTGAATCTTTCATTCTGCAAAATCTTGCATTAAATGTAACATTTATATATAATATAATTATAAAAATACGAATGTGTAGAACGTATGTTAAATTATTATTAATTAAAAATTTTTGCCGCAATTAGAATAAACAGAGCCCGGTGGAAGAGTTATTGCGACAGGCTGATCAATTAATTGCGACCCAGAGACCAAGAGCAGAAGTATATACCGCCATGGCGGAGACGTTGGGTCAAGCTTGGCGTGATGTAAACCAACTTTTAGAACGCCGTAAAGAAATACTCGATCAAAATGTATTATTTCAATGGTATAATATGATCAACTGTAATAACACAATTTGTACTTGGAATTGATTATCTGATAGAATAAATTTTGGCTCTTTTTTTTTTTTCCTTTCACAGCCGAGCGGCAGAATGCAAGGAAAGTATGGACGCGCTGGAAATGGCGTGTAACGACACGTTGCTACCGATCGAAATAGAGGCGGTGAAAAATTTTCTGTCGAAAATTCAAGATCTACGAAAGGATATGTTGGAAGCGTTGATGGGTGCGCTGCGAGAGGGCAAGACACTGCTGGATGGGCTCAAGGAATTGGTTAACGAAGGCACTATCGACTCTAGACCGGATACAATTAAAGACGAAGCTAACCACGGTACACTTACGTTTTAAATATTTATTTGATACCTTTGATCAGTTACTTGCTTATTAATTTAATAAAGATAATCTGACGTGAGAGTATTGCACTTCGTTAGCTGTGCTGCAAGTGGAAAAATGGCTGGAAGAACTTCACGATAGAAGGCAGCTGATCGAAGCGTCCTTTCGCAGCAGAAAAACTCAATTGGAGCAATGTCTTGCTCTCGCACTGCTCGCGACTGATCTTCGCGATCTCGAAGAACTTCTCAACGACAGAATCGTGGCGTTGGAGGGCAGCTGCAGTTTATTGGGAGACTCCGTGTCTAGCGTAGAGCTGCTACTTTGTGAATTAAAAAAATTGCAAGACGAAGCGAAGGTATTATTTTTTAATCTTTTTAATTCAATCAAACTAAAAAAGAAAAAAGAAAAAAAAACTAAGCGAGTATTTTACTCCTTTAATTTTTGACATGGAATTTTTCGAATAAACATCTTAACGTTTTGCAGGAATTTCAAGACAGGGCCATTAAAATAACTAAATCGACCGAACGACTGGTGTCATCGGGACACTTTGCAGGCGAACAAGCGATCGAACAGGCGTATGCTATTCTTAGTACCGCTGCCGATTATGTCAATGATTTGGATCGATACAATATGTTATTGGACAGAGCGATAGCCTTTTTCGATTCTGCACAATCGGTCAGTGGTCCCAAGTATTTAAATCATTAACTAAATCGTAGATTGATCAGTAAAATATATTTATTTCAATTGTGAATTACATGTGTCTGCTTAAATTTGATCGCTAACGTGAGCGAATGCAATTGCAGGCCGTTTCAAAGCTGAATCAGCTAGAAATTCAATTGACGACAACGGAATATCCTTCTTATTCCCCTCAACTCGCACGTTTTCACGCGGAGACAGAGGCTACGATAGAAGACATCACTACGAAGCCATTGTCAGAAGGATATACGCTGTTGGATATTACGGGAAAAGAATCGCGCGGTGCCCAGGTGAGATAAATCGATTAATTAATTAAATTTATTATATAATTAATATACGTACGTTTAGGGTGTAAGAAACGCCATCGAAAAATTGGAGAATCGTAAGCTTTGCTTGTTAAAACGGTGCACTGCTCATAAAGAAGAAAGCTTGGAGGTCTCGAGAATACTCAATACATTTGCGGATAACTACGAAACGTTACAAACTTGGGTGACCAATACCGCCAGAGTTTTTCTACAAAAACATCAAGATATGGGGAGCGACTTGGGAACCGCATGCGATTTTCGTCACGTACACTGTCAATTACTAGCCGAGCTGGATAATAAAAATAAAGAGGTAGATCATTTAGAGTTGGAAGTTCTTCCGATTATAGAACGCCTGGGCGAAATGCAGAAATACGAGTTGCAATTGAAAATAAAAAATCTCGAGGAGGAATGGACGAAAACGAAAATCGCAGTGGTAAAAAGAATCGAGCTGAGTACTGTTTATATACAGTTTCATGAAATCGTTGAGGAGCTAAATCGTGAAACAGATTCTATCGAAAACGAATTGAAAAGATACAAAGATGCGTTAGATGAGAGCACAGATAATGAGCTAGAAATAAGATGGAAGTCGTATGTATCGCTTTACAAAAAACTCGACGATCGTGCGAAAGCATTTCTCAATGAAACGAATAATGTAAGCAGCTCGTGATTAATTTAAAAAAAAAAATTATGATTTATTGTTACATCGAAATTGAATTCGTATTCTTTCTTTGTAGATCGACGACTGTTATCTCGATCTATCAAGAGCCTGTCTGTGTGTTCGGACTCTTTTAGAAAAATTCGGCAATCGACAACTGATTGTGACGGAGTTGTGGGAAAAGTGGCAGACTACTGTTCAATTATTGAGACAGAGGAAAATAGAATGCCAAGAAAAAATAGAAGAAAGTATAAAGGTATAATTTTTAATTTATATTAAAATTATTTTTGCAGCATTTTGAAAACGCTTGTGTTATTTATTGACTTTCTTAAAAAGAAAAAAAAAAAGTATTTTAAAAAAAGAAATACACGCTACCGCGTCTCGTGATTGTATCTATTAATTTTTACTATTATATGATTAATTTTTTTACAGACATTAGCTTGGATTACAAAACTTGAGGCTGCGGTGTATCCAATTATAACAACACAATCTTCTAAAATAGCCGAAATTTTGATTAACTTAGAAGACGCGAGAATACGGCTTCTGTCGGAATTAAATAAGGCTCTTCAAGAATTAAATACTCGAATCGAAGGCATCCAATTATTCGTCGAAAGAGGTAATTCAAACGTATTCATGCAATATTGTATTTAGCGCGCGCAAAAAAAAAAACAGAGACGTTTAATTAAAATATTTGATTAAATTAGGTGAAGTTAAGGCAACCGAACCGATCTTAGAGAAGCTTGTACAAATGCATGAGAAAGTAACCAATATTAAAGTCAAAGACTGCGATATATTATTAGAATCTTTAATTTCTATCTTTAAGAATCTTGAACAGGTAAGACAGATTTTGAGACATAATTTAAGGCGATACAACGTACTATTTAATTTATATAATTTATTGTTTCTTTTTTTTTTTTAATCGCTTTTAAGATCGAACATAAAATTGAAGTAGCAAAGCGAGAAGCTGAATATGCATCAAGTTCTACAAAGTTGACCGACGTAGAAAATTCATTAAATAAACTTGACGCATTAAAAACGTCTATTATGGAATCTTTATTACGAGTACGTTCGCAATCAGAAGCTATAATTGACAGTATTAAACTACAAGGGCCACTGGAAGCGATGCAGGATATCGAGAAATTAAAGCGCACGATAAACTTTATAAGCGACAAGTTTGAATCGTTCCAATCCGAAACGTCGAGCCACCTCGAAAAACATCGGCGCCTTTGCATTTTTAAAGAAGATATTGAAAAGATTAATTCGGAGCTGCACGAACTACACGAGCAATTAAAAAATATCGACGGAAAAATCGGCGACAATTTATCGGTATCGAAAGTGACATTGATTGCTTTCGAACAGTTCGAACAAACGATAAAGGTATATAATATTTTTAAAATAATTCGCAATTACTACGTGCTCAAGTGGAAATTTATCTAGCTGATCTGATTTTGCAGCAGTTAGATCGCGCAGATTAAATATATTTCTTAACTGGTGACTAGCTTGGTGCCAGCCATAAATTATAAGAATTAAAAAATAAAAAAAAAACAAAATCTGTCTAGTATCGGTCGTCTCGTCACTCCAGCGCGGATCGTGTATCTGAATAGATATTTAAACGTTTTTTCGCCACGTACTTGTTTACTGTTGTCGAGCTGACCATACGTAAAACTAGCTCGATTGCCGAATTCGCCAGGCAAACCGGTTCTCGCCGTCCGCCGCCCGCGCGTACTCCAACCATGTGAACTTCGAGCGCAAGGTGCCGGCCGATGTAAACACACGCACGTGCTCACACTACCGCGGTGGCCGGCGACCAGCTGTCTAGTTCGCGGCGAAAAACGTTTAGATATCTAGCTTTTCTAACTCGGTGCTGGACAGTTTTGCTAGACATCCACGAGATGAATCACGGAACAATTTCCACTAATTACGAAAATAATTTCAATGCTAATTGATACGCTTGTTATTAGATTTTGGAAGAGAAAATTGAGAATTTTATTAAAAAGACGGAAGAAACGATTGTGCCATTGACACCACAAGTGACGGATGAAATTATGTTCCTGCGAAGTAGATGGGATAATTTAATAAAGTACGTTAGAGATACTAAGAAGAGAATGAATTTAAGTATTGATTATTTCACACTCTTGGAGGATGCCAAAAAGTGGTTTAGAGAAGGTAGTAAGCTTTTAGTAATTGTTGCGCGTAAAGCAACAACCGTAAAAGTTCCTGAAGAAGCTGTCGATTTACTACGAGAGATCGATGCTTACGTAAAGCCCGGTGAAGAGCAGCAAGAAAAAAGAATTGAGAAGCTGAAACAATTATCGACAATAGTTTTCGGTAAGACTGCTTAGATATTTTTAAATAAACTGTGCGAGCACTTTTTCTCAAGTATGAAATAATCATTTATTTGTAACGTGACGTTTTAGGTACAGACAGACTCCCGCAATTCAATGAGGTGGTGGTGGAAAATCGACAGATGCTGGATTCGTTTACAGTAATTTCTTCTGAGCTGCGCACCCTCAGGCAAAATTTACAGAACGCCGAGGATCTTAGAGAGAAACTGCGAATCGAGAAACTGGAAGCTGACAAGAAGTTAGAAATCGCCAAACTAGAGATGGCCGCGGCGGAAGCCGCGAGAGTGGAAGCGGAAAATGCGAAGAACCTCGCGGAGCAGCTCGCTGCCGAGACTTTAGAAAAAGCCACCGTAGAAGCAAAAAAATTGAAAGAGGAAGAAGCGCGAAAAATCGTTCCTCCCACTTCTCACTCCGTTTCCGCTCAAACGGAAGAGACTATAATTGAAGAAACGATCACGTCCGCCGTAACAAAGAAGGAAATTCATATTCTTCAAAAAGTACTTTAAAGAATGCATTTTTTAAAAATTATTTTTACTAACAATACTAGCTTTTTGAAAATTTGTACTTATGTTACAGACGGAAATAGAAGAGAGTATACCGATCGATCAAAAGGAAGATTCACCAAGAGCGCTTGTATCTGAAGAATTACGCGACGAGCGTGCTAAAGAACCAGAAACGGATACAACAATATCGTTAGCTCCGCAATTCACAGTTTTATTAAACGATGCGGTGATCGAAGAAGGCAAGGAGTTCAGTTTTACATGCCACTTGACTGGCCAGCCGATACCGGAAATAGTATGGTACAAAGATGGAATATCAATTTTGAATAATCCAGATTATTTGACAACTTACGTAAACGGCGTTTGTACTTTAAAAATCGAAGAGACGTTTGCTGAGGATTCTGCCAAGTACACTTGCCGTGCGTTTAATATTCATGGCTCTGTTGAAACATCAGCTACTCTCACTGTCAAAGGTAACGTGATTTACATGCAAAATTTCATGATAAATACATACGTCGGTGCTTACGTATTTATGAGGAAAAAAATTTTGTAACGCAGAAATTATTACGGACGAACAGCCCAATGCCCCGGTTTTCGTAAAAGAATTGCAGCCATCTTTAGCGAGAGAAGGTTCCTGCCATAAATTAGAATGCACCGTTAAAGGGAATCCTCTTCCAACTGTGCAGTGGTACAAAAATGACGTCAACATTGACAATTCTCCAGATTACGCTATTACTTTTAATAACGGAGAAGCTGTTTTAAAATTCGATGAGCTTTTCCTGGAAGACAAAGCTCGGTATACTTGTAAAGCGACAAACCAATGGGGACAGTCGTCTACTACGGCGTTTTTAGACGTAAAACGTAAGTCTGGTGTTAATATTGTAATAACACATAATAATAATTATGTACAATCATATAATTACGCATTAAAAACACGTACGCTGATTTTTTTTTTATTTTTATTTTTTTTTATTTACGTTAATATTAATTTTAGCCGCACAAATTGCGAAAAAACCGTATTTTGTGGTACCATTATCAAATGCTACGGTGAGCGCGGGACAGAAAGTGAAATTGGAATGCGAGGCTAACGGAGATCCAGTTCCTGAATTAATTTGGACTCACGATGGAAAAGTAATTGAAAGCGAAGATCACAAAGTAAGATAATAATAAAATAAAAGGCATGCCGATTATTTCAATAGGCAATATAATTACTTGTATAATTATTTAGATTCAGACGGACGGCCTCCGGACTTGTTTAATTATCGCGGAGGCTTCGTCGAAAGATGCTGGATCTTACACCGTGACTGCCAGTAATGAAATCGGAAAAGCCACCGTAACGTGTACCGTTTCTGTGAACAAATTGCCCGATGATACCAACGAATCCGACTTACTTTATACCGACTCGGAATCAATAGCTCCTAAATTTCAATTACCTTTGCGGGATCTTAAAATTCAAGAAGGACAATCAGCCAGATTAGATTGCGTGATTATAGGTCAACCTGAACCGGAGGTACATTTTATTTATTCTCAAATTGTTTTATCGCTATCAATTTTTTTTTCTTTTTATTTTTTCTTTTCTTTTCTTTTTCTTTTTTTTTTTTTTTTAATACGTTAGTTTCGAAACTTTTTAGGTAATTTGGTACCATGGCGAGCAGCCTGTAAAAGAATCGTCAGACTTTCAGTTACTTTTCCAAGGTGATCGGTGCTCGTTAGTTATTCACGAAGCTTTCTTAGACGACGCCGGTGTTTATAAAGTAGTTGCTATTAATTCCGGTGGCAAAGCTTCTAGTCAATGTACATTAACGGTTACACGTATGTATAATTTTGTCCATGTGAAAATTTAATATACAACTCATGGTTACGAACACTTTACTTTCCGTTATTAGCGGCGTCTCAAATCTTGGGTGGAATCGATCAAGTGAGAAAAAAGGTAGAGGCCCTTACTAACGGCACGTTACCAAAGTTTGTGAAACTTCCTACGGACTTGCTAGTTGCCGAAGGTGAAAATGCAATCTTCGAATGCGTCGTGATCGGAGAACCTAAACCTGATTTGAAATGGTACTCGGATAATGGCGAAATGATTCACGACGGAAGGATTCTGGTAAGCGTGTTCGGTACAAGCTGCGTTTTATATAAAGTTTTTATATTATTATTAACTGTGATATATTTCTTACGAAACCTTGGCGTAACGTAACAGATTGGAGAAAGAAAGGATGGAACGGCTTTTTTACAAATTTCATCGACGATACCTAAAGATAAAGGCAATTACGTGGCAAAAGCCATAAACACACACGGCGAGGAGAAGGCGTTTGCTAGATTGGTTGTAAAATCGCTCAGTAATTTTAAGAGCAACGAGGAATTTATCCAGATGGAAGAGAAATTGATTCAGCCGACGTTCAAAGAAATGTTTTACGACAGAAAAGTGCTCGAGGGAGTATCAACCAAATTCGAATGCATTGCCACTGGGAAACCTTCTCCAAAGGTAAATTGAACACAGTATACTCTATAATAATGTAATGAATATTAACAATTTTCCACGCGCGATAAAAAAAAAAATAAAAAGTAAAAACTGTAATTACATAAAAATTAAGGAATATTAAACGTGTGCAATATCAAATGCTATAAAGAAGCAAACTTAATAAGGTATGACATCGCGCGCGTTTAAATTGCGGGGATTGCTACTAATATCATAGAATAAATGTTATAATAATTAAATTATTATTTTTTTTTTATTCTTGAAATTATAACGTTTTAAAATTTGGATTCGTCACGTAAACAACGTCTCGATGAGAGGTTGGCGAGCCTGTCAGAACGGGGTAGAAGTAAATTTGTGCCCGGCGAGTTATATTTAAACGCGAACAATATACTTGATGTGAAAAGCTCGATTGCAGTCGCGCCGCGGAGCATAAAATGGAACTTTCGATGCGGTGTACCGTGATCTTATAGAGGTACCACATATTTCGTTAACGTTTTCTTAATTCGTTACCGTGTCTTTTTCGTATTATCGTCAAAAATAAGAAATCCAACGAGACCAGACGTTTCGCAATGGTTTATTCCCGATGCACGCGCATACGCGTTCAACGAGCGTAATTCTTTTACTCGATAAGTTGATAACGAATTTTATTACTGAGATTTCTTTATACAGATCCAGTGGTTGTTTAACGAACGGCCGGTTCATGGGAAAGATTTTTTGGTTTCCGTTAGCGGTGATCGACAAGTTTTGACAATTCCTGAAGTTGGAAATGCACACGTCGGTACTATTTCTTGCGTAGCGGAGAACACAGCTGGCAAAGCGATTTGCAGTGCTAAAGTAGAAATTGGTAAGTTAATTGCTTGAACATTTTTGCTTCGTATTTTACTTGCCTCTTTTATTAACGCCTTATTTTATATTAATTTTTGGGATAATGTCGTTATTGTAACTTTTTATTTTATTTTATTTTATTTTATTTTATTTTTTTTTTTTGTAAAGTGGAAATAATATTAGGTAACGTTGTTACAAATTATTATTATTTATATTACCCAACTTGTATGTCTCGTTAAAAAATGTTCAGTTAACGATTGATCATAATTTTCGTTCAATGGAAAAATATAGAATTCGCGAAATATATATTAGCTCACTGCTTGAAAATTTGACAATGTTATTTTTACTTTAAGTTATTTGATCTCGATCTGTTATTGCTGAGTATGTTTGGGACGTTACTTTTTATGTTGCACCTACAGCGTGACCTGAATATACATATAATATAATACATAACGTAAACATTCTTTCTTTCTTTCTTCTGTGAACAGAATATTAAATCGTCAAGTAATATTAAAAATGAATAAAAGACTATATTTCACTAAGAAGAAATTTAAAAGTACATCAAAGACGAAATTTATTCTTCTCTTTACTCATTTCTCCCTCTCGCATTTTATACAAGCAGAAACTGTGTTATTTTTATCAGTGTGAATACTCGACACAGCACAGCTTGGTCCCTCGAAAAATGCAAATATATTTTCGTAGCAACAGTTTTGTTAACTTTTTCAAATTTTTGTCACGTAACTTCTTAATAATAATTAACGTACGATAATAATTTATTCATCTTAATAATTTACATAAATTATATTATTGTCGAAACAAGCAAATAAATATATTTATCAAATTTAAAAAAATATCAAAGTTAAATATTAATTTGGTATTAAAAAAAAAAAAAAATTGAAATATAAGTAACTGAACCGGTTAAAAATTGTATCGCTTATCGGATGTCGAATGTAATATGCGCGCATCATTAAAAAGTATGTGACAACGATAAATTGGGTCTTGGGTTATATATTGCAGCCGAGTGCTCGATTCACCTATTACTAGGTGAACGATACTATTTCTGTCGCGGATCGGAGGCAAAGTATTTCGTTACTTCGTTGGGTGCATTTCGACCGTACGGTTGGTACGCTACCGTACTCTTCATTTGTATCTATCAATTATAAAGTGAATATTACATTAATTAAAATTATAATCTTGATTAACGTGCGGTTACGTGAAAAGTATTCGATTCTAAAAAAAATTTTTTTCTTTTCTTTTTTAATTAAAATAGATATAATTTTCTAATCACGCGCACGATATTAGGTGGATCTTTCGAAGTGCACTTAAAAATTATTATCGATAAATTCGAGAGAATGTAATTTCGTCCTATTGACGTAACTGAATTAATTTCTAGATAGCGAATCTCTGAGACCGGCTGCAACTGAAGTAAAAGAAGTATTTGAATTAGTTCCGTATCTTCCTCTGGGCATTATGCATCCTGCAAGCAGCAGCGAAAAGCACTTCTCGAAAGAGAAAACTTATCACGAAGGCGGTGGTGAAAGTCAAGTGTTAACTAAAATGTCGTCGACTGTCACGCATTCAACAACGTCAACGAAAAAGGAATTCACATCGTCTACTGTGACTTCCAGCTTATCGCAATCTGGACACGAGCCTACTAGTGTTTGTACAAAAACAACTGTGCAAAGTTCTGAACAGTCCACTTCGGAAAACGGAGCCCCACCTGTCGTGCAGGTAAATATATTTAATACATCTATTTCGTGTAGCGTGTTTGTGAAAATAATAGTTTACACTTGTCTCTCTTTCTTTCTTTTTTTTTTCTTTTTTTTTTCGCGTTACGAATACTCGATAATATCGTCGATCGATTTAAATACAGATCGTTTGAAAATATTTCTTTTTTTATCAGTCACATAAGATCGAGGAATATGAAAAAATTATACAAGACCAGCCGGGTGAGGTGAGGCAAGAGAAAACTATTCTCGTGTCTGAAGAAACCGATGGCGTGAAACAAAATGTTAAAGCGAATCAAGTTCAGAAACCATCGCGGAAGCTGATAGCGCCAAGATTTATTTCACCGATCACGGGTATGATCGTCGATCAAGGAACCGACGTAATTCTCGAAGGTATCATTGACGGTAAGTGCGCGTAGCGTACGTGTTCGCGCGTTGTATTGAAATTCTCCTAATTCTTCGAATAAAACTTTTCAGAGCAAAATTTTATTCTCGTTCGTGGCTGCCTTTTTTATTGTTTCTTATTTTATTAGGTTTCCCACAACCAACGATTGTGTGGTTAAAAAACGGTCAAGAGCTAACCTCGAAGGATGTAAATACGAGTTACGTTCATAATCATGTAAAATTGGAACTGAGGAATGTTAACGTAAAAGATGCTGGACGTTATACCTGCAAAGTGAGCAACGACGTTGGAAGTGCCAGTAGCACGGCTGATTTAGTCGTTAAGAGTAAGTTGGACATACATAAAAAAAAGAAAAAAAAAAGAATATACACACGAGACGAGATACACGATATATAAAAATTCGCTGCTGCATTATTTTAGAAACAATATTCCCGCCCGTTTTTGGTAAGCGTCTCAAAGCTCAAGTAGCAAAGAAAGGGGATCGAATTATTATGGAGGTGGAAATTACTGGCATTCCTGAGCCTACAGTTAATTGGTATAAAAATGATATATCGATCAACGAACAACCGCCGAAATTGAGAATTATTCAACAAGGAAATTGTTACACGCTGGTCATAGACAAAGGTACATTTTTATTTTTATTATAATAAAAATTTTTATTATATTTTATTGTAATAAAAAAAAAAAATTATTGCGCCTTATTATACATATATGTATATATAAAATCATAGCTAAAGAAGAAGATGCTGGAAAATATATGGTGCGAGCGACGAATGCTGGCGGCGAAGCCCAAAGTATCGCTGACATTGCAGTTTTTGAACCAAAGCCTGATACTATGATCGAAGTTCATAAGACAATGATTTATGAAAATATTCAAGATAAAAATATCGTCCAGGTAACATATTTCCTTTTCTCTTTTTTTTTCTTTTATAAAGAAATTTAATATTTTTATATATAAATAATGTAAAATAATGAAATATAATTTCATGCTTTAAATCAATAATAATTATTTCTAAATACTTGTAAAATTAAATACTTGCAATTTGCACTAGTCCGAGGCAAAAGGAGAAAAGATATCATCAGGCATTACGACGTGCGAACAAATACCAAAGACAGCGATCGATTTATTCAAGCCGACAGCACTGACATCAACTATCGATGTCGTGAAAAAGATCGACGAACCTCAAGTAAAAACTTGTAAATCAGAAACGATTTCATCTATAATCGAATCCCATGAAACCGAAACGAAGTCAGAGCAAATGTTCCATATGAAATTGGAGCATAAAACTCCATCTATTTTGGAGACGAAACATCGAGCCGAGCAGACGATTGCTACAAAAGAAGCCGACAAATATGTTACGAAGCCTTTATCGGAAGCGGAAGAAAAATTAACGATCGATAATGAAAACGTGGAAACTTCCACGATTGCAAAGAAAGATGCGTTGAGCTTTTTCGAGTCCATCACGAAGGAAAGTGAAATAATACCGAAAGGGCCGAAGGAAATGATTAAGCTGACGGAAGATGGACAAGCTCAAGAAGCGCAGGTCGGTAAATTAACTAAAAGTTACGAGCGAGCGACTGTTAGCCAAGAAACAAAGAAACCAGAAGTAAGACCGTCGGAATTTCAACCAGCGAGAAAGGCTGCTCAAGATCTCTTTTTCAAATTAGAACAAGGCTCGACGTCTCGCGGGGTGGAAAATAAATTATTCGAATTTCCATACGAGACTCCTAAGCTGTCCTCGACGGAGATAAAAACTGTAGAGGAGAGGAGAACTTTCGACTCGTCGATTTTGCAAACGCAGGCGAAGAGTCCTGAAACGACGATGGAAGGTTTCGATTTGGTGCCGGAGCCACCTCCCGAAATATGCTACATGCCGAAGCCAGAAGAGATAAAAAAAAAACGACCCGACGTATTCGTCAAAGCGAAGCAGCTTCAGGAATCTTTCGATAAAACGCTTTCCCCGTTAGATGCTCCGGTCGGAGGTGTAAAAATCTTTCCCACGTCCGCTCCAAAAGTTCCAGAGTTCACCAAAGCCGCGGAGACACTTCAGGCGTTTACGATCCCACCGCCGTTTGATCTCGAGAAGAAAGAAACGTGCCTGGAGACATTTGAGGAGACTTGCGTAAAAGAAGATAGATACGAGAAGAAAGAGAGTAAACATTTCAAAGAAGAAAAGATGGAACCGTCGAAATATCCTCCAGCGTCTATTTTGAGAAGCGCCTCTCCTATCAGACCGTGGTCGTCGTCGTCGGACGTGGAAACCAAATCGCACGTGTCTACGGACCTGTCGGAATACAGATGCCACTCGGCCGCGTCCAGTCGCCAAGAGATTTTGAGATCTACGTCGCCGAAGCCGTCCGTAGACGCGCTGACGATGGAAAAATCTTGGGCAAAGAAATACGCGGATTCGAATAGAAAATCGTGGCCGCCGCAAACCAAAGCTACGCAAAAATGTGAGTGGAGTGTTCCGGTTGACGAATATAAAAGTTCTTCGAGAGAATTCGAACGGAAAGTTGAGGAAACACCGCAAGGCGGGATAAAAAAGATTAGCGTGGAATCGTCCACGAACGTTGAGAAACAATCGTGGTGCAGCAAAGGAAAGTTTACACAAGAGATTACTGAAGCGTCTCCGCCTGTGCCTAAATTAGGCCCGATAATTTATAACGCCGAAACAATTAAAGTCGATCATACTGTAAATGCGATTCAAGAAAAGTCTCTGTTCGAAAAACGTGTTACCGAGTGCAACGTCGAGGAAGCTAAAACGACGCAAAAGTTTGAGGGTTTTGATCTAAAACATTGGACCGACGACAAAGAGTTAAAGGCACCTAGTTTGGTGAAAAAAATTGAGCCTACTACGAAATTGCTTACGACAACAGATCGTTTAATCGAGACGGGAATAGACTCGGTCGATTTCAAGCCGGGATCTCCTCCGGAGATTGGATATATTCCGCCACTCGTTGAAAAAGAAAAAACTGTATTAGAGCATATCACGAAAGTGGAAAAAAAAATCGAAGAGCCTGTGCTTCCTCCGAGAGACGTACGTATTACACCGCCGCCTGTCCCGGCTAAGAAACCTATCAAAATTTCGACCCCAGTCCCGTCTAAGTTTATCAAGGGCTCCTTCAGTCACGAAAGTGATTACGAATCGGACTTTGACAGCCGTTTGAAAGCGAAATGGAGACCTTATGAAAGCGATAGCGAGGAACCGCATTATCGAAAAGTCAAACCGCCTGTTTTGAAACAGCCAACGAGACCAAGGTCCACCGAGCCCGAGCCGCTTCCACCTTCGAAATTCGAGACTCCCGCGCAATTTGCAGGACCATCGAAATCACTCGTTACCAAAGAATCGTCTGAAAAAGCGAGAAAAACGACATTTAAACGGCACGAGAGAGAATTCAAGCAGCAGCAGCAGCAGCAAAGTCCGATTCCTTTGAAACCCGGTTCTCCTCCGATCTATGTACATCCGAGTGTAAAGAGCCCTCCTGTAAAATCACCGTCTATTAAAAAACCGGAATCACCGAAATTCAAAACAAAAGTTATTCAGCAGGAAAGCGGTTATATGGCGGATACTGACGAGCCATTTCAGCAGAAGGCGTCGTCCACAATAACGCAAAAATTTTTTGGCAAACGCGACGGCCCCTCGGCAATGGTTCATACGGAAAGCCGTACTGAGAGTGCACGTCAAACGAAATCTTTCGAAAGTCACACTTACGAGAGTGATCATTTGAAAAAAGAGGAAACTTCTTTCGACTCGTTGCCCGTTTGTAGTGCACAGACGCTACCTAAAACCGTTCAACAGCAACGTAGCTCGTTCGAGAAGAGCTACGCGTCGTCGACTAGCAGTAGCCTGCGCAGATTCGAATCCACGAAGGTTCGAGATTTAATGAGTGTCTTGTGTGCCATTTTCAGTGTTACTTTTTTTTTTTCATGCTTGCCTGAGAACTTAATAAATATTGTAAAACGTTTTGCAAATTTTAATACGCGCTTAAAGTATTTTTATATTAATTTTTACGTTGATGAATGTATGTATTTTTGTGCTCTTTTCTTTTTATGATTCACGTTATGCATGAATCGGAAGTCTTTATGTTGAAATTATTATTTTCAGGAGACGGAATACTCTGTTAATCAATTGCATAGAAAGTTGGAATCAGAAGAGAAAGTTCTGTTGCCCTCTCCGGGTCCTTCCAAATTAATGAAGGGTGACTTCCGCGAGAGCGATTATGAGAGTGATTACGATGGCAGAGCATTATCGTCTTGCCATACTGTTAGTTCTACGAAATTTAATGTTGCGGATTCAGGTATTACTTGCCAAAACTAATATTTAAAATGGAATATTTAATATTACGCTATTTTTTTTAATTACAGTATTATAAAACTCTGTATATTTGCAACGGTTTTGGCGTGCGTTCGTGCACGCATACACGAACACACACATACACACACCCATTGATTTAGATATATTAAAATTTAAAATAAAAAATGTTACAAATTTAGGAACTTATGAAACTTGAAAGATTGACGGTAGAAATGTGTATTAATTTTATTCTAACAGTATTATAGCTTTGCGCATTTTACATAAAAAAATAAATGAAGATTGAAAATCTTTAATAAACAAATGCACACAGCCTTAGGTTTGAATTAAATAATATGTAATTATTGTTGCCCACTTTGTTAAGTACAATATCTCCTATCGAGCTATAAACACCATTTCTTTCATTTTATAACAGTCATTAAATTCCGTCCCTTTTATAATCGATTTATTTTTTATAGAACGCGTCTTTCGATATTTCATAACCGGTTTAATCAGTTTCAGTCGAGAGGTACTAGTCGAGAAAAGTCCGAGATACTGTCAGAGACATTTAATTCATAAAAAAAAAAGGAACATCCCAAAGGAAATTCAGACCGACCCTTTTAACCCATTCTGAATCTTAATAAGATTTGTTTGATATGCGAAACCGATTGCTACCAACTTCGCCAATATTCTCCCTCCGTTTCTCTCGCCGTACTACTTTCTGCGAGCTCTTCAGAAGCTCTTTGAATGAAAATTGTACCAACTTTTTATATAGGAAAATCAACGGAGCCGAGTTTGCCTCGCAAGCAACGCACAGAAGTCGCACCGACAAAACCGAAGACCGTTCTTTTACCTGGCTCCCCGCCGGAGATCGCTTACGCGCCACCTCAGCCGCAACAATTTTACGAAGCGCATACGAGCATGCCTTTTACGAACGCGATGGGCACAGAGACGAAGAAAACGATGAGAATGGACGAGTCGACGGATAACGCTAGGAGAATCGTTACCGTTGAGCAGACGAGCCGAGTCATCAAGTTTGGCGACGCGAATGCTGCACCTGTTCATAAACAGCAAAAATCTAGCTACTACGTGCCGAAGCCAAAGAAATTTGTCCAGGGTCAATTTCGGGAATCCGACTACGAAAGCGATATAGATACGAGCAAAATTCGACCGAAGTGGACTCCGGCGGACAGCGACACGGAAGAGCCGTACTATCGAAAAGTTCAACCACCCACAGGAAGGGGACCAAGATCTCTAAGCGCACCAGTTAGAGAGACACACGTCGCATCGCCGATGGAGTTCGACACCGGCCCCCCGACAACGTCTTTAACGCAGATCAATAGAGAGGACGCGGATGAAAAGAACAGTTTTCAGAAATATCAGCAGCATACAACTTGCAGAAAGATCGACGATGTTTTACAGCCTGGCGCACCACCCGAATACGGATTCGTCTCGAAAAGCGACGTAAAGAAAGCAGCAAGCCGTAAGAGCAATATCAATGCTATATGTATAATAATTTTCGCAACGTGTCTTAATAGAAGTGTAGAGATAAATTTTGTTTCGCAACAAGTGAAAAACAAATGACACATACATTATTAATTACTTGTTTTCTGTTTGACTAATTATTAATTTTTTTTAATTTTCTTTTATACTTGAAGATATTCTGAATTTAACGGGAGAAGAAAATAATTAATTAAATGGAGAACAAATAATTAATAGTGCTAATATAATATACAGTACAAGTTTTGTTTTTTGTGCACATAGATTTTTCAAATTATTATTTTTTTTTTTACTTTATACAAAAAGTAAATTAATTCTTGCTCTGTAATACAAAACTCTGAAATCTTCGCAGACATCGCTACGCAGCATATGAGCGATATGACGAGCAGTTTTAAGTCGAAAACTGAAAAGTTCGTAAATGATATTCAATCCGATTTGAGACAAAGTAAACCAATTTTGAAACATCCTAACGACTCCAAGATAAGCGAGCAGCCAAGAACTTATAGAGAAGAATCGCGATTCTCTGAACACGGTAATACTTAGAAATAATTTTTTTTTATTTCAAAAAAAAAAAGAAAAAAAATTGATTTGACTGATGAATAAATTTCTAAACAAATTACATTAACGTAATACAAACATATAATCCTAATTGACGCAAACAGGAACAAAACAGATTGATCCGGACACTGGACTCATATACTTTAAGTACGATTTCGGCTACGAATTCGGTATCGTTTTGCCTGGCGAGGGTAAACAAACGGTTCAACGAAGCAACAAGAGTATTCAAGGACAGAGACGTTCCAGCGACATAGAAGTGCCTATAATCCACGAGTTTACGGAAAAGAAAGCGAATGGCTTTGCGAAGAGAAGCACATTTCCGAACAGTCGGAATGAAGCGGAAAATAAATTCGGGAAAACTGTCAAGTGGGAGCCGACATCGGAGAGCGAGTTTTCGGAAATTGAGGACGCAAAAAGTTTTAGAAAAAGACAATCGAATAAAAGAAATGTCGACAGCTTGATGACACCTCCGAGTCTCGTTATACCTAGCTCTGTATCACCGTCGAGATGGGATCACACGACACCCAGTCCGCTTTCTCTTAGTCCAAGCCTGCCAAGTCTCTCTCCAAGACAGAGTAGTGCTACTGGACCATCCAGTAATGTGGATTCTGCAGGTATACACCTGCCATCGCGTGTTACTTTTTTTATTTATTTATTTTTTTGGCAGCATTTTTTAATCTCGCTTTGCTTTAACAGCTTCTATGACAATTTGTATTTAAACTTATATTCATGCTTTCTTCGTACTCGGATTTTTCTCGAAATTTTTTTTTAACAATTTTACGTTATTGTAAAGTGTAATTTTAGGAAATAGAGATTATGTATAGCGAGCCTTGTCTTAATACTGTTCAATATTGCTTCATAAAACATACATGCTTTTAACTTTCAGACACGTGCAGTTTATTACTTATCATGGACTTTAGTTTTTACTATTCGTAATAGTAATTTACTCCGTATTTATTACTTGCTACTATGCTCTTACATCAACTTGCGCACGAATCACTTTATTACATTTAAATTATTTTGTTATCACGTGCTATTATTAGCATTCTTTCACTAACATAAGTATCACCGATAATTATAGGTTCACCGTGGCCGACTAGCAACGGAGTATCATCGGGCAAAGAAATAATTCAGCCTTATCTCGAAATATTACCGAAGAAGGCGCCTACATTCATTACGGTAATATTAACGTGTCGACGCTAATAATGTTAAAAATTATTTATTAATTTAAAAAATAAACTTTAATTAAAAATTACGCTTATAAAAAAATTTCTTTTTCAATTGTTACAGCCGTTAAAAGATATCGCGGTAGTAAGCGGTCAACCAGCCAGATTTGAGTGTATCGTTCAGGCTGAACCACAGCCGAATATTCTTTGGTCGAAAGATAATAGGATCGTCGAAAATTCTAAGAGCTACGACGTTCAGTACAGAAACGGCGTCTGTCGTCTTACTATTACAAGAGCTTTGCCCGGTATGATATAAAAGTATCAAGGTAGACTTGACGGTTACCTTCTTTTCAAAGTTCTTTAATATCGTGATAATTAAACGTAATTGTATTTAAATATTTAAGAAGGTAATAATTCAGTCAGATAGTAATTTATATTTTTTGCACAGAGGATGCTGGGACTTATGCATGTACGGCAACGAATAGTTTAGGTTCTACCGTAACTTCTGCCAACTTGGAGATTCCAGGTAATAGACGATCTATATATGCTCCAATTTCATAAGGAATCAATGAGAGAGAAAAAAGAAAAAAAAAATGAATAATCAGACAAAATAAATGTAGAGGTGGCGGAACATTTAATTCTTAACCTCGGTCTGCTGGTGGCGGAGATTTGCATTGTTATTGTATTGTTTCATTATTATTTAACCAGGCTACAAACTAATATGGTGAAGGAAGTAGCGACATATAATTTGCATTAAGTCATACTTTTTCAAGTGAGAAAGAATTCTTGTGAAATTTTAAAGAACTGAAAATGAGTACATACTTTAATGTCGAGATGCCTTTCCTACGCAGCTTGCTTTTTATTCGGGGAAACAGTTATTAGATTAATTTAAAGAAATAAAAAGAATTGTGTTACTAATTAGTTTTAACGAGAGCTAGTCAATTCAACTGAGCTAGTCAATAATACTTAAATAATAAAGAAAATAAAAAAGCGCAAAAAGTTTCTCATTAAATAACATATAAAGTATTTCAATCGTGTCACTGAACACCAAAAAAAAAAAAAAGCTTTCTTTGTGTATTTTACTTTTCATGTGTTTCAAATATTGTAACTTTTCAAATATTAAAATATTATACAGTTTTAATTTATCTCTAAGTATACAAATTATTTCTTACCAACATTATTATAAATTATAATTACAAGATTGTTTTCTAAAACTAGCTTTGTTAAATATATATATTTAACAAAGCTAGTTTTTGCAAATGTACTAGAACAAACTTTTTTTTTTTCCTTACAAGTTTATCTATCCTTGGGCAACAATTAAAAAGCTGAGTCGTGCGTAACGCACCAACTTTTTAAGATAGAATATGCACAAAGATTATTTATCATTTTAAATTATTTTGTGTACCGTGTAAAAATTATTATGAAAATTAGTCAAATACTTTGAAAGTATTGTTAAAAATCATTATCAAACAACAAATAAATATAAAAAAAATCGCCCGATCGTTCTAAGTGCGATTTCTTATTTTGTAGCTCTCACAAGTTTTTATGGTAATTGTTCTTGCTTCAATAAAGAAGTTACTGTTTCATAGCTAAACGGGATGTGGGTTTATTATCGGGCATGTATGGCTACGCTATTAACTCCTTGCGTCGATAAGTTGGCAGTGATAATTTACGCATTTAACAAGTAAATTAAAAAAAAAAAAAAAAGATGCAAATAAAATAAACAGTATTTCTTAAACAATACCATGCAAACTCAATACTATGCAAGTTATATAAACGATTACTTCTGAATATTTGATCACAGCAGACAATTTAAAAGTAAGAACTTTTAATGTTTTCTCATCGCAAGGAGTTAACTCTTATTTATTAATCTCGCTGTACGACGTGAATTTACAATGATACTTATATATCATGTATGTAAATAAACGTATGCTTTCCTATTACAATCTATACTTGGGTAAATGGTTTAATAAATTATTTCACGTTCTTGCCTATATTCCTTCCTTGTTGACTCTGTCTTCGTAATTGTCTCGATTTTATATTTAAATTGCATCAGTGTACAGCGGCATTAAAGTGCACCAGTGTACACCAGCGCAAGCGACCGAATTCACTATAATTCTAATTTTAACAACACGTCGCTATGATGAATTTAATTTTAGATTATATTTAAACGCTCGTAAAAATTGTTTTTTTTTTTTTGTTAAACTTCTATACACTTTTCTACATTTAAACTATATACTGTCAATTTCAGTCATTTTATATAATTTTCAACAGCTGTGATTAAACAGAAATTATCTCCTACATTAAAAGTAACGAAAGGTTTTCAAATTAAAATATTATTCTTTACGTGAACCGTGAAATCTATCGTTCTTATAAGTTCTGGAAAGTTTGAGATCGTATCTTCTTATATATGAAAAACAAAAGTAATCCGGTATTAAAATAGATAGTAAAATAATATTGTGGAATGTGGTGGAAAATGTGAGTCGGTAGCCCAAAAATATACGGAAGATGAACGAGTGACTTTATTTGAGGAGAGTGTTAATCCGTTTTCTCCACGACTCCGGCCAGGAATATGAATTTAAATGATTACGTCATACTTTCCCCACGTATTGTTATTTAATAAGCACGTCGGTATTTGCGCGCAACACTTGCATAAATCTTTATGACTCCGTACGTTTAAATACCTAAATTTTTATTGCATCGTTAAAATAAAATGCTAACAACAATCACGGTGAGTATCCAATAAAAATTTATGCATCTAATAAAAAGAAAATATTAATTATCGCGGAAGCTCATTAATAAAATACATAAGTAAACATTCGCGAATAAAAAAAAAAAACAAGATTTATTTCGCGAAATAAAGTACTGACTGTTTTTCATAGCGAGATCGTACGATTGTATTGCCACTTTTTAATGACGAGACTGTTAATTCCCTAAATTAGAATACAATAATAAGTAAAGTATGTAAGTTTGAAATGCTCTTAGCAGAATATCAATTTCGTCGTCAATATTTGAATCACAAGATCATCAAATGTAAAAGGTTCTCTCGTTATTTTGACCGAGATTATTTCACACAATCTTAAAATAGATGCGTCGCTATGCGGCATCTTGGATGAAACGCGATGATTCATGCGTGACCCACCTTCTTCGCGATTACACCGATGTTCCTGGTGCGAAAGTGCGGAATACTACTTCCTTGCATGCACCGTAACCAGTAACATTCGCTTTTTATCGATCCCGATAATAAACGCGAAAAGAAAACTCGCGTACTCAAATTAATTGCAATGTAAAGTGCACATTACGCTTAAAGTGTGTCATTATTATGTATAAATGAATATGAATTGCTCAAAAGTACCGGATAGCATACAAATACTACAATCGGCGGGTCTCGCGCTCTGATTAACAATCGGTGTGCGAAACGTTAACGGTTAAGTAAAATCAGTCTTATTGCTTGGAAAGAGAAGGCTGCTATTATTTATGCTCCGTACTTATAAAATATTCATAAAAATTTAAACGATTTTTCTTTATACGCGAACGTTCCATTGAACGGTATTAAAATGTCCTAAAAATATAATCGGAGTTGTACGTGCACGGGGACCGAAATGGCTGGGACGTAATCCCCCACGTTGTTTAGCTTCATTGACACGCGTACACATGTTTTTGAATGCAATATGTAACGACCGAGCGTTTCATAAACGAGGTGCGCTCACGGTGCGCTTTTGAATTGTGATTCAGGGGTTGCTCGCATGGGCTAAACTTGGCTGAACTTATGGCACGTAAAAACGCTTTTTGTCGAATTCTGCCAAGAAAAAGAAAATCAACGTTATCGAATAGACCAAGAGGAAGACTAAGAAAATAAAGAGAGGAAACTGGTAGAAACGGCGTCGCTAAAAATCTTGAAACACACATCTACAAGTGTATGTAGAAGTGCAAGGAAGAGAAGAAAAAAAAAAAGAAAGAAAGAATATACCTTATGTAGCACGCATTCAAGCTTAAAAGTGCAGAGTACTTATAACTTCACGAAGGAAAACAACGAAAGACAGCTGTGAATATGAAGAGGGCAATAAAGATGCGTGGGTGGCTGTCAGTGAGCCCAAAAATATGAGACTTTATCATTATTCCGTTCGACAAGATGTTATAAACTATTTATAAAATTGATTAATATCAGGCAGATCTTTGGTCTGCAATTAAAAAAAAAAAAATAAAAAATAAAAAATAAAATTAATTAAAATAAAATAAATAAAATAAAATAAATTAAGATAAAATTTAAATTATGAACTGTACAGAATGCTATTTAAAAAATCAAAGTCGAAAAGTATAGAAGATGTAATATAGCACACGCTTAATATACGTTGTCGAACATACGTTGAATAAAAACCTCCTTTTTTTTTTTCTTTTTCAAGTTGCTGTTTTCTGATATCATGCAACAGAAAAAAAAAAAAAAATTTGTTGAATAATTTTTAAATATACCGAGCTGACTAGCACACCCTATATTCCTCTTATTTCCCCTAAGCAGCCTCCACATGTATTAGACGTCGTGTTCAAACGTCCCCACCTCGGTCGTTCAACACCCTCCCCATCTTCTTATGCTTTAGCCAGGCATCAAGTCGTAACCCATCCAATTCGCATTCGACCGACGTCTTGGTTTAAAGAATCACGGGGACAAGACTTTTGACGATGACTTGATTTCTGCCGACTGACTGAATTAAAACCGCGGTCACCAGCAAACCTGCGTGTATTGCGGATAAAGTGTTACGAGTGATTTCCTACAAATTCATCAATTTGTGCATCAAGAATTTGTTTGTTCGATTCGCGGGTGACAAGGCACGTTAAAGGGGAGAAAATATCCAAAGATAGATAAAACGGAGATTTCTCTAAGCTCCCCTAAATGAGCTAGAAGTTCGTTACCACTAAGTCAAATAGTTCGTCGTACTATTGTCACCCGACTCGCTGAATCTTGCGATTCAAAATGAGGCGGCAACAATCTCAAGAACAGCAAAAGCAGCTGTTTCAACAACAGCAGCAGCAACAAACGATTATGCAAGAGCAGCAACAGCAGTACATCCAACAACGGACAGAAAGACAAATCACGCGACAACAGATCACCAGTCAGCAGAGAGGTCAGTTCTGGTGATGTTTGAAAAAAAAAATCAATTCCAAAAAAAAAAAAAAAAAATCAAGGAATAACATTCTTGAACGATCGCTTACCGAATATGAAGATTTCAAGCAAGAAGAACGGACGCAGAAAAATTTATATTAACAAGCTCAAGATTTGATATTAAATTTATATGATATTTCACAATAAAATTCCTAGACGTTGTGAGTAACCGTGAGAGAACAATGGCAGTTCATATTTCTGCGGTGCTTAATTTATTTTTAATTTTTTCTTTTCTTGCAAAAGAAACGAGAATAATTTAATTCGATAGTTTTAATACATTTTTTCTGATGTGATAGCCCGTCAACGAATACTTGTATTCTATTTCTGTGCATGGAGCACCACCCGTGCGGGAGCTCTAAAGATAGCTCGGTATACTCTAGACGTGATCATTAAAAAAAAAATTTTTTATTCGCTGTTTAAAGAATGTGACACTGCATAAAATAGTACACATTTAAAATAAAAATCTCTACAACGTTTCCTATTACTAATTTACCTATTTCCACTTTAAAAACATTTAATACCGACGAATAAAACATTTAACTATTTTAAAGGTGAAAAAAATTAAAATAAAAAGTAGCAGAGCCACTTTATTTATATTTAATTCAACATCACCAAGAAATCAAATCTCATATTGCGGATATGAAATAAAATAATAAAAATCAAGTTTGTGTTATCGAAAATAATTTCATTAAAGTGCTGCATTTGCCAACTGCGTTATTCGCTAAAGAACTGAGAAACATAAATGTCCAGAGAATTCTATGATTGCCAAATAACATAACACTGACACGTTTATGAATCTTACGTCAATGTGCATCGAGACGTGTTGGATTATATTTCAACGTGCGTTAAAACTAAAAGACACTGAAATACAGTAAGCAGACCCGTTACGCCAGCAGTTAAAGCGTTAAGCAATTTTTTATACATTCATAAAGCAGAATTAAATATTAACATTATTAATATTATTATTAAAAATATTCGCGAATTATATAAAAAAGAAATTGTTGCTCAAACTGTGCTTTTAAAAAATATATTGATGTTACCGTATAAAATTTTTGTAATAATCAGCTAATATTCGCCGTAAATTACATAAAACTTTTACGCTTCAAAAATTCAAACAGCTGTTCGTAATGCTTGGCCGTCACCACTCAGAAAATGGTGTTCAATCAAACCCGAGTTTGACAGAGGAATAAAAATAAAGAGAGGAGAAATAACAAAGAGAGGAGCGGAATAATGTTTTAAATTATAAAATTTCGATAGATAAAATATGCAAATCTCTTCCTCTCTGCGAAATGTATTTAGGTGGGAAAAGAAGAGAAATATTAGACCCGATTTTATTTTGGTCAGTGACTGCTTTTGCGTAACGGAAGACGCGATTGGTCCAGGCGCGGCGTAGACGCATCGCGGCTCGTCGTGGCGCGCAACGTCGAGTAAAGATAGTTGTGCCTAAAATGGCTCACGGTAACGTGATCCCCATCCAAATACAAAAATACAATCCCCTGCTTGTAGCAGAACATTACGTCCTTCGTACCCTGCGTGGTTCGCAAATTGTAAATCGCGAGCGAACATTAATTGAAACGTCTCATACAATTAACTTAATAATTAATTAGGTAATCACCGACTCAATGAATTAAAGAAACCTATGCTTGTACATGTCACATTCTATTAAAACAGATGGGAAAAAAAGAAACAAATGCAATATTTTTATAACAATTAATAGCCATGCCTCTTTTTTTTTTTTTTTTTAATGCAAATTTTTTCTGCAGCTAGAAAAAATATTTTCTCCAATTGCAAATTACTTTCTATATTATTTTTATTTATTATGATATAATTAAACAAAACAGTGGATGAAAATTAATATGGGGATCTTTTCTTACAAGTAATTTCTATTGTACTTTATAATTAGGATAGAATGAATCATGGAAGCGAACTGTTTACGAGCTGTTATTTTTTTTTATCGTCGTTACGCGCAATGACGATGCTGCATTTTTTTTTTTTATTATTATATTACGTCTACATCAGAACGCATTTTAATTTAAATCAGTCAACTTGCTAATCTGAAATTTCAGTAAAAATACATGTAAATTCGTTTTAATTTTAAAGTTCTACTAGTAAAAGAAAACATTTTCTTTTTAATATATTTCGTTTAAAATTATTTGCATTTTAATATGTAACGCAATTTTTTTTTTCCTTATTTTTACAGTTCAAGGAGAGATCGTTATGCAAACGCCAACGATGGTACCAGGGTAAATATGTCATTAAAGAATTTTAATTCTCTTGCAACTATTAGATAAATCTAACTGTCATCATTAACGTTCTTAATACGATCCTGCATTAATCCTCTAAATTATAATTGAACCCATAGATTTGCGGATAAACCTGGAAATCCCTCACCACCAATTTTCGAGCGAATCTTCAAAAATGCGAGATTCGCGCAAGGCGGCAACGCGATTTTTGAAGGCTGTGTTCGTGGTAATCCGAGACCATCGGTTTCTTGGACCCACAAAGGAGTGCCATTGCTAGAATCACGAAAGATTCGTATGTCGTACGATGAAAATTCTGGAACTGTCACACTTCAAATCAATCAGATTGGTCCAGGTGACGAGGGAGAGTATACGTGCAGCGCAAAGAACCAGTATGGTAAGGAATTTATTATCTACAAATTTCACACATCCATGTGGAATACATATTTTCTAACCAACGTTTCGAGACTTTAGCGCTCTGTAACGGCTGGTAATTTCAAAGGCGACATTAGGAGAAAAAAAAAAGAAAAAAAAAATAGAAAGAAATGAATGAAAAAAATCTGTCTTTTCTAGGCGAAGCTATTTGCTCAGTTTACATACAGCCAGAGGGATTTGGTCCACCAGCGCAACAAGACAGTTACAAGAAAGAATTTACGCAGACCTTTCAGACGAGCGAGCAAAAAATGCAGACGGGAGGTCAACTCTTCCAGCAACGTAGTTATCAACAAACAACGGATAAACGAAGTTACGTTAATGGAACAGCTTCGAGCATTGAAGATTTTAAGGTATACACCTGGACTTTTGGTACTCGATTATTTAATGGAGCAGTAATTTAGAACGAAAAGTAATGTTTCTTATTTTTTATTTTTTAAACGCGCAGGTTGACACCTTTGAATACAGATTGTTGCGCGAAGTCGAGTTCCGTGAATCAATTACTCGCCGTTTCGCGGGTGAATCCGACTTGCAAATATCTACGATGGTTGATCGTACCTTGGGACCGATCTCACCTCCACAAATCACCCAGAAACCGAGGAACTCGAAGCTCGCCGAAGGATCCGACGCTGTCTTTACCGCGAAAATAACCGGCAATCCAAAACCAAGAGTGAGTTAAAAAATCGTATTTATAAAACAACATTAACAATAATTTTACGACAATTATTTTCCAATTAACTATACAAACATTTTTTATCTCTAAATCGTTATATCACAATTTTATTAAATTATTATCGCTAAATATGGCACGTTCTTTTTTTATTAATTAATTTTTTTTTTCTATTATAGTTAACGTGGTTCAAAAACGGTCAGAGACTTCGAGATTCTCAACGTGTGGAGACTAGCTATTCGAATCAACAAGCTACTTTACGAATTCGAGCCGCTCTGCCGGAAGATAGCGGTTATTACACCCTGCTGTCTGAAAATCCACAAGGCTGTACCGTCAGTTCTGCTTTCCTCGCAATCGAATCCAGCGATCAAGTAGATCAAGTTCCGTATCAAGCGCAGCAGAAAGAATTTATCAAGACTCAACAGACAGAGGCCGTTGAGTCCGTTGACTCCAGCAAGGTCCTGCCACCAAATTTCGTTCGCACGATTACGGATAAAGAAGCTACCGAGGGCAAAATGACGCGGTATGGCTCGACAATGATCGATTCTAAATACTATTCTGCAATCTTTTCTTAATTAAATAATTTTCATTTCCTATACATGACCAACTGCTAACGTTTCAGATTCGATTGTCGCGTAACTGGACGTCCATATCCCGAAGTAACTTGGTACATAAATGGCCAGCAAGTCGCCAATGACATGACTCACAAAATACTCGTAAACGAATCTGGAAACAATTCGTTGATGATTACGAACGTGAGTCGCGCCGACGCTGGCGTAGTTACGTGCGTCGCTCGGAATAAAGCCGGCGAGACTTCTTGTCAGTGCAACTTAAACGTTATCGAAAAGGAACAGGTGGTCGCGCCAAAATTTGTCGAACGATTTGTCACGACGGGCGTGAAAGAAGGAGAACCCGTGGTCTTCATGGCACGCGCGGTCGGTACGCCAGTTCCACGTATCACGTGGCAAAAGGTATTGTAAGCGATTTTAATTGTATTTGCTTTGCAATTACATTTTTTTTTCTTTTCTTTTTTTTTTTCTACCGCTTCGTAACATTTGTAAAATTTTGCAGGACGGCGTACCGATAGCGCCTGGCCCTGAAATACGTATATCGAGCGACGGTAGCGGGGCTTCGACTTTGGACATCCCATGCGCTAAATTCTCAGATGCGGCCTGGTACCAATGTACAGCTCAAAACATAGCCGGCTCTACCGCAACTCGAGCGCGGCTCTTCGTCGAGACGCCAAAAGGAACGACCCCGGAACCAAGACGCCTGAACTTACCCCGACCGACGAAAATCATCGAACCAAAGTAAGGGACTCTCGCGTTTTTTAACGAATTAAGAAATTAATTTTTTTACGTTGCTAGAAGGAACTATCCGCGCGTTTTCTTTTTTTTTTTTTTTAATAAAATTTTAATTCGCGTACGTCGATAAATTCAGGGGCATTAATTAATTATAATTCTTTTTATGATAATTATAATTGGGTGATCTAAGGTTGTCGGTTCACTTACCTTTGTATTTGTATTTTCCGGTTAGATTAGGGAGTTGTTCATCCTTCCTTCCGTCCTTCCTTCCTTCCTTCCTTCTTGCCGTAGCAGTATCCGGAATTATCCTGACGGGATTATCCTCATAGCACTCAAAATCAGTCGACACTATATATCACGCACTATATGTTCTTTAAGTTCCTCGAAAATCACTTAAACGACACGGAACGAGAGTCTTTGTCGCGACGAAGAAGACCGGCGAGGTGCAACCGCCGTTGACGAAATCTCACTGACGATAAACGACTTTGTAGATTTGCGCCAAGAAATGAAAGAGACCGGCCACGATACGCCGAGCACCACGTTCCGGACGAAATGTTCTCCGCGCACTTCATCTTCTTCAAGTTCCTCGAAACGGGCAAGAATCCCGGCCGCGACGAAAACAGAGAGACGAGACGCAGATCTCACGGCCTGATATCGACAATCGCCGGAACTTGCCGCAATAAAAATTATGATGGAAGTCGAGTTGGAAATGCTCGAATAATACGCGACGTAATTCACGCCGGACGTTTCGCGCGCGCTGCGCTCGCTACGTAACGTAACCTCGTCGTTCCGGAGCATTTTTTCGAAGCACGAAACGGAGGGTAAAACGACGATTGGGATAACTCACGCGTGCAAAAAATAATCGTCCGTTCCCGAGCCGGTAATGTCGATACTTATTTGTACGCGAGAACTTTCTATTCGCGGTCGAAAATACGCGTAACTGCGGAGTGATTAGAGAGACGTTCTCGCGCCCGAAGCTCCGCACCAGACTGAAGTGATTGTTGGAAATTTCGGCCCTTGGAGGAAAAGAGAGGACCGCGTAAAAAAAGTGAGACAGACGATAGAGCGCGCTAGTCAATCGCGCGCTATCCTTCTCGCACTGAATTCTCGGAAGCGCCGAGCTCGACTCCGAGTTGATCTGTTTACATTTTTTTAGATGCACTTGGCGAACTCGAAGCGTCTTCTCCTCTTCCCATCTCCTTTAAACAGAAAAAAAATGACATGTTTTTTTTTAGCGACTCCGTGATCAGCCGTCACTTTCGACGGCTCCCAGATTCTCGATTTAAAGAATTTCCTATTCGTACCAGCCCCAAAAATAATTTAATAATCCGAATATTGTTTGGCATGTTTAGACCAGCGCCTGGCCCCGAAGTGATTTATTTGAGACACGTAGAACGCGCAAAACCTTATTTGCCGCCTTCTGAAGAAGACAAAGTTTATCCCCCACCATGTTTCATTATACCGCTGAAAGACGTTCACCAGATCGAAGGTGGACGAATTCACTTCGAGGCCAGAATCGAACCGGTGGGCGATCCCACAATGAGGGTGGAGTGGTTTGTCAATGGCAAAGCACTCGATGCAAGTGAGTAGAAAAGATTTTTACAACTTTTTTTTTTTTTTTTGTCTCACTCAATCGAACGCTACACATTAACAAATTTTGACCTTTCTTTTTATACCTTTCACAGGCTCCCGAGCGACTTCTATCTTTCGTTTCGGCTTTATTTCACTCGATCTCATTAGCATCGTTCTTCAAGATAGTGGCGAGTATATATGTCGCGTTGTAAGCTCAACGGGAATTGCTGAATCTCGAGCCACCCTCAGCGTAACCTGTGAGTAAAGAATAAATATCATTTAAAATTTGTCTACTGTATTTCGTATAAGTATACCTCATGCAAGTTTAAATTTTTTTTTTTTTAGCACGTGCTACAATTGAACAAGCAAGTCAATACCCCGATAGCCTTCAGTATATTCAAAAACTTGAAGATTATAGCAAGTATCAAAGACAAGAGAGTGTAGAGGAGATCTCTTCACAGCGGCCGGTTTTCATCCGTCCACTCCAAGATCTTGGTGAGTTACAGGAAGGTCGTAACGCTCATTTTGAAGCGCAATTGTCACCTGTTAGCGATCCGACCATGAAAGTGGAGTGGTATAAGGATGGAAAACCAATCACAGCCAGTGAGTACTGATATTCGTAGAAAATTAATTTCATTATTAATAAAATGTAAGAAAAACTATTATTTAACTCAATTATTAACTAGGTTCAAGAATCACGAGTATCTTCAACTTCGGATACGTCTCACTTAATATAATGCACCTACGGGCTGAAGATGCAGGTTCTTACACTGTCAGAGCTGTAAACCGCTTAGGAGAGGCCATCAGCTCCGCGACTCTTCGTGTCTTTGGTAAGTATCATTATACACAATTACTTTCAATAGTTTTTACTTAATAATGACTTTTTCGAATATTGATTTTTTTTTTTTTTTAATTATTGCGTAGCGCGTACAAGCGTTACAACAGATTTAGGTATTCCTGAACAATTGAGATACATAGAGGCTACCGAGGAATTGGAAGCGTATCAACAGGCGATGCAACAAAAGTACGTACAAGAACAGCTTGAACCGAGTAGCCCACCGGAATTTAAATCGCCTATAAAAGACCAGAGCGGCATCAGAGAAGGCGGATTTGCTCATTTTGAGGCACGTCTCGAGCCAATTGGTGATGCCGATCTGCGTGTCGAGTGGCTGAAAGACGGACGACCTGTAGAAGCCAGTAAGTAATATAATAAATTATTCTTTTTTTTTTTTTTTTTACAGAAACATGTATTGTATATTTGTATACTTACGCAATATTATTAAAATTAGGTTCTCGAATTACAACTTTCTTCAATTTTGGTTACGTGGCGTTGACCATCAAATATGTAACAATTTACGATGTTGGCGTGTATACTTGTCGAGCCTACAATAGAGCTGGCGAGGCTCATACTACTGCTCAATTAAGTGTGATCAGCAAAAATGATATTATTTACGACAGCCAGCATCCTACTGGTCTCCAGAAAATTCAGTCTCTTGAAGACTCGAGCAGATATTCACGACAGGTGCAGGAAGAAACACAGGTTACGCAGGCACCACGATTCCTGGGTAATCTTAAAGGTACCAACAAGATCGTAGAAGGTCAACGGGCGCACTTCGAAGCCCGCGTCGAACCGCAAAGTGACTTGAATATGAAGATTGAGTGGTATCACAATGGCAAACCGATTACAGCCGCTAACAGGATCCAGACATATCATGATTTTGGATATGTTTCCATTGATATTCTTCAGGTTCGCCCTGAAGACGCTGGCACGTATACCGTTGTAGCTAGAAACGCTCGTGGAGAGGCTCAATTATCTGCAACCATGACAGTAGAGAGTAAGATATACAATTTTATTTATACGGTATTGAAAAATTTATGTAACAAACTATTTAATTTGATTAATTTTTTATTTCAGCACGTTCTAGTGTAGATACTAGTAGTATGCATCGTGGTACTTACGAAAAAACTCAGCGCTTAGAAGAATCCAAATTTGTCGAACCACATTATCACATTGAAGAGATTTCTAAATCAAAACCAATTTTTATTCAGCCGTTGAGTGACCCTAAGCCGGTCAGTGAAGGGAAAAACATCCACTTGGAGTGCCGTCTGGAGCCGATGGGCGATCCTACAATGAGAGTTGAATGGTTTCAAAACGGACGTCCCGTTACAGTTGGCTCTAGATTCAGAACTTACTATGATTTTGGATTCGTCGCGCTTGATATAGTACACGCTACCGTTTTCGATTCTGGTGAATATACAGTCAGAGCTACTAATCATCTGGGTACCGCACATACTTCTGCCTGCGTCAGAGTTATCGGAAGATCTGATATTGTCACTGAAACACAAAATGAACAGTCGCTTGAACAAATACAAATGTTGGAAGATTCATCGAGGTTTGCTTTTCTTTATTATTGCCTAATTTAAAAAAAAAAAAAAATTATTTTATTTTATTAATAGTAAAAAAAAAAAAAAAATTTTATTTTATTTTATTAATAGTAAAAAAAAATTTTTTTTTTTTGATAGAGATAAGACACATAATTATAAAAAAAAAATATATATTTTTTTTTATAATTATGTGTCTTATCTCTATCAAATATATATTTTTTTTTATATAATTATGTGTCTTATCTGTTGCTTTATTCATATGTAGGTATCGTAAAACTCAACAAGAAGAAGTTACTGTGATGCAAGCACCTCAATTCACTCGACCCTTGCACAATATTGAAACGGTAGAATTAACTAATGTTCATCTCGAATGTCGCCTTCAGCCAATTGGCGATGCAACCATGAAAGTCGATTGGTTTGTTAACGGTCGACCGGTTAAAACTGGCCATCGATTCAGACCATCTTATGAATTTGATTACGTGGCTCTAGATATTCTTGGAGTTTATCCTGAAGATTCTGGCGTATATACTTGTCAAGCTAGAAATCAACTCGGCGAAGCGGTTACTTCGTGTTCTGTACGAGTACACGCCAAAAAAGATTTACTCCTTGAATCTCAACATCCTGAAGGGCTTGAGAGAATACAGTACTTGGAAGATGCTTCACGATACAAAAGGCATGAATTAGTAGATGAAGTCGTAAATGTAAAACCGAAATTTATTACAAAGCCGAAAAATCAAGAAAATCTTCGAGAAGGTCAGCATGCTCATTTTGAATGCAAATTAGAACCGGTGACGGATTCGAATTTGAAAGTGGAGTGGTTTAAGAATGGTCGTCCAGTAACAATAGGTGATTTGTCAATCTAATATTCTTTTACAATAATAATAATATAAATGAGAAATATTATCTAACAATATTAAACAAAAAATTGTTTTAATCAATTTGCAGGGCATCGTTTTCGTCCTATTCATGATTTTGGTTACGTTGCATTAGACGTAATTGATTTGATTGCTGAGGATTCTGGAACATATACATGCCGTGCTGTTAATCTAGTAGGAAGTGACGAAGTGCTCTGTACTTTAACTTGCCGTTCCGGCGCACAAATATTAACAGACACGCAAAATGAGCTTGGACTTGAACAAATTCATTATCTTGAAGATAAATCTAAATATCACAGACAAGAAGTCGTCGAAGAAACTACTACTCAGGCACCTATTTTTACAACTTCATTAAATAACGTTGAAATAAAAGAGGGTCAGCGAGCGCATTTTGAATGCAGACTAATTCCGGTATCTGACGCAACAATGAAAATTGAATGGTTCCATAATAATAAACCAGTAAAAGCAGGATCGAGATTTGTTGAAACAAATAGTTTTGGTTTCGTCGCTCTTGATATTATGTATGCATATCCCGAAGACTCTGGGACATATACTTGCAGAGCTAGAAATATTATTGGAGAAGCTATCACTTCTGCAACTGCCATCGTTCACTGTAAGCCTTCCATTATAATTTATACAGGGTGTCTCAGCCCATGTGTAAAATTTTATACGCATAGGTAGATCTTGGAGAAGTAAAAAAGTCCTTTACTGTTATGAAAAATTTTTAATATTTATTGAGAAAAATAATTAATTTGTCTAGCCTAAGCGCGACAAGGAAGAGGCGAGCGAGCGAGGCGAGGCGACGACACGCGAGCGAGACGAGGCGACAACGCGCGTGTGAGACAAGCACGATAATGTGCGAAGCGAAGTAAAGAATGCCTCGTCTGGCTCGCGAATCGTTGACTCCGCCTCACGTGTCGTTGCCTTGTCTAACACGCGCATTGACGTCTCGTCTCGCTCACGTGTCGTTGTTGACTCCACCTCACGTGTGATCGCCTCGCCTCACTCGCTCGCCTCTTCCTTGTCGCGCTTAAGGCTAGACAATTTAATTATTTTTCTCAATAACTATTGAGAATTTTTCATAACGGTAAAGGACTTTTTTACTTCCCCAAGACCTAAGTATCCGTATAAAATTTCACACATGGGCTGATACACCCTGTATAATATAAATTTTGTTCAATAAATTTTTTCGAATAATATTAACTAACAATTATTTTTCACCAACAGCTAAAAAAGCAATCTACACAGAGACTCAGAGTGAACAAACTCTTCAACGTCTTCGCTCATTGGAAGACACGTCTCGTTATCAACGTAAAACTGCGACCGAAGAAATTGTTACGCAAGCTCCTGTCTTTACGACACCGATAAAAGATCTCCGTGTCGCTGAGAACCAAGCAGCGCATTTCGAGGCACGCGTTATTCCAGTTGGAGATCCTAAACTCAAAGTGGAATGGTTACGAAACGGAGTTCCTATTTCAGCCTGTAAGCTTAATATCTCGCAAATTTATGTATTAAATTATATTACATTATTTCGAAATTAAAAAAAAAAATATATTTAACATTTAAAACAATTTCTTTTTATAGCAAATCGTGTAACGACCATGCATGATTTTGGATACGTTGCCTTGAACATGAAATATGTTAATCCCGAAGATTCAGGTACTTATACATGTCGTGCTATAAACGAACTTGGAGAAGCAGTTACTTCAGCAACATTATTCGTTCAATGTAAGTACACTGCTTGTTAATTTAATACACCAGGTATTTATTCGTAAATTAATTTTTTAAATTATAATTAAGATTACTTATTTTTGTATATATATTTAATGGACTGTCCCGATATTAATTGACATTATTAACTTTTACTATAAATACACGATTAAATACATTTAAAAAATTTACATTAAATACATAAAATACATTGAAAAAAAATTACATAAAAAATCTTATATCTATTTGTGTAGTTGTCGTTGTTACAATTTTACATTTTATTCTTACTTCATTGGTTTGATTTATTGTTATTGAACTTATTTTCTGTTACAAATAAGTATTGTGAATCTGTTTGAGACATTGCAAATCTACTGAAATTGTATTGCTTTACGTAATTTATCGACACGTGCGATTTTCTTTGACGATTCGTACTATGTGTTACGCCAAAAATTTTTCTAAAATGCAGCTAAGGCAGCCTTGCAGTTCGAATCGCAACATGAGAGCGCTTTGTCGAAACTTCAAGCATTAGAGGATACCTCTAAATATCAACGTCGCGAAGAGGAAGAAATCGTGGTAAAGGATAAACCGTCCTTTACGGTTCAACTAAACGGACCTACCAATTTAGTCGAAGGACAAAGCGCACATTATGAGTGTCGCATAGAGCCTTATCCCGATCCTAATATGAAGGTAGAATGGTTTCATAATGGCAAGCCACTATCTACTGGTCACAGATACAGAACTATTTGTGATTTCGGATTCGCGTCGTTAGACGTGTTGACTGTATATGCTGAAGATTCGGGAACATATACCTGTCAAGCCACCAATAGATTAGGATCGGCGAAGAGCTCGATTAATCTTGACGTAAAGTGTGAGTAAAATAAGAGCATATTTGCGTGAGAACGTTGCTTAAATTAATTTTGATAATGCGTCGGGATGTATGTGTGTGGGTGCAGGCTCCTGCACCCCGTCAGATGACGGCACCCGCCTCTCTTACGCGGCCGGCCGCGATCCGACGGGGTGCGGGAGAGTCTGCACCCAGATGTGTGCGTTATGTTTTACTCAAATTTATAATTCTCATTTACATTACATACTTTCTTACACCATTTTTAGTATCACTTAAAATTTTCTCTCCTCATCATCGCCTTGCGTTAATTTAAATAAAAATTCTTTCTAGCTCGAGCATCAATTATCCACGACACTCAACATGAGAGTGCGTTGAAAAAGATACAATACCTCGAAGATGATTCAAGATATAAACGAGCGGTCGAAGAAGATAAAATTATTGCCGAAAAGCCTACTTTCGGACGACCATTGAAGAATATCGAACATCTTCCAGAAGGCAAAAGCGCTCATCTCGAGGCTACATTGACTCCCGTAAATGATCCAACGATGGTCGTTGAATGGTTTAGAAATGGACGTCCTATTCCTCAAGGACATAAATTTAAAACAACCTATGATTTTGGATACGTCGCTCTTGATATTCTCTACGCTTACCCCGAAGATTCGGGTACTTACATGTGTAAAGCAAGAAATGCTGTTGGCGAAGCGGTCACTACTTGCGTAATCAGCGTGGATTGTAAGTAATATTTAATATCGCGTTTTCTTTAATTATCAATGCGGTCTCGTTAAGTAATTTATAATTTTTTTTTCGTGAACTTTTAAAATAAATAAAAGTATGCAAGATAAAATAAGATATTTTTTATACTTTGCTTTACAATTTTTTTTCGTGAACTTTTAAAATAAATAAAATTATGCAAGATAAAATAAGATATTTTTTATACTTTGCTTTACAATTTTTTATATTTTTTTTATTCATTATTTTATTATTTTATATTTATAGCAAAACAAGGTTTATATCTTGATACACTGGATGCACAACGTTTGCAAAAGATCCGAGAATTGGAAACGGTTGAAGTAAAAGAAGAAATTGAAAAGGAAGTTATTCATCAAAAACCTGTGTTCCTAACACCATTAAATAATCTGGATCACCTCAAGGAAGGCGAGCACGCTCATTTGGAATGTCGTGTAGAACCGATTAATGACCCGAATTTGAAAATTGAATGGTATATTAAAAATTTATTATATACAAATAATGCATTATAGCTGCAATTAATTTTAACGTTTATAAAATAGTAAAAATTATATAATAATATCATTTTGATACGATAATAATAATAATAACCGAAGAATTTAATTAATTAATTTCTTTTTTCTAATTTAATAGGTTTGTTAACGGAGTTGCAATTAAAACCGGTCATCGTTTCCGTACAACACATGATTTTGGCTACGTGGCTCTTGATATTCTTTATACCTATCCTGAAGATTCTGGTACATACATGTGTAAAGCAACTAATCTAGCGGGCGAAGCCGTTAATACTTGCACTATTAAAGTTGGCAGTAAGTATTTATAATATTGTATTATATGTCAATTAAATGTAAATTATACAAATAAATTTTATGCTATTTTATATAATTGATATAATCTAAAATCTAAAAATATAATAATTATTTTTTTTATTACAGCACGCCGTAGTATTCTTTTGGATACTCAACACCCGGATGGTTTAGAAAAGATTCGAGAATTAGAAGCCCAAGGGCATCCTGCACGATTAGAAATCGAGGAACCACCAGTGATACCACCGAGATTTGTCACTGAACTCAGGGTAAATAATTATAACAACGGCACGCAAATGACTATATTAATTAATTCTATTTTAAAAAGAATTCATGTAATATACAAACATCCGTATTTCATTGTCAAAATTATAAGTAAAAAAACAAGAATTATTAACGCGCATTCTCGGTTAATTACTGTAATAAAATTAATTAATAACGCAAGTAAAAAAATTAAAAATATTTGTAGGGTACAACTGAGGTATATGAGGGACAAACAGCTCACTTTGAATGCCAAGTAGAGCCTTTACATGATGCAAATCTAAGAATTGAGTTCTTCCACAATGGCAAACCTTTACCGTCAGCAGCACGTTTCCACGTAACGTTTGATTTCGGTTACGTGGCTTTGGATATCGGTCACGCCGTACCCGAAGATGCCGGACAATATTCCGTACGAGCGATTAATGCATTAGGACAATGCGTATCATCCATCGAGCTTAAAGTAATCCCACGAGATAACATTATTCTGGATTCTCAACGACCTGAAGGAATGGACAAAATTCGAGAGCTTGAAGCCCAACAGCCGTGGAAGAGACCAGATATTCCAGAGCCTCAAACACGGCAGCGGCCAGTTTTTACTCAACCATTGCAGAATATCGATAACATTGCCGAGGGTCATACCGCACATTTCGAATGTAGACTTATACCTGTCGGTGATCCCATGCTCAAAGTAGAATGGTTTAGAAACGAAGTACCTCTCGAGACAAGTAAGAATCGTTAAGCGAAAATCTACTATTGCGGCAATATATAAAATTTCTAATTAGTTAATTTTTATATATATTTTTTTAATTTATTAATTATTAATAAATTAAAAAATTTATTATAGTAATATAATATAAATATATATTAAAAAATTATTAATAAATTAATTTTTATATATTTTTATCAGGTTCGCGAATTACAAAGGTACATGACTTCGGCTATGTATCTCTCGATATCGCTCACGTGCGTGACGAAGACGAAGGCGTTTATATGTGTCGCGCATCTAATCCATTGGGCGAAGCAGTTACCACAGCTTCAATGAAAATTAAATGTAAATAATTTTATTTAACTTATTTAAGTTATTATAAAATTTATATAATCTATAAATATTATTTAATTTACTTAATACATTTTTTAATAATAACATATTAATACGTACAGCTAAGGCGAGTATACAGTTAGATACTCAGCATCCAGAAGCACAACGTAGAATTGCTCAATTAGAAGCCAAAGAAGTTGTACGACCCGAAGAACCGGAAAAGATATTTGATAAACCTATTTTCACGCAATTGTTAACTGGACCAACCGAACTTTGGGAAGGACAAATGGCTAGATACGAATGCAGAGTCGTTCCTGTTGGCGACGCAAGTTTAAGATTCGAATGGTACATGAACGGAGTCGAACTAAAAATGGGTAAAATTTTTTTTGTCTTACATATATGCTATAGCATTTTTTTTTTTTTCAATAAATTTATATAATATTTGACATTAACAAAACCATTGTGTATCGATATTTAGGTTCACGTTTCCACGTAAATCACGATTTCGGATACGTAACATTAGACATTCTAAAAGTTATCTCTGAAGATTCTGGAGTCTACACTTGCAAAGCAATTAATAATGCGGGAGAGGCGGTATCATCGATTTCCTTGAAAGTAAAAGCACGTTCAGCTATCGATTCCGATAGCATACAAGCGGACGCGTGGCAGAAGATTCAATTGAAGGAAGCAGAAATGAACAAGGTGCCGGAAATGTTTGTTGATACGACACCGCAGCAAGCGCCAGTTTTCACCAAGCATCTTGAAAGTTTCGATAAATTAGTAGAAGGCCAACGTGTTTACTTGGAAGCTCAAGTGGAACCGCGGGCGGATCCTAATTTGAGAGTAGAATGGTTCAAAAACGGAATATCTCTGCAAACCGGAACGAGGCTTCGCAGTACATTTGATTTCGGTCTCGTAACGTTGTCGATTAACGGCTTAAGGCCAGACGATTCCGCAATTTACACATGCAAAGCAACTAATCTTTTGGGAGAAGCCGTGTCAACTTGTACTTTGAAAATTGCGGATCGTCATTGGTTATTGGGAGATACTTTACATCCCGACGCTCTGCCGAAAATCGATGCGCTGGAACAGCCTCAAATAATTTCTTTGGAACAGCCGGAACCTACTTACGAAGAACCCGTTTTTATTACTCATTTAAATAACGTAGAATGCATCGAAGGTGATAACGCTCATTTCGAATGTAATGTAGAACCGTCGAAAGATCCGACCATGAAAATCGAATGGTTTTTAAATAGTAAACCTTTGCCGACCGGCGCTAGATTTAAGAGCACGTATGATTTTGGCTACGTAGCTCTGGATTTAACTCACGCTTACGAAGAAGATTCTGGTGTGATTACCGTTAAAGCCACAAATTCGAAAGGAAGCGCGCAAACGTCCGGTACTTTAAAATGCACTAGCAAACAAAATATTTATCTTCAAACGCAGCATCCACAAGGAGAAGTCGGGCTTGAAAAAGTAAAAGAAGCCGAAGACGCTTATTTATCGAAATATAGAAGACCGCAGGAAGCTCCCGAATCTGAATATCCTAAACCGATTTGGACGGTTCCTCTCGAGCCTGAATTTAAATTAAAAGAATCTGAACCGTTGCATTTAGAAGGACAAGTCGAACCGAAGCATGATCCTAATTTAAAGATTGATTGGTACTTTAACGGAAAACCTTTAGAACATGGTTCACGTTTTAAAATGACTAACGATTTCGGATTTGTCACATTAGATTTGACGGATGTTTATGAACGTGATTCTGGTATTTATACTTGTAAAGCTTATAATAAAGCAGGCGAAGCTTTTACTTCGACAACAATTTATTGTTCCACAAAAGAAAATATTATCGAAAAATCGCAGCATCCTAAAGGCAAAGAAGGCCTTGAAGCGATTCAAGATTTGGAGGAATCTTTGAAACGGCAAGAAGGAGTTCCGCCAAGAGAGGAAGACGGTCAACCACCGATGTTCACATCGCAGTTTGAAAATTTGACAAATCTGTCAGAAGGAGAAATCGCTCACTTTGAAGCATCGCTCATTCCTACTGGCGATCAAACTATGGTGGTTGAATGGTTTTATAATGACAAATTTTTAGAAGCTAGTCATCGTACGAGAACCGTGTACGCTTTCGGCATGGTTGTTTTAGAAGTTCTCGGTACTAAAATAGAAGATTCAGGTACTTATACTTGTCGAGCTACCAATAAATGGGGTAAGGCAGAAATTAGCGTGCAACTAGAATGTGTCGACAAATCCAAGGGACAGAAACCGAAATTCACGACGCAGATTCAATCGCTAGAAGGCTTAAAAGATGGTCAATCGGCTCACTTTGAATGTACTTTAATCCCAGTGGGCGATCCTCATATGAAAGTCGAATGGTTTCATAATGGAAAGCCTTTGCGACATTCTTCACGTTTCAAAATGGTCTCGGACTTTGGCTTTGTAGTTATGGATATTGCTGGCGTGATGTCTCACGACACTGGAGAATACGTTTGCAAAGCTAGCAATAAATACGGCGAGGATTATACTAAAGCTACAATTAAATGCTTCGGCAAAAGTGGAGTTTATTTAGATTCTCTGCAGCCAGATTCACTCATCAAAATTCGAGAGCTCGAAAGTTATACCGGAGAGCAAGCGACTACGCCCACAACTCCCGTCGCTGAGCCGCCGAAATTCATCACTCAAATCTCCGATATCACGAAATTAGTAGAAGGGCAGTCCGCACATTTCGAGGCGAGATTAACTCCGGTGAACGATCCTGACTTAAAAGTCGAGTGGTATTACAACGGTAAAAAACTACCTCACGGCCATCGATATCGCACCTTCCATGATTTTGGTATTGTTATCTTAGACATATTATATTGTTACGAAGAAAATTCCGGAGTATACGAGTGTCGAGCTGTAAATAAATATGGTGAAGATTCTACAAAAGCGACATTGAAATGTTTCTCAAAAGCTAATCTTGTGCTCGAATCGCAATTACCGAAAGGAATGGAAGGCGGTCTCGAAAAAATTCAAACTCTTGAGGATTCAATGATACGTACCAAGGATGAAAAGATCGTGGAAGGACGTGGCAAAGCTCCCATGTTCACTGTGCCTTTGAGTAACATCGACGGTTTGCGAGAAGGAGAAAGCGCGCACTTCGAGGCTCGAGTAATACCTACGGACGATCCAAAATTAAAGGTAAAAATTAAATATATTCTAATTATATCTTATATATTATTTCTTATATATTATATCTTATTAATAAAATAATTATATTAATAATAAAATATTAATAAAATAATATTAAATTATAATTTATATATTAACAATATGTACATGAGTATATATTAATTCTTTTTTTTTTTTACACAGGTCGAATGGTTTTGGAATGGTAAACCATTGCGGACGGGATCTCGCTTCCGCACTTTTTGCGATTTTGGTTTCGTTATTTTAGAAATCTCTCCTATTTACCCTGAAGACTCTGGCGAATACAGTTGCAGAGCGACGAATGATTACGGTGAAGCGGTGACGACGTGCACGATGAAGTGCACAGGTAAACGTAGTATTATTTTGGAATCACAGCTGCCTAAAGGCATGGAGAGTACGATTGATAAAATCGCAGAGCTAGAAGGTCTCGGAGCTGTGCCGGGTCAAATCAGTCCCGAAGACGACACTGGCAGACCACCAGAATTTATTACGACTCCTTCCGACTTGACTCTGGCCGAAAACTCACTCGCTCATTTCGAATGTCGGCTACAGCCAATTAACGATTCAAGTATGAGAGTCGAATGGTTTCACAATGGCAAGCCTCTTCTCGCTGGTAGCAGAGTTAAAACGATTCACGATTTCGGCTTCGTCATTTTGGAAGTTGCAAATTGTTACCAACGCGATTCTGGTTTATATACATGCAAAGCCACGAATCGTCACGGAGAAGCTACTGTATCGTGCAAGCTTCAAATTCGTGGGCGTCAAGGTATTATTCTTGAGCCCCAATTACCGAGTAATTTTAAAAGTGGTACGGAAAGTATTCAGAAATTGGAAGAATCATTATATAAAAAGGACGAGATCTTAGCGGAAGAAGAAACGCCCAATCCGCCGAAGTTTATCGTCGAACTTAAAGACATTGAAGTCGAAGAAGCTGGACCGAGCCACTTTGATTGCAGAGTTGAGCCTGTGGGCGATTCTACTATGCGTATCGATTGGTTCCATAATGGACGGCCTTTCGCAACTGGCTCCCGTGTTCATCAGATTAATGATTTCGGATTTATATCATTAGATATGTCGTATACATACGCACGAGACAGCGGCGAATATGTTTGCAGAGCTACTAATAAATGGGGCACTGCTACTACTAAAGCTACTATTACTTGCAAATGTAAGTTATGCGATTTTTAATATTTCAAAAATAAAATAATTAAAAATTATTAAAATAATTAAAACAAAATTTTTTTTAATTAATTTTGTTTTGCAAAATAATTTATATTTATTTCTGTTTTCTTTTTTCATTTTATTTATAGCTAAGAAAACGATAGATTTTGATTCTCAATTGCCAATGGGAATGAGTGGCGAGAAACTAAAAGAATTGGAACGAGGACCGGTTTCTCAAGCTCCTGCCGAAGAAGCACCACGACAACCACCTCATTTCATTACTCAAATCCAGTCGACAACTATCGACGAGGGTGAATCCGTAAGATTTGAATGTCGTGTGGAGCCGAAAGAAGATCCGAATTTACGCATCGAGTGGTACAGAAATGGTAAATTGATACCTGCTGGTCACAGATATAGAACAGTGTATGATATGGGATTCGTATCGATGGATATTTTATACGTTTATCCCGAGGATTCTGGTGAATATGTTTGCAAAGCCATTAATGATCTTGGGGAAGATACCACACGAGCTGCCGTATCGTGCAAAAGTACGTTATGAGATTTTTTAGCAGTTTTAAAATTTTATTAAATTTAATTTATTTAATTATTAAAATTAATTTAATTAAAGCAAATTTATCATTTTATTAAAACTAATTTAATTAAAGCAAATTTATCATTTTATTAAATTTAATTAAAGCGAATTTATCACATAAATGTTTCTTTCACAGAATTACCGAGCATTATTTTACAAAATCAAGTACCGAAAGGTATGAAAAAATCCGAGGCCTTAATGCAGATGGAAGCGACAATTAAGAAATATACTTCAGAAATTCATTTAACTGAGGACGATCTGTATGACGCGGATAAAAAGCAACCTCCTCGTTTTGTCACGCAAATTCAAGATCAAACTGATCTTGTTGAGATGAATAGCACTAAATTTGAATGTCAATTAGCACCCGTGGGTGATCCAAATATGAAAGTTGAATGGTTCTTTAATGGGAAACCATTACCTCATAAAAATCGATTTACACCTATTTATGATTTCGGCTATGTAGCTATGAATTTCGGTTGGGTTTATCCAGAAGACAGTGGCGAGTATCTGTGTAGAGCTACGAATCTTTATGGCATGGACGAGACCAGAGCTATAATCAAAACTGCTGGAAAACCAGGAATTATCTACGAGTCCCAACTTCCAAAAGGTATGAAGAGTATCGAGAAAATCAGAGAAATGGAAGCAGCATGGCAAATGTAAGATATTTTACGTTTTATTTATCTGTGCGCGATAAATATAACTTTTTTTAAAATAGTTTTTATACTGTATTAATGTTTTTTTATCTTTTATTTTATTCCTTCTATATATTTTTTCATATATCGCTTTTTAAAAGAAACAATTTTTCAAGAAAAGAAAAGATTGAATAATAAATTAATATGCTCGTATTATAGCAACAGATTCCTATGGCGGTGCGAAAACAAAATTATATGTTATTTAAATTTATAATTTACAATTATTTAGCGTACCCGAAGAGGAAGGTGAAGAGGAAAAAGTACGTTCGGCGCCTGTTTTCGTAAGTAAACCAGAACCGGTAACAGTTGAGGAAGGTGATTGCTCCAGATTCTGTTGCCGAGTCACTGGACACCCGAGACCACGAGTTATGTGGATAATTAATGGACATACGGTAGTTAATGTAAGTTTCGAAACGCCGATTTCTAATTAAAATTAAAAAAACATTGACGTTTCTCGTGGCAATATATTAATAATTTTATGTTAAACCTTTTTTTCTCGCAGGGATCCCGTTATAAATTAACATACGACGGCATGTATCATTTGGATATACCAAAGACCAGACAATATGATCACGGTAAAGTGGAAGTAATTGCAAGGAGCTCCGTGGGCGAAGCACGTACGGAAACGACTTTAACAGTCAAGCAGAGAAGCGATGACTACCGCGGTGTCTTGAAAAATTCACCAAGACGTAAGTTTTCGCTTCAGTTATTTCACACATATACGCTTATGAATTCTTCGTGCTTTACGATGAAATCAGATTTTCATTTAAATGTTGAGTAACTTAAACTGTATAAAAAAGAAACACAAATTAAAAAAATATAATTAATTAATAACTTATTGATGTTTTCTGGAAAAATATTACGAAGAATTCAGGCGCAGTATAAACTGCAGTCCATTGAATCATGTATATGCAGCAAAGTATTTTTCTTCTTTTTCCATTAAAAGAAAAAAAGAAAAGAAACGTTTCTTGCTATTTATAATGTTAAATGGACTGCAGTTATAATAACTTAAATATATTACACGTGAAAATATAAAATAGTAGTAAAGAACTTCGAGTAACAGTTCACAAGAAACGAGGCGCGTAGATGAAAAAATATTGATCAATACCGAAACACAGTACATACGTATATATCGATATGACACATGCATTATATTCGAATACAGAAAACACTCTAGATTATTCAAACATAAATGCTACCTTCCTTCCCGCTTCTTCCATATTTGGCATTCCAAAACCACAAAAATCACCTCCGATCCGACAGCTTCTTCTGCTTCTCTTTCTTCATCATGGTTGGAAATATCAACGGGAATATTAAGATCGATAGCGTCTTAAATCAAAGGTATCGTATATCTCACATCAATATTCAGGTATGAAAATCATAATCGTCGGAAGAACATTAATATTGTTTTATATTTTATTAATGTGTTTTTTTTTCATAAATATTATATATTGTTGCGCTGGAGAACACGGGTTTATTGCTCATTAGTGTTTCTCTCATTTAATTTTTTTTTTTAATTTTTTACTTGATATATCTTACATTTATATTTTATCTTTCATTCTACGTTTAAGATATTTATTTAATATTTATTTTTCATTGCAATATAGGCATCTGCTTCTTTCCTACAAAATTATTTTAAACTAGGTATTGTTTCTAAATAGTGCAAATATCGAGCAGATTTCCGTATCTCTCAATATTGCGCAATCAATATGATTTGATCCTAATCCCTGCCATATATTTAATTTATTGTTCTTTTTATATCTTTTTTGTTTTTCCCCCTTTTTTTAGATATAATTTATGCATATAACTTGTCTCCTTTAAGATCTCGCACGGAAAGTAGTGGGCGATTGTATGTAATATAATTCGTCGAAATGTTAAACAAAATTTGACGAATTATGTTGAATTATTTAATTAATCAAATCGAAGAATTCCGCAGTTTAGCAGATTTATTGATTTCTTATATATTTATTTGAAAGAGAAACCTTCTTATAACACGAAGGAAAGCACGTTCGTAAGCAACAAATAATTTGATCTAACAGTGTTTTCGAAAATATGATAAAGCAAAACAATTTCAAATATGTGTTAACCATACGAATTTTTCATACCCAATTCGATTCTTATTATTCATTGTCTAGGTGTCGTCGATATGTGTTGCATTGTCGTTCACGTACTGTGTCTTAAGTATGTTTGAATTCGATTTTGTAATCAATATTACAATATTATTGTAATCAATATAATCAAACGATTTGTTACATTCAGCGTTCGAAAATGTGTGTGTACGCAAATACTTGCAAAAATTTCTTATTAAAATTATGTTATTGATTTTGTTATTAAGAAAAAAAAAAAAAAAATTAATTAATTCGTTCGCACGTGTTCGTTTTTACGCGAAATTACGAGATGCATGAGAGCACGCAAATATCATGTATTGTTTCTTCAGCTTGGTATGATTATGGCCTAACACAATATCAGTCCGAGCGGCAAAACACAGAATTGGAACGTGTATTTGATGAACGCCATCAAAGCGTTTCCCAAGGAATTGAAATCGCCACAGAACATCTTGGACCTAAAGTTATCAAGGAACCTGAGACTGATTGGCAGAGATCAGTTAAGAGCAAGAAAAAAGAAGGTTATTACAACAAATTAATGAATCTCGAAGAAGAACAAATGCTTAAAGAATCTAGATTAAGAGAGGCATCGCATCAATTTGCTATTCCCGGCGACAAAGTTGTCGCACATTCCTTAGCAAAGGGAATGGCCCAAAAGTATGAGGAAAGCTTGTAAGTATTGTAACTAAAATAAATTTGTCAAGTAAAAGATTGAATCAAAATTTAAATTAAACAAGTTTATAACCAGATTGTAATTCTGAAATTTATAAACGTTTCGTTCAATTTCGATTTGCTTGGCTCAATAAATCTGAATAATAATTACGCGGAAATAATTTTTTTTTTTTTAATTATTAATTTAATTATTAATTATTAAATTCATTTCTTGTTATTAGAGAGGAACAGCCTCAACAAGAACCGGTTGAACCACCTCCGAAATATGTAAAGAAACCGTTTGTTACCGAGGTGGATATAGATACTGAACGTGTTAAAGCTACACAGAAATATCCTCCGGAACCGTCTGAATCTACAGTCCATGGTCGCGAGGTTCACGTTGCTAAGCAAAAACAGACGCAAAAGGAAGTCAAAGGCGACTTAGAAATAACGAGAAAAATTACTGCTACAGAGACTACAGAAGTAGAACATAAAGCGAAGACGCAAGAACGTGTGGTGCAAGGTCAAGTAAAACCTGCTAAACCACCCGTTTTCACCAAAAAGATTCAACCATGCAGAGCATTTGAGCAAGAACAGGCCAAGTTTGAGGTTGAATTCGACGGTGATCCTTTACCAACTATCAAATGGTATCGCGAAGATTTTCCTATACAAAATTCAGCGGATCTTCAAATTTATACCTTTAGCACGAAATCGGTGTTAATTATCAGACAAGTGTTTATGGAAGACTCCGGTGTATTTTCCGTTATCGCTGAAAATCGAGGAGGAAAAGCCAAATGCAGCGCTAATTTAGTTGTAGAGGAACGTAGAAGACAACCTGGACGAGGTGGCGCGGTACCGCCTAGTTTCTTATCAACGATTCAATCTGCTTCCGTTGCTACCGGACAACTTGCCAGATTCGACGCCAAAATTACCGGCACCAAACCTTTAGACGTTTATTGGCTCAAGGTAAATTGCACGCGGTGTATTTTTAATACCAGTTTGTTGATTTAATTAATAACTTTTGTGCAGCATAATAATTTGAAATTAATTTAAATTTGAATTTTATTTAAATTTACTCAATTAAATTTAATTTTAATTACTCAATTTAAATTTTATTATTTTATATTGTATTATAGAACGGTAAAAAGATAACAGCGGATATCCGTTACAAAACTTTGGAAGAAGACAACGTTTATACACTTTTAATTCTGGAGACAGTACCGGAGGACAGTGGCAAATACGAATGTGTCGCGATTAACAGTGCCGGAGAGGCACGTTGCGAAGCGGACTGCACTGTTCGCGGACCTCAATCGCCAACAAAAATTGCAAAGCCTACGACACCAACAATAGAAAAAGCGCCAACTGTTTTAGAACCATTAAAGGATCAAACTATTAGAGAAGGAACTTCTGTCGCTTTTGCCTGTAGAATTTCAGGAAAACCTGTTCCTACCGTACAATGGAAGAAAGCTGATAAGGTATTCAGCGCTACATAGAATTATAATAATAATTTTAATTTTTTTAACTTTCAAATTTTTTAAATAATTTTACTCACAAATGCTTGTCGCATTTGCATAGGTCATTAAACCGTCAAAATACTTTCAAATGCAAAAAGAAGGCGATTTTTGTACTCTGAGAATTTCTGAAGCTTTCCCCGAAGACGAAGGTGTTTATAAATGCATCGCTAAAAACCCAGCTGGTGAAATTACAACGTCTGCCAATCTCAAAGTCCTAGGTAAGACAACAAGAAAGAAGAATACAATTTGTTAAATATTTTCTTTTAATTTCTTTTTATCGAAATAATGCGTTAAATTAAAAAATAATTATTTTTTTTATTTTTAATTAGCGCCCGATACTGCCGATGTCTTGCCAAAATTGACGCCTTTGAAGGATCAAATAGTAGTAGAAGGACAACCAGCTCAATTTAAAACTCAAGTGAGTCCGGCAAAACCTAAACCAACGATTCAATGGTATCGAGAAGGTGCCTTGATTCCACAATCGCCAGACTTTCAAGTAAATATCTCGCAGCTTGCTCAAGAAACTTTGAAAAGAATGTTACATTTAAATATGATGCTCAAGGAAGACATATCATTTTCAGATGATTCACGAAGGCAACAATGCGGTGCTATTGATAGCGACCACTTATGAGGAGGATACTGGCACTTTTACTTGCCGCGCTACAACATCAGCCGGTACCGTAGAAACATCCGCCAAACTCATCGTCAAAAGTAAGAACTAAATGAAAAATATAGATTCGATTGCTAACACGACACGAGATTGTTCTCATATTATACACATCTCCGAGAAAACTGCCGGAGACGAATGTATACTGGACATAGTGGCATGACAAATTAATTAATATTAACAAGTTAATAATATATTGGATTAATATAAGTTTAAAGACTCAAATTTTGAAAAAAGGGGTATTATTAACCTTTACATTCAGTAATACATTTTGTACACTGATTAAATTTTAATTATCACGTATAACTTTTGATATTTTTACATACGTGTAATGTTTGAAAGAAATAATAGATTATTATAGTTTTCAAGATTTTGAAATAATTAATCGAGGTTTAATAGCATATAATGTAATAAGAAAAACGGAGATTGGTCTAAAGTAATTATTAAACTTAAAATTTTCTGCAATACGCAATTGGCAATTTGCAAATATATATATACATATATATATATGTATCAAGTTTTATTTAACATGTTATTGCACTAACGTCTTCATATGGTCTTAAATACAGCCGTCTCCGAGCAGCGCAGTTCGCCGTAAATATCTACTCATATTTTTACTTTTGTGCTTTATTGTTTCTTTCCTTGAAAAACACGTAACATACTGATCTAACTTATTAAATTATTCAATTTCTGTATATCTCAAATCTCCTTTAATAAAAAATATTATGCGCATCCGGGGAGTTTTTACTAACTTACTGTACTCTTTTTTTTTAAATTTTTTGTTAATTTGACAATAGCCGAGCGGGTGAAACGAGAAGTAATTAATAATAATACGTAAATTGAGAAGCTGTAGAACTATAATTTTTACACGTATAGAGATATATCAAGTATGCCAAGATCGCGAAAGTATTACTAACATTAAGATCACGCAAATTAGAATCGAAATTAAGTTGTCAAATCAAAATTTAAATGCGCAAAAAAGAAAAAGAATCAAAATTAAAGTAAACCTTACTTCTAATCTAATTGATCGGAATCAAAACGTAATAAATATGATAAGATAAAGCGAAATGGAAAATTGATTTGTTTGCACTGCTAATATTTGGATTTGCATCTAGAACAATATAGTGTTCGCAAACTTTCTATAAAAAGTATTTCCATTAAAATACTTTGTAATTAAATAATAATATGGAAATTAGAATTTTGCGCGATATTAAACAACAAAAGTAAAAGATAAGGAAGAAGAACAACCAGTGTGATTGCGTTGATTTGACTAACTCGTTTGCTCGTTCGTTGAATAGTCTCGATGTTTATTATAAGGAATACGTAGTAAAAAAAGAATTTATATATATATTTACATATTACACAATTTTCTCACTATATATATGTACGTCCACACTTTAGAATTATATATATATATATATATATTTATTATATTGAATTCACAAGGCACACATATACATACAAAAAATTCATCTAACGATCTACTAATCGATTATTTATTATTGTACAATGAAGTCGCAATAAAACCGAATGCTCTAAGTACGTCTAAGTCTGAAGTTTTCGTTACCGTTTCAACAACCATCGTCTGAATTATTAATATATTGTTAATTAAAATAAAAAGTACCTAAGATTAAGAGAAAAGAAGAAAAGTTTTTTTCACTGAATTTTTTTCAAGTATATCGTGTGCAAAAAAAAAAAATTAGCACACAACTTGTATTTAACATCAAGGGATAAAGCTTTAGAAGAGAAACAATTTCTGTTTCATTTTTTTTTCTTTTTATATTGTTTTTTTTTTTTTTTTAATATTACAGAAGCATATTACAAATTTGATTAGCATTTCAACACATTTCCGTAATGAACACGTTTTAAGAATATAATAAACTTGCAACTGCATACGTATATACACATACACACAGACACGCATCTACATGCGCGCGCGCGTGTGGTTTTAATGATTAATACATATATATATAATAATTTAAATCTACCGTTTGTCACGTGCAGAATATGTTCTAAACGAAAAGCAGTTGTAGTGTCGTGTGCACACCGGGCTAAGCCCTTTTCCCAAGTTATTTTTAAACATGATATGTATTACATTACTCTACCTATAATTAGATGCCGGTTCAGAACTCCGCAGATTCGTTAACCGTGATGGTCCAAGTTGCGCGCGTTTCTTTTTTTTGCTAAAAATATCTTTAATTCGTATAAAATTTATACAATTTGTCGTTAATGTACGTTATATTTTACAAGCTAGCACATTTTATTATTTTATTATTTTATTACGTTATAACTTTACAACCTTATATTATTACTTAAAATTAAGAAATTGCAAATTTATTATACAGCTTATATACGTGTTGAAATGCATACAAATATGCTTCTTAGATCTTAAATTGGAAATATTTGAACATCTAATATACATCGCTAAAACTATCGTCATAAATTTATATTATATTCATGTGTATATTTTTTATAGCGTATCTATGTATATAAAAAAAAATTTTAATATTGACTGAACATTGAACTTTTATATCTCTAGTAAGCTAAGTCGTTACAAAAACTTCAGGTATTAAATTAAATAAATATGTCAGGAAACGTAATTGTAATACCTAATTATTTTCGAATTAATAGAGAAAATAAATAGAGAAAATTTTTTAAGCTGCACAATTATTACTTATATTTTAAATGCAATATTTCATAAATATATATACATATATTCTCAATTAATTTTAAACGACCTTGAAGATTGATCGAGTACTGACCTCTCAAGAATACGTGTGGACACGCTGATTCACCAAGGAGACATTGTTTTCTGAGATCTATATTTGCTTTTGATTTTAAATCACCGCCTTCGCTTGATGCTTCGTCAGCACAGTAATTTTGGAGGAAACTGGTTGCGAACTAGTTGACTATTTTGGCTACGTCTCGAGCCAGCTGCTAGTGATTCAGTCATGCCAGGAATAATATAGGGAAGCGCGTGTCAGCGTACTCTGTAAAGTAAGCGAAAATTATTTTTAGTAAATCAGCAACACTTGGGTTTCAAAATATATCCCATGAGAAATCGCGTCACGATTATTTAATACAAGTTTACATCTATTATATTAGAGTGCAATTATAGATACAATTAATTTTATTTAAAAATATACTATATCGTCGCCGATTGATTTCAATCTCCTTTATGTGATTAAAAAAAAAAAGAAACTTATTTTTAATAATGTCATCATGAAAAAAAAAAATCTTTATCCTTGTATTTATTCACTCATTTCCATCTGCATTTATTTAAGTATAAGCATAGTCTTTAAGCGTACGATTACAATAAATTGTAAATAGTTAAGCCTAAGCGATAGAACGTAACAGTTTTCCTAGTATTATAACGAGTGTAATATTATTATATCAGTAATTAAGTAATGCACTTTATACACACACTTTGATTAGATGCCTAAAAAAAAATAGATTCATATAAGAAAACGTTAAAATATTTAAGATAAAATATTTAATGTTTTTGAGTACATGAGGCATTTGTTTCAAACAGTTACATAAACTGTCCAACTTTATTGTCTGCACAGCGTATACAAATATTTAAACTGCATCACTTTTCGACAGTAAAAAAAATTTTCTTGCATCTACTTAAAATCTAATTGTCTTTCGCTTAAATATATAAAAGAAAAAAAAAATTCGATCGAAATAATGAGACACCACAAGTATTTTTTTGTCGAATCTCTTGCTTCAAACTATCACTTTTAATTTATTTTACTGAACAATGTAATCACTATCACGTTGTTACTGTTATTGTAAAAATGCAACGACGATTTCGCTCGGTTTTCTTTCGCTCCTCCGTCTTTGACTTCCAACTGATTACTATTACGACTAGATGTAGTATGAAGTAGGGATGTGTGTCTTATACGTCAAAGATCCCCACCGAGTTACTCCACGAGAGAATACTTGAGGGAAGTTCCTCAAGCATATTCAGGGCCACTGATATAGCAACTGAGTGCTTAGGCTCGCGCGATTATATTTAATAAAATATTCTAAAAGCTCTACATATTTTTTTTTTCCGTATTATGGATAATAATAATAAATGATAATGATATTAAATGATAATAACGTGATCTTATCGTATCATCGAAATAACACTTATTTTATTACATTTAAAAAAAAACTTTTACACAGTTACAAATCCAATTATTCTATTTAATTAAAAATTATTTAAAAAATTCTTAATAGCACAAAGTATGTATTTAACATTTTTGCTACACACATTTAACATTTGCGTTTTATGTTTAACTGTAACAAGTTTGAATGTCTTAATATTAACTTTATTTTTAAATACTTTTTTAATACGTGTGTGCATATGTGTTACATTTAAATGTACTTTGTTAATACTACTAATTAAAAATTTATGTATTTCTGCAATTACTTATTTTATCAATTATTACAACGGTTACTCAAAACTGTTAATATAAGCTCTTATTGTTTCAATGTTAAGAAAGAAAACAGACGTTAAGTTAAATATAGTTTTGACGAATTGTATAATATATATTAATAACTCGGATAATACTTATTCAAGGTCAGTTTTTTGGCAAAACAGTTCGATCATTTTACATCTAAAATTTAATTCTATTAAAATCTGCTTTTTGTTATCAATTAGAAAAACAAATTTATAAACGTAATTAAATACATGTAAAATTACATAATAAATTGATTTATAATACTAAAGTTAAAAGATTGACAAATTATTATTAAATTTGCAAATAGATTTTTTTTTTAATTTTAATTTAATAGTATTATTCGTATAATATTCATATATAAAATTTTTTTTAAATTTAATATATACATACGGTATAAAAAAAACAATCAGAAAAAAATTAAACAATTCTCTATAATTTACAGAGAGAAAAGAAGCCACTTTTGCGGTGCCTGCGGAAACAGGTACCAGTATCGAAGATGCAAAACTTCATCAAGGTTTAAAAGAAAATATATTTTTAAAATCTTTAGCCCTTGACGAAAATAATTTACCCCTCGAAGTACAGCTTCAACCTGGCGATGAATCATTGCCTTGGCGAAAAGAGCGCGTTCAGCCCCGATCTTTAATTCGCGATTCTCTTCCGTGGCGAAAAGTACAAACAAAATCAAGAGATTCTTCTTTGGATAAACTTCGAGCTTTCGAGAGTCAAATAAAACCTTGGACTGAAGAAGAAGTAACTTTGAAAAAAACTCCTCAAATTACCAAAGACGTAACGGCAGAAAAGTTAGAAGAAGTTGAATTGAAACCAACTAAGATACAAAAAAAAGATATATCTAAACCTTCTTTAGAAACCGTTAAACTGAAATCCGTGCCTAAAGAGACAACGAAAAGTATAACAACTGAAGAACATGTTAGCGATGACAATGCGACTGAATTTTACAAAGAGGAAGTGGATACCACGCTGTTAAAAACATCACGTCGTTTAGATGAAACTACATCAAAAAAACAGACAAAAATAGATTCTAAAGACAATGTAGAAAAAATTAAATTTTCTGAGCAAGAGGACATTTCTTTGCTTGCAATTTCAAAGGATGAGGATATACAAAAATCAAGAAAAGAAAAGATTGTCACGGAAAAAACGGAACAATCCATACCTTGGACGGAAGAAAAAATTACGTTGAAAAAAGCAAAACTAGAAAGAAAAGAAATACCTAAGGAAATGCTCGAAAGCGTTTCATTAAAACCATCACAAATAGTAAAAAAAGATCTTGTGAAACCAACAGTGGAAAAAATAGATCTAAAATCAATTTCGAAAGAAGAAACGGAAGAAATTTCTGAAGGAACTTCGGTAGAAACTATACAAATTTATGATTCTAAAGATAAAAAAGTAAGAAGAGCAAGCAAAGACGTGGAGGAAATTACTGTAGAAAAAGTAGATAAATCAAAGCCATGGACAGAAGAAAAAATTATTTTAAGAAAATCTAAACCTATCCAAAAAGAAATCGAAAAAGAAACGGTAGAAATAGTAGAATTAAAACCGTCTAAAATTACTAAATCAATTATTACAAAACCAAGTACAGAAAAAATAGACTTGAAACCTGTTACAAAAGAAAAACCACATATTGAGGAAATAGTAAAAAGTGCTGAATACGTTGAACAAGAAGACACTTCGTTACTTCAAGTTTCAGAAAAAGTACATGAAGATACTAAAACAAAATCTGATATAAGCAAAAAATTAGCACAGGAAGAAAAACGTGATATTAAAAACATTGAAACATACGAAGAGGATGAAAGTACTACTTTACTTAAAATTGCATCCGAACGTGAAACTACAATTGATACAAAGTTAAAGAAGCAGGATGAAATACAAGAAAAGCCACAGGCCAAAACTTGGATAGATGAAAAAATTATTTTAAAGAAAACAAAACCAGAATTAAAAGAAATACATAAAGAAACTCTTGAAGAAGTTACATTAAAACCAACTTTAAAAGTAGAAAAAACAATACCAAAAACGGAATTAACGGAGATAACAGATTTAAAACATGTTGAGATAAAAAGAAAAGACTTGATTAAAGAACAAACTGTACCATATTACGAAGAAGAGGAAAAAATTTCAGTCCAAATGATGAAAGATGTCGATTCTACTAAAAAAATAAAAAGTAAAAAAGAATCTGATATTAGACCATATGTGGAACAACAAGATATTACGATCCTTAAATTTGACAGAGATGAAGATGTAATCGAAGAATCTAAAAATAAAGACATACCAGTACCATGGGTTAGAGGTAAAAAAACAAAAGAAAGAACTGAAGCTGAAAAAATAAAACCATCACGTATAACTACACCTGAAATTAAATCGGAAGATCAACCAATCGAGATTTCAGAAGCTCCATGGCGTCGTAAACCAAAATCATCTATTCAAAATGTTACGGAAATAGAAACTGATAAAATAAAATCTGAAAGTATTAACAAAGATGATACAAAAAAAGTTGATGTCCCATGGAGGCGTGGTAAAAAATTAGACCAAACTGAACAATCAAAAAAAGAAATTACATTGAAACAAATAGAAGAAAAACCACAAGAAGTTAAATTAAAGCCCGTTAGAAAAATCGAAAAACCCGAAGAACCAAAACCCGAGCAAGTTGTGCTTAAACCTGTTAGAAGACTTCCTAAAGATGAAGAATCGAAAGAGGAAATTACGTTAAAACCTATAGAAAAAGAAAAAATTGATGAAAAACCGGAAGAAGTTATATTAAAGCCTTTTAGAAAAATCGAAAAACCAGAAGAACCGAAACCCGAGCAAGTTATGCTTAAACCTGTTAAACGGCTTCCCAAAGACGAAGAATCAAAAGAAGAAATTACGTTAAAACCTGTAAAAAAAGAAAAAATTGACGAAAAACCGGAGGAAGTTAAATTAAAGCCTGTTAGAAGAATCGAAAAACCAGAAGAACCGAAACCCGAGCAAGTTGTACTAAAACCTGTTAGACGGCTTCCGAAAGACGAAGAATCAAAAGAAGAAATTACTTTGAAACCGGTGGAAAAAGAAAAAATTGATAAAAAACCGGAGGAAGTTAAATTAAAGCCTGTTAGAAGAATCGAAAAACCAGAAGAACCGAAACCCGAGCAAGTTGTACTAAAACCTGTTAGACGACTTCCTAAGGATGAAGAATCAAAAGAGGAAATTACTTTGAAACCTGTGGAAAAAGAAAAAGTTGACGAAAAACCGGAGGAAGTTAAATTAAAGCCTGTTAGAAGAATCGAAAAACCAGAAGAACCAAAACCCGAGCAAGTTGTACTAAAACCTGTTAGACGGCTTCCCAAAGACGAAGAATCAAAAGAGGAAATTACGTTGAAACCAATAAAGAAAGAACCAGTAGAAGAAAAGCCAGAAGAAATTAAATTAAAGCCTTTTAGAAAAATTGAAAAACCCGAAGAACCAAAACCCGAGCAAGTTGTGCTAAAACCTGTTAGAAGACTTCCTAAGGATGAAGAATCAAAAGAGGAAATTACGTTAAAACCTGTAGAGAAAGAAAAAATTGATGAAAAACCGGAGGAAGTTAAATTAAAACCTGTTAGAAAAATTGAAAAGCCCGAAGAACCAAAACCCGAGCAAGTTGTGCTTAAACCTGTTAAACGACTTCCTAAAGACGAAGAATCAAAAGAAGAAATTACTTTAAAACCTGTGGAAAAAGAAAAAATTGATGAAAAACCGGAGGAAGTTAAATTAAAACCTGTTAGAAGAATCGAAAAGCCCGAAGAACCTAAACCCGAGCAAGTTGTGCTTAAACCTGTTAAAAGGCTTCCCAAAGACGAAGAATCAAAAGATGAAATTACTTTGAAACCGGTGGAAAAAGAAAAAATTGATAAAAAACCGGAGGAAGTTAAATTAAAGCCTGTTAGAAGAATCGAAAAGCCCGAAGAACCGAAACCCGAGCAAGTTGTGCTAAAACCTGTTAGAAGACTTCCTAAGAATGAAGAATCAAAAGAGGAAATTACGTTAAAACCTGTAGAGAAAGAAAAAATTGATGAAAAACTGGAGGAAGTTAAATTAAAGCCTGTTAGAAGAATCGAAAAACCAGAAGAACCGAAACCCGAGCAAGTTGTACTAAAACCTGTTAGACGGCTTCCCAAAGACGAAGAATCAAAAGAGGAAATTACTTTAAAACCTGTCGAAAAAGAAAAAATTGATGAAAAACCAGAGGAAGTTAAATTAAAGCCTGTTAGAAGAATCGAAAAGCCCGAAGAACCTAAACCCGAGCAAGTTGTGCTTAAACCTGTTAAACGGCTTCCCAAAGACGAAGAATCAAAAGATGAAATTACTTTGAAACCGGTGGAAAAAGAAAAAATTGATAAAAAACCGGAGGAAGTTAAATTAAAGCCTGTTAGAAGAATCGAAAAGCCCGAAGAACCGAAACCCGAGCAAGTTGTGCTTAAACCTGTTAGAAGACTTCCTAAGGATGAAGAATTAAAAGAGGAAATTACTTTAAAACCTGTGGAAAAAGAAAAAATTGATGAAAAACCGGAAGAAGTTAAATTAAAGCCTTTTAAAAGAATCGAAAAACCAGAAGAACCGAAACCCGAGCAAGTTGTGCTTAAACCTGTTAAACGGCTTCCTAAAGACGAAGAATCAAAAGAAGAAATTACGTTGAAACCTGTGGAAAAAGAAAAAATTGACGAAAAACCAGAGGAAATTAAATTAAAGCCTGTTAGAAGAATCGAAAAACCAGAAGAATCGAAACCCGAGCAAGTTGTACTAAAACCTGTTAGACGGCTTCCCAAAGACGAAGAATCAAAAGAGGAAATTACTTTGAAACCAATAAAGAAAGAACCAGTAGAAGAAAAACCAGAAGAAATTAAATTAAAGCCTTTTAGAAAAATTCAAAAACCCGAAGAACCGAAACCCGAGCAAGTTGTGCTTAAGCCTGTTAAACGGCTTCCTAAGGACGAAGAATCAAAAGAGGAAATTAATTTGAAACCAATAAAGAAAGAATCAGTAGAAGAAAAGCCAGAAGAAATTAAATTAAAGCCTTTTAGAAAAATTGAAAAACCCGAAGAACCGAAACCCGAGCAAGTTGCGCTTAAGCCTGTTAAACGGCTTCCTAAGGACAAAGAATCGCAAGAGGAAATTACGTTAAAACCTGTAGAGAAAGAAAAAATTGATGAAAAACCGGAGGAAGTTAAATTAAAACCTGTTAGAAAAATTGAAAAGCCCGAAGAACCAAAACCCGAGCAAGTTGTGCTTAAACCTGTTAAACGACTTCCTAAAGACGAAGAATCAAAAGAAGAAATTACTTTAAAACCTGTGGAAAAAGAAAAAATTGATGAAAAACCGGAGGAAGTTAAATTAAAACCTGTTAAAAAAATTGAAAAGCCCGAAGAACCGAAACCCGAGCAAGTTGTGCTTAAGCCTGTTAAACGGCTTTCTAAGGACGAAGAATCAAAAGAGGAAATTACTTTGAAACCTGTGAAAAAAGAAAGAATTGAAGAAGCACCGGAAGAAGTTAAATTAAAACCTGTTAGAAAAATAGAAAAGCCCGAAGAACCGAAACCCGAGCAAGTTGTGCTTAAGCCTGTTAAACGGCTTCCTAAGGACGAAGAATCAAAAGAAGAAATTACGTTGAAACCTGTTGAAAAAGAAAAAATTGATGAAAAACCGGAAGAAGTTAAATTAAAACCTGTTAAAAAAGTTGAAAAGCCCGAAGAACCGAAACCCGAGCAAGTTGCGTTAAAACCTGTTAAACGGCTTCCTAAAGACGAAGAATCAAAAACTGAAATTACTTTGAAACCAGTGAAAAAAGAGAAAATTAAGCCTGTAACAAAAGAGGAATCACAAGAACCACAACTAGTATCTGAAATAGTAACAGAAATAATTGATAAGCCTATTGAAGATAAAGCAATAGAAACAACAGGAGTTCCTTGGCGGCGTGGAAAAAAAACGAAAAAAGTCGTTGATTTTAAGGATGAAGTTACGATAGTACCAATAGATCAAGATGAATCTGTTACTGAAATTTATGAAGAAAAAGAAACAATGATAATTACAGCCGAAAATATTCGGGATATAACAGAAAAAGAGATAATACCTGAATCATTACGTACAGAAGATGAAATAATCGAAGAAGAACAAAAAACAGTTGTATCAAAGCCTATTATTAAAAAATTACCTGAGGATGTTAAAGTAAAAGTAATAAGTAGAGAAAAAGAAATGAAAGTAATTATTAAAGATGACGAAGTTTTCGAATTAGAACCCATAAAGTTTACGGAACAAATAACCGAAACTTTAGAAAAAAAAGAGGAAGTCAATGAATTGATTGAAACAAAATCTAAAATAATAGAAAAAATACCTGAACAAATAATTACTGATGTTAAAAAGAAGGAAATCGAGAGGGATATAAAATCACAAATTAAAACAGAAATCACTCAAACAGAAGATCGTAAGAAAAAACGTAAACAACGTACTCAGGTTGATATATCTATTACAGATAGAGATAAAACTGTTGCTCCAAGATTTATCCAAAAATTACAACCTGTTATTACAGAGTTGAAAAAACCTGCCAAATTTACATGTACCGTAATAGGGAATCCTTTCCCTGAAATTTCTTGGTATAAAAACGAACAAGAACTCCATGCAAGTGAAAAATATACTATGACGATATTTGAAACAACGGCAACTTTAGAAATTACAAAAGTAAAAGAAGAAGATGCTGGAATGTATTCTTGTAGAGCGTCTAATCCGGCTGGTGTGGCAACATCCACCGTCAATCTTGTGATATTTGGTAATATTTCAAATATTTTCATTAATGATATAATCTTACTATTTTATAAAAATTATTAAAAACTTGCAAAATAAAAAAAAAATTACGATATATATACTCATAGCATGTGTCAATAATATTATCTTACTATTTTATAATAATTATTAAAAACTTGCAAAATAAAAAAAAAATTACGATATATATACTCATGGCATGCGTCAATCATAAATATTACGTTATGTTTTTAAGTAATTACATATATTACATATTACTTTTTTTTTCTAGAAAAAGAAGAAGAAGGTATAGCGCCACATTTTTCTACACCGATTAAGCCGTTAATGATTGAAGAGCATACACCTGCTTTATTAGAATGTGTCGTAACCGGCACGCCAGTACCTGAAGTGAAATGGTATCGCGGTGAAAAAGAAATAAAACCAAACGAAAGAACTGAAATGATTTTCAATCCAACAACTGGAGAAGCTAAATTAAAACTTTTAGAACCATTGCCTGAAGATGAAACAATTTATCGTGTTCGTGCTATTAATAAATACGGTCGCGCTGAATGTAGAGCTAATTTAGTAATCAGTAACATCGTTAAAGTAAGTAAACCACTTGTTCTCCAAGCACCACGAATTACTCGGCCCTTATCTGCCTTGATAACTGAGCGAGGAAAGCCTCTGCAGCTTTTAGCCGATTTCGAGGGTGTACCGAAACCAGAAGTTAAATGGTTCCGCAATGGTATTGAAATTACACCGACTGACAAACGCAAGATAGATATCTACGAAAGCACAACCGAATTAAATATAACAGAAGTAACAAACAAGGACAGTGGCAAATATGAAATAAGAGTTCAAAATGAAGCCGGGGAAGCGAGAAGTTCGAGCTCCGTTGCCGTTAAAGAACGCAAGGATATTATAAACGAAGTCAAAGCACCAAAATTTGTGGAACCTATCCAGCCTCAATTTGTTGCAGAAGGAGAAGTTGTTATCATGGAAACACGAGTTGAAGCATATCCAGCAGCATCCTTTCAATGGTTTCACGAAACCAAACCTCTTGAGGTACTATTTTAAATTCTTGTCAAAAATAAATCTTTAATTCTTATATATAAAATTTTTTTTTGTAATTTTATAAACATAATTATATTTTTTTATTATTATATTTCATTATTCTTTTTTTCTAATTTATAATATATTTTATAATTATATTAAATTTATATACATAATAAAAGAATTTATTATGTAAAATAAAGAAGAAATTAATAAAACTTTATTTTACATTATATTACAGTCGACGCCGCAAGTAAGAATCGTAACACAAGAAAATCGATCGATCTTAATGGTGAAAGAAATAACGCCGGAATCGATTGGAAATTATACATGTCGTGCTGAAAATGTTGGTGGATCGGTCACTTGTACGGCCACCGTTAATTTAACGGACGTAACATGGGAGGAGGCAGTTGAATTAATTTCACCAACGTTCGTCAAGAGACTGTCACCCGTAAAAGTTATGGATGGCGAAAGTGTTAATTTAACCTGTGTCGTAGAAGGAAAACCAACGCCTAGAGTAGAGTGGTATCACAATGATAAGCCAATTAAAGAAGGCAAAGAAATTACAATTGTTCAGGATACAGAGGGTGTTTGTAGCTTAGCTATTACCGAAGTATTTCCAGAAGATGCTGGCGAATATACTTGTCGGGCTGTAAATTTTGTTGGCGAAACCGTTTGCACGTCATCGCTTGTTGTCGAAGGTATATTACTCAATTCATATAAATAAAAAGCTGATGTTTTACATAATTTATTTTCAGCTTACGAATACGTGCCTGATTCGGAAATTGCATCTTCAATAGTCGCGACATCTCTCACTACAGGACAAAGTGGGTCGGAAGAAGATCTCTTATCTCCAAAAGTAAGTGAAAAAATCAACGATGTATTTAATAAATAATAATGAGTTATTAAAATTTATTTTATTTTTAGGAAACTCCTATTTTCGATACGGATATAGAAGAATCTGCACCAGAGATCGTTAAGGCGCTTCCTCAGTTAATTCCAACCAAAGATGGGGAATTAACTAGGTACGTTTAAAATATATTTGATAAATTATAATTATGCTGAACATGAATAATATGTATACACATGCAGTGTGCTAAAAACAAAAGTGTTATAACGAAAATTAAAAGTAGATTATTTACTACTGCCGTCGTTAATTCCGCCTTTTTCTATTAAATAATTTCGTTATGACAATTTTATTTTTAATACTCTGTATAACGTTTACACGTATGTATGCGAGGAAAAAAATTGTCAATTTTTTTTTTTTTAATTTAGATTGGAAGTGAAAATAAAAGGCAAACCAAAACCAAAAGGAAAATGGTATAAACAAGGCAAGGAAATAGTCACGTCACAAGAATTTCAAATTGAAGAATTTGAAGATGGTACGTCAGTATTAACGATTGCTGAAACTTATCCCGATGACACTGGCGAGATTACATTTGAAGCTCATAATCCACTTGGTGTATCGACTACGACAGCATATTTGTCAGTAGAAGGTAATATTTTCTTTTCTATAGATCCATTATATCGAGTCTACGCTAAATGACCATTCTACTTGTAGCTTATTCGACTAATATATTTTATGGGGATTTGTACTCGTCTACATTATTCAGTGAAATGAGTTGCAACCACCCGAGTGGAAATTTATCTAGCTGATCTGATTAGATCGCGTGTATTAGTTTATTGTTGCGTGCGAACCTTACGCAGCGCTCGTTCGACTGCCGAATTCGTCGGACAAACTGATTCTCGCCGTCCGCCGCCCGCGCGTCCTTCACCTTGCGAACTTGGAGCGCGAGGACTTGCCGGCCGATAATTTTCCGCAACGCTCAACTACCGAATTCGCCGGGCAAAACGATTCTCGCCGTCCGCTGCCCGCGCGTCCTCCACCTTGCGAACTTGGAGCGCGAGGACCTGCCGGCCGATAATTTTCCGCAACGCTCGACTGCCGAATTCGCCGGGCAAACCGATTCTCGCCGTCCGCCGCCCGCGCGTCCTCCACCTTGCGAACTTGGAGCGCGAGGACCTGCCGGCCGATAATTTTCCGCAACGCTCGACTGCCGAATTCGCCGGGCAAACCGATTCTCGCCGTCCGCCGCCCGCGCGTCCTCCACCTTGCGAATTTGGAGCGCGAGACCTGCCGGCCGATGATTTTCCGCTACGCTCGACTGCCGAATTCGCCGGGCAAACCGATTCTCGCCGTCCGCCGCCCGCGCGTCCTCCACCTTGCGAACTTGAAGCGCGACAGCTGCCGGCCAGATGTTGACACACGGACGTACTCACACTACCGCGGCGGTCAGCGAACCCGGCGCCGAGCTGTCTCGTCAGTCGAGCGAGAATTGCGTAAGGTCAACACACAACAGTAAATTAGCACGCGGCGAAAAACGTTTAGATATCTAGCTTTTCTAACTCGGTGCTGGACAGTTTTGCTAGACAGCCACGAGATGAATCATTAATTAACAAATTAATTATTAGATAACGGTGGGAATCAATTTCCACTCGGGTAGAATTATCTTTCAATGTAGACGAATATATATATGTTTATAAACTTCAAAAGCTAATCTAGTTAAGCCAAATTCGTTTCAGCTACGATTTCAATTAGAGGAGCGTCATCGAAGCAGTAAAATATCCTGATAAAAATCCAATCATTATCCTATATTCCATTACATCAATCAACATTATCGACACTTGCATTATTCTGAATTTATAGTTTTCTGTTTTTTTTTTTTACATGTTTTTTAATATACTTTAAATAAGTTTACAAATCTCTTTGATCTTATTTAAATTATTTTAATAAAATACTCGTAAGATCAGAGAGATTCGTAATACATTTGTTATGTTTCTTATATTAATTTTGACAATTAGGTATACTCGGCACAAAAGAGTACCGAAAACCGGAGTGGGTTACACAGATGGAAAAAATGCAAGAAGCTTTAAGAGGTAAAACTCATATTTGCTATTTAATAAAATCATAGACGTATGTATTGTTACTTGAGCATGTTATTAATTTTCTCTACCTTCGACAGCTCGAATATTTTTGTGACTTTAAAAAAGTTTGTGTAACGTGTAATCAAGAATTTTAAATTATTCAAAATTTGTGCCAGTAACATTAATAAATAAAATTTAATATAAATTTAATATAATAAAATTGAATATAAATTTAATATAATAAAATTAAATATAAATTATTTTGTTGCAAAAGTTTTTATCGTAATTTAATGATATTTTAGCTACACAAGCCATCCCACGATTTTCTCAAGAAATAACAGACATCTATGTGAAAGAAGGAGATATTGCTGTGTTTGAATGTATCTATTCTGGTAACCCCAAACCAGGTAATTATTAAAAATGTAAAATATTGTAAAATTAAATTTTTTTATTTAGACTCTTTGCATAATAATCCGATTAACATCGTGCACGATGCGCAACGTCCAATAAATTTTTTTGATGGACAGTTCTCGTCGCGCGACTTAATTAAATCGCTCTGGTTTGATTGTGTTGGCGTGCAGATCACATTAGTTGTAATTGTTTTTCAATTAATTATTTCTTTCATTTCTAGATGTTGTTTGGTACAAGAACGATAAACTTATAATGAATACGGAAAATGTAAAAGTAAAAATATTTGATGAAGAAAATAAAACTACTCTAACGATCAAACAAACTACCAAAGAGGATGACGCCACGTATGTTTGCAAAGCTACCAATGAAATTGGTATGATAATAACGAAAGCAAAACTGAATATCGATACTATCACCGAATCACGGGTAATGCCAGAAGATGTAATTAAAGAGGAAGATAAATTAGATGTAAAACTGAAAAAACCTGAGGAGAAACCGCACAAAAAGAAAAAACCCGAACTAAAGAAAGCAAAGGAAATTAAAGAAAAAATAAAAGCCGAACGTGTCAAAATTGAGAAAGAAGAAATTTGCGAGGAGAAACTTATTCCGAAAGAACAAATAGAAGAAAAGTTAGTAATGCTACATTCATGTTTTTATTAATATTCTGCATTTAAATTTTTTATTTGCTTTAATTATAAATTATAATTTTTTTTGCTTTAATTATAAATTATAATTTTGTATTTTACAGAGGCATCGTCGATGTTAAAGAAACTCAACTGTTAGAAACTACAGAGTTAATAGAAGATAAACCCGAAGAGGTATTATGAGATTTACGGTTTCTAAAGTATTATATCAAAATTATGTTTCTTATAAAATTTCAAAAATAATAATTTGATTTTACGTATTTTAGGTTTCTAGAGCACGAAGAGTGGTGCCGATACAAGAGCCAATTGTAACCGAAGCGGTAGCATCTTTGAAGAAAATTGATGATCAAAAACCACGAGAATACGTCGTACCTAAAGTCGAAGAACGTGCAAAACAAATTGTCGAAGAACGAGAAAGTGTCGTCGTATCTGAAATCACAAGTCAAGATATTGCTCCCGATTTCACTGTCGAAACGAAACTCGATCAAGCTCAAATTACTTCGGAAAGTTTAGAGAAAGTTTCGATTTCCGAAGCACGTACAGAAGCTAGCGTGCAAGAAACGAAACGTGTAGAAACAAAGCACAAGAAAGTAAAAAAGATAAAGGCGGAAAAAATTAAAGAAGAAGTTACTGTAAAAGAAATTGTAGAGCGACAAAAAGAAAATATAGCTCGGGAAGTTAATGAGATAATGGAAGTACTTGATGCGAAAGAATTTGGCCCAGGAGAATCTCCTCTTCGAGAACTTGCAACAATCGGCTATTTGGTTCGACAAGGTGTTTCCATTAATGAAATCAACGAATGTCTTTACCGGACTGAGATCTTTCCTGCTTTAAAAACACCAGATGCGCAGAATGCATTGGTACAGTTGGTGGAAAGAAAGGGCCACGGTCCTTTGATTACTCAAGTACTTGCCGAGGAAACAACGACCGACGAGAGTTTCGTTGCAGCAACAGTCGGTTTTCGTGCTTTTATGAGAATGGTCGAACTACAGCATGCAACCGTAGAAGAAGTCATTACACACTTTGCTCCGGAAGATTTTAGACCACATGCTTGGGAAGTTACGGAAATTTCTGAGGTATATATGTGTTAGAAACTTCTATACGATAAATTGAAAAAAATCTGAGTATTTTCTAAAATAATTAAATATTATAATATACAACATATGTTGTAACATATTTCCAGTAAACAATTTTCTTTTTTGTATTTCTTTCTAGATTGAAACTGAGCAACATACTATGGAAAAGGTGAATATCGTTCGTAAAGTGGAACTTCATTTCATGGGTAAGTTTAAATTGCTGACTATGTGATTATTTTATACAAAATCTAATTTTTTTTTAATTACTTTTAATTTTTAATTTTTTAATTATTTTTAATTATTTTATAATTAATTTTTTAACAAAAATAAATATTATTTGATTGCAGAAGAGAGAGACGAAAGACACTCTACTAATATACAAGATGTTCGAGAAATTAAAGGTTTGAAATAATAAATTTCAAAGCATGTAAACATTTTTTACTATGCTTTATATATACATATATATTTATATGTCTAGAAAGAGAGAGAGAGAAAAAGAAAGACAGATTTTTCGCTATAATAAACGTTGCTATTGAAATTTGTTTCTTATACTTTTATCAAACAATTTAACAATTAACGCTATAATATATTAATTTTAATTAATTTGATTCAGAATAGACTCAACTGTCTATATATAAATAGATTATTGCATATTTCATATAAAAAATAATATAACTGATCGAGAAGTACTTTACAGTCAGAAATGTATAATTAATAATCCTAAAACCGTCTTAAAACCGATATTATTCGGTGAATAAACAAAGTAAAAAAAAAGTATACGCAAAAATATTATTATTTATGATTATTTTTGTAGAAAATATAAATTAAAAAATTAAAATCAATGCTGTTTTTTTTTTTATAATTTAAAAATAATATTTTTATCTATCGTTCAAAGTGCACAAAAGGAACAAAAATGCATACTAAAACATAATGTTCACAGATGTAACTATTGTTTTGTTATGCTTTCAGATGTATGAAGCTTTACTTGCTCAAATAATAGCTGTACGATTTTTTCGCTTACGCCGCTATGCTTTCCACGCACGATAAATCCTATTTCTTTATCCTTAACATAATATCTATCATCGCATTTTAATCAACAATTTTCCATATCAACTTTCAACTCGATGCTCACTCGTTACGATTGTGCCTTGAAATGTAAGTTACCAATACTTTGCTCAACACAAATGAAATATAGGAATGTAACATAATCATAAAATTAATAATGTCTTTTCTTCTCCTTCACGTCCTTCCTCCCTTTTCCTTTTCCACATCTTCTCAATCGTTCCTACACACTTTCCGCCCTATTTCTGTTCCCCTTTTTTTTTTTTTTTTCCCTTTCCATACTCTAAAAAAAAAAATTATTCCAAAGCCTTCCTCGAAAAACACACGTTCCGCCTTTTCTCACGCCGGAAAGGAAAGTCAAAATTAATAATGTCATAACTTACTTACAATAAAATTGCACATTTACACGTTTCTGATAATCCAAACACTATGACTTGTTTGTTTGTTAAGCACATGTCTTAATAAAAAACACGCTCTTTAATCATTGAATATAATATGCAAAATATCAAGTGTACATGAGTAAATAAATGATAGAGAGAAAGAGGAAGAGAGAAAGAGAGAGTGAATGCAAAAATTAAAACATCACGCAACACTCACGTCTGACACAAAATTCTCACATACTTTCCACAGAATACGAGGACACACAGCAGGCACACACAACATTGCGCAAACGCAAAGATAGAAAATCAAGAGATCAAATCGAAGAAACAACACAAGATAGGGAAGAGGGGGTTCAATTAATAAAAATTGAGGAAGTCGAGGAAATCGAGAAAGAAAAGAAACAGGAAGAAATTGAAGAAGAAATTATTGAACTCGAGCGGGACTCGAAAGGCAGATTGATTCGTAAGCAAAAGCAAGACATGAAAGAACAAATAAAAGTAGAGGAAGAAGAAGAGACGATTGAAAAAATTAGAAAAACATTAACGCCAAAAAAATCGAATATCGGTGAAGATGAATTACAACTGGAAGAGATAGAAGAATTTGAAATAATAAAAGATCAATTATTACCATCTATAATTATGAATGTATCTAGTCAACGAAATCAAATAATACCACTAGATCGAACTGTCGAGCAGGCACCTGGAAAACCTGAATTGGAAGAAGCGAAATATGCAGTGGACACTGTTGTTGCATTAACGGAACAAATGATAGCGGTACACGAAAAAGAAATTGACGAAGTGACGAATGTTAAACCTGTCGAACGTAAAGCATCAATTTCGATCTCTTCTATAGAACCTTATTCTACCACAGAAACTACTGCACATATATCTACCGACGAATTTTCCGGCTCTTTCAAACCTGCTTCTTACGAAGCTACCCCTTCTGTGATAACGAAAGAAAGTCTGCTTATCAGCGAGACACTGGCTCACGATGAAGGAATCTCGAATTTAACTTTAATCAAACCAGAAACGAGTCGAAAGGCAGACGTACAAATAACCGTGCAGGAAGCCACGACTATTAGAGAAACCATAGTTAATCAAAGCGAAATACCTACTGAAAATTTTGTAGCGCCCTTGAGCGCACAAGCAGAAGATATCGTCTTACCGCAAATATCACTTTCGGTTTATGAAATACAAGAAGGTTTGAGTGAAGATAAATTAGAGTCTGTAAAAACGGTATTTACAAAACCTCGAATTAACGTCAATGCAATGGAACCGATAATGATTGAAGAAATTTATTCCGAGGATAAACCAGGAAAATATTATCCAGAATTAATAGTACCTACCGAAGTCGCTACCGAAACGGTAATTTCGCAACAACAACATGTTACCGAAGAAATGAACGCGCCCGAAAAAGAAGGAACGTATATCCCCGGTAGATTACCACCGAGCCAAACGGCTCAAATCGGAATCTCCTACGGAAACGAAACGGCTGTTATTCGTCATAATCTCGTGCAGGAATGCGAAGGCGAATATATTCCTGAACGAAAAGCAGATTTATTTGAGGCTACACCAAACGTTATTTTTCTCGAAGGAGTCACGATTTCTACAACCGATACTCAACAAAAAGAAAACGATTTAACAATCGAAGAGAGCAAACAAGTTACGGCTGATTTAAATATTGTCGAAATTACGTCAGCTGTGACAACGGAAACGACAATTTCTGAAAAAGAACAAGATTATCATCCCGAAGAAAAGCCTGTTACTAAACTAGCCACTACATCGATCTCTCCTCTAGAGATTGGTTCCGTAACAGACACAATTGTTCAAGAATCCGAAGGAACTTATCACGCCGATCAAAAGCCACTCAAAGTTCTAGCAGAAACGTCGATCAGACCGGAGGAGCACATTTTGATTTCTCAGGTTCAAACCGCGGATTATCCTGCAGATTTAAAAGACGTGCTCAAATATGTTTCAGAAAGCGGTATTATATCCGTTCAGTTGACGGAGGCGAAAACTGTTCTTGAAACATTTACTCACGATCGAGAGGATAGCATTAAGGAAGACGCTAAACCTGAAATTCATATGATCGAGACAGTTTATGACGCTGTCAGAGGTATCGAAATATCACAGAATACTTCGATAGAAAAAGAAGCCGAACTAAAAATCTTCGAAATGCCCGAATCACATCGCAGCAAAATGGTACCTACTCATCCATTAGTCAGTCTTGAAATTCAAGAAACTCAACCTGAAAATAATTTAGGTGAAATTACGAAAGAAGCTGTATCAACTGCTACAGCTAAAATCGAAGCGGTTAGTTTGCAAGAAACGATCGTAGATGAAACTGTTGCGGCAGAAAATGTAGCTCTGGCAAAAAAGAATAAAAGTCCTGAGAGAACAATTGCCACAATTTCAATGGATCAGATCGAAGGCTTGAATACCACAATGATTATAACAGGAGAAAAAGAAACTGAATATCTTGAAAAAATAGATATGAAAGGTGCATTTGCAAATACCGAATTTACAACGCAAGTAGCTCCAGTATGCGAACAAGTAAGAACAGAATCGCCGACGGAAAATTATTTAGAGACGGATAAACCTGTAAGTGGAAAAGCAAATCCATCTCACGTTACTTTAGAAACTGTCAGCATTGTTATGCAAGAAACTGCAGAAAAAGAGGATATTTATAAAGCGGATGTAAGACCCGAGGAAAAAGTAGTAAATATTGAATTTACGGAAATGAGGCCTGGTGCTAACGTCCTAGAAATAATTCCACATGATCTCGAGAATATTTACGTGCCGGATATTAAACCACAAACTTATACAGTTGAATCGTCTGTATCTGGTCACGTAATTGCGTCAAAAGCGGAAATTTTAGTGGAACAAAGCGCTGGAAAAATAAGTAGCGACGTACCGAAATCAAGCAAAGCGATAGTACAACAAGAAACTTTGGAAGAATTAATAATTACTGAGACAAATGTTGGTGAAGCAGAACGAATAAGAGATGCGGATACAAATCCTATTAAACAGAATGCCGCACTTGAGGTATGCGCTCAATCTGAAAATTTAACCGTTACCGAAGTAACGACGGAATTAAAAGAAGAAGAATTAAAAATAGAAAATTTACCAAACGAACAAAAAGTTGCTTTAAACATAACTAAAGGCCATAAGATAGCCGAAGTACAAGAAATGATTCTTGCAAGTACTGCAGATACGTTGAAAGAAGAAAAATCGAATCAAGAAAACGCTACGCCGTTGCAAAATGGATTAGATGTTGTGCAACAAATGGAAGTATCGGTATCCGAGAAAGAATCTCCTTTAGAAACTGATATAAAACCTGATATTAAAAAAGTTGATATTACTTTTCAAGAAGGGGAGAGCCTGACGGTCGAAATTACACATCCCGAGGACAAAGAAGATACGTTTGATAAAAAACACGTACCGAATACAGCGAAAGCTACAATTGACGTAGTAACGCAAAATATAGCATCAACATTTGAAATTACTAGCGACGTAGCTCCAACTGAAATATCTGCTGAATCTACTCAAGAAGTACGTCCTAAAGTGACATTATTGCCATTTGAAACGGTAATCGCTGAAGAAGTGCACACAAAAGAAACTGAAAAACCTTTTCCTCATACGGTAGCGCCAGAAAAGAAAGCTAATCTTGAATTTGTAATGGGTGAAGGGCTTGTTATTTCTTCTATTACAGCCGGTGATAAAGAAAGCACGTTAGCAGAAATGGAAAAACCGCAATCAAAATCTGCTATTTTAGATATTCCTGCTCACATCGTAGCAGAAGCTGCTGAAGTCACCGCAACCGATAATATTAGCGAATTCACACGCGAAGAAACGATCCCTGTAACAGCTACGACCGAGCACATCACGCATCATAGTATCGTTGCATCCGAAATGTCGACTGGTGATTCAGAAAAACCTATGCTCGATTTTATCAAACCAGATGAAAAAATGGTCGATGTATCATTCGAAGAAAAAACAAGCGTAACAGTAATTGAAACAATCGCGTCTGACAAGGAACGAGAATATTTAGAAAAACCGAAAATTCTTGGCGAAAAAATTACTACTAGTTTTGACGCGCATAAAATCGCTGAATTTACTGAAATCACACCGGCGTTTAATTTAGGAGACCTTGATGTAAAAACACCAGCGAAAGCAGCAGCAAAAGAGGAACGTTTGCCATTCGAAAGTATTGTACAAAGTGAAATTATTGCAACAGAAACAGAAATTGAATTTCAAGATAAATCATTTAAGACCGACACGGCGCAAATATCCGTCGATGAAATGATCAGCGCCACAATGTCTACCGAGATTTTAGGAGAAAAAGAAGATGTTCTTAAAATTCCCGAAATACCGGCAGAAAAAACAGCCGGAATTGAATTCGCTGGGCACATTATTGCCGAGAAAAGTGAAATTATTCCCGATTCTAGCGCTGGAGAATTACTGGAGACTAAACCGACTTCTATTTCAGCGACTTTTACAAGTATCCCATTAGAAGCTATAATTGCAACGGAAATGCATTCAACGGAGGCAGAAGCTGTGCTTGAAAAAGATACAGTACCATTCACGGCTCAAGCTGATTTTTCCATGATAACGGAACAAAGTGTACAAGTATCGTCAGTAATTTCAGAAGATAAAGAAATCGAATATAAATCGAAAGAAATACCGAAAGCAAAAACAGCGGAAAAAGCATTAATTGAAACCCATGGTGTTGCCGAAACATCAATGCAAATTGCGAATTTTAGTACCGGTGAAATTGCAATTGATGAAGCACCATTGACTGCCAGCGCAATTCCCGATCATGTAGTTTTTAATTCAATAATAGAAACGCAGCCTGTTATTCAAGAAGGAGAAGAGATTTTCACACCGGTATCAATACCAAAAAATAAAACAATTAATATTAACATGGAAGAAGCGAAAGCAATTGCAAGTATAACGCATGTAACTCCAGCAGATAAAGAATCGTCATATATTGCCGAGGAACAGCCGCAGAAACACGCTGCTTCGTTCAATATCGATGCTACACATAGCATAGCAGAAACGACTGCGATAGATATTGAACACCCTATAGAAGAAGTAAGCATCGAAAAGCCAAATACCGAAACAGTACTATCCACACACGAAGTATATCAAAGTCTCTTAGTGACTGAAAGCATGGCTCAAGATCGAGAAAAACCCTTCGAAACAACATTTGTGCCGAAAGCACATAAAACAGAATTATCTATCGAAGAGGGTAAGCATGTTACTTCGGTTACGGAAATTAAAATCGCAGATAAAGAAGCTCCCCTCGAAACATTCCGCGAAAATATACCTCGCTCGGCACTTTCCACTATTATTCCCGGTCATGAAGTCGCCGAGAAATCTGAAATAATTCCAAATTCAAGCTTAAGTGAAATGAGCAAAATTACAGCACCGACAAAAGCAACCGCGTTAATTGGTCAAAAGCCGTTTGAAACCGTGCAATTGACCGAACAAGTTCTCGTGGAGAAAGAAGAGGATAGAATTCAAGAAACACCATTGACAAAAACAAAAGCACGTATTATTTTAGATGAAAACAGAGTCGTTGCAATTACAGAATCAATTAATGCGCAGGACGTGGAAGGAGAATTTGCTACAAAGAAACTTCATGAAGAGGCGGCAAATCTTTTAATGGAGGGTAAAGAAGTAGCCGAGCAAATAGAAATTAATTTACGCGAAGGACTCGGAGAACTACTTGCGGCAATAAAACCGAATACATGTGAGGCACATAGCACACAATCCACATTGGAAAATATTGACGTAATTGAAACAATTCCTCAAGAACAAAGTGTAATATTTAGTGATAAATTCAAGTCTGATAAGCACAGCGCCGAAATTAGTTTTGTTGAAGGAAAAAGTATTACTGTAGATCATATTGTAACACAAGACAAAGAAGAAATTATGAATATTCCGAAATATAAAGAAGACACAGCAAAATTAAAATTAACAAAACCTGGTATGGACATTGCAGAAAAAACTCAAATATTTATCGAACAAAATACTGGTTTGGTTAAACCTTTCGAAAAAATACAAGCAGAAGCTCATGTAAAGCAGGATGCATTTCAACCTATCGTTATTCACGAAGTTCCAAGTGCAGAAAGTGAAGGATATTTTGATAAATATCCAAAAATAATATTTAGTACCGCTAAGCCAATATTCGAAGAAGATCACGGAATATTTGTTACAGAGGTAACATCTCAAGAAATCGAAGCGTCGTTAGAAGAAAAAAGACAAAAAACGTCGCGAACAGCTGTGCCTACTCTTGTTACACAAAACGATATGATAGAGACCACAATGGTAGAATCACGAGTCGATGTACCTGAACAATTGCCGACTGATAATTTAATATCTCAGATTGCTACGCTGACTCGAGATACGTTCGAAAGTATTATTGTAAATGAAAATGTTGTCGAGGAGAGCGAGGAAACTTTCGATAAGCTTTTTAAACCAGTAACACAGAAAGCAAATATCGATATAACAGAAATAAAATCATTACAAGTTTCAGAAACATTTACCGAAGACAAAGAAAAAATATTAAATATTGCTGTAAAAGAGAATGAGGTCAAAGCTACAACAGATATTAATTTATTCCAAACTATCGAAGGTTCTTTTGTAGAAAGTATACAAAGTACTCGAGAACTTTGTGAGGAAAAACCACTTTCTTCTCAAGCAACTGTGACACAAACTACTGTAGAAACGATAATAAAATCAGAAACGACACCAGCCGAGAAAGAAGACGTTTTCGAAAGCAAATTTCAACCCGAAACACAGAAAGGTAAACCGCAGTTTGAAGGTCTTACTACGGTTTTAATTACTGAAGTGACTTCCAATGAAATTGAAAATATTTTACCTGAAGATGTTACGCCAAAACAACATAAAGCACAGCCAATTATAACAGACAGAGAAGCCACAGAAATTCTTCAAATAATTACAGCAAGTACAACTGAAGATTTCATAAAACCTATTGATTTATACGAACAAAAAGGTAAACCGGAATTTGAAGAATTATCATCTGTGACTGTTTCCGAAATTATTTTCAATGAAAATGAAGACGAATTAATTAGTAAAGATACTCCGAAAGATCGCAAAGCTGATTATAATATTTCTGGTAGAGAAGTTGCCGAAACAATTCAAATAACAACAATGTCTAAAACCGACGAGCTGGCCATAGAAGAATTTAAGAAACAAAAAGGTAACGAACAAGTTGATGAATTAATTCCATTAACAATTTCACAAGTAATGTCTAATGAAGCCGAAGAAATATTCGAGAGTTCCGATGCACCAAACAAATATACAGCGAAAACTGTAATGTCCGGTAGAGAAATAGCGGAAACATCTCAAATACTTGCTCTTTCAAATGTGGAAGAAATTTCAAAATCAGAAAGTCCGGCGAGTCAAAAAGTTAAACCACAATTAGATGAGCTTTCCTCACTTATGGTTTCTGAAATAATATCTACTGAGGCAGAAGCACAATTGTCAAATTTAGAAAAACCAGATACTAAAACAGCCATATCGTGTGTCACTGGTAGAGAAATAGCTCAAAAAACTGAAATTATCACCGCTGCAACTGTAGAACAAATCCCTGAATTAAAGAAAAAAGATGATCAAAAAGGAAAATTAGATATTGAAGAAATGAGTTTCCTTACAGTGTCTGAAGTAATTTCTACCGAAACGGAACAAGAATTATTAACACAAGAAACTCCAAAATTACAAAAAGCTTTGTCTAAATTATCTGGTATAGAAGTCGCAGAAAAATCAGAAATTTTAACAGTAAGTAACGTCGACGACCTCGAAAAATTACAAATTCCCGATGAGCGTAAAGGTAAACCAAATTTAGATGAATTAATGCCATTATCGATTATTGAAGTAACTTGTAATGAAGCAGAAAAAACTTTGCCGACTCCAGAAGAACCATTTAAGCAAATAGCCGAAAAAAATTTGATAGGAATGTGTGTTGCCGAAAAATCGCAAGTACTTTCATCGTTAACAACAGAGGAAATCGTAGAGTCCACTAAGCCTGAGACAAAGAAAATAATACCAGATCAAATACCGTTCGAAAGTATACAACAGACAGAACCAATTCCTCACGAAAGCGAACGTTTTCTTCCTCAAGAAAAAAAGACACCAACCACAAAAGCTGATATTTTATTCAGTGTTTCCGAAGGACTCGAAATCACCCAAGTAACAGCAACGGAAAAAGAAACAGAAAAAATAAAAATCACAGAAATAGCAAACGAACAGATAGCTGAACAGAGCATGCCGAGCATGAGTGTTGCAGAAAAATCTCAAGTAATAATATCATCGATAACAGAAAATTTGACAGAATCTATTCAACCTGAAACGAAAAGTATAATTCCAGAACAGATACCGTTTGAAAGCATACAACAAACTGAATCAATTCTTCACGAAAAAGAAAGTTTATTACTTCCCGATAAAAAGACGCCACGTACAACAGCCGAAATTTCATTCCGTACATCTGAGGGCGTTGAAATTACACAAGTACTCGCTACAGAAAAAGAAATAAAAGACATTGTAAAAGATTTAGAAGATGCAACTGAATATACAGCCGAACAAAGCATGTTAGGTATGCCGATTGTTGAACAATCTGAAGTAATTACGTCGTCGACAACAGACGAAATGTCAGAAATTATTAAACCTGAGACGAAGAAAATAATACCGGAACAAATACCATTCGAAAGTATTCAACAAATCGAATCAATTCCACACGAAAAAGAAAGTTTACTTATTCCCGACAAAAAGACACCAAGTACGACAGCCGAAGTTTCATTCCGCACTTCTGAAAGCGTTGAAATTACTCAAGTGGTTCACACAGAAAAAGAAACAAAAGAAATTGTAAAACAATTAGAAGAAACGATTAAACAAACAGCGGAACAAAATATACTAAGCATGCCTGTTGCCGAACAGTCTCAAGTAATTATAACATCGACGACAGAAAATATAATTGAGTCTGATAAACCTGAAATAAAGAAAATAATACCGGAACAAATACCATTTGAAAGTATACAACAAACTGAATCAATTCCTCACGAAAGCGAACATATGCTTCATCCCGATAAAAAGATTCCGAGTACAACGGCTGAAATTTCATTCCGCACTTCTGAAGGTATTGAAATTGTACAAATAGTTGCTACAGAAAAAGAAACAAAGGAAGATTTAAAAAGCTTAGATGAAACAATTAAACAAACGGCAGAACAAAATATATTAAGTATGCCCGTTGCAGAAAAATCTCAGGTAATTACAGCATCAGGAATAAAAGATATAATAGAACAAGATCAACCTGAAATAAAAAGTATAATTCCAGAACAAATACCGTTCGAAAGTATACAACAAACTGAATCAATTCTTCACGAAAAAGAAAGTTTATTACTTCCCGATAAAAAGACGCCAAGTACAACAGCCGAAATTTCATTCCGTACATCTGAGGGCGTTGAAATTACACAAGTACTCGCTACAGAAAAGGAAATAAAAGACATCGTAAAAGATTTAGAAGATGCAACTGAATATACAGCCGAACAAAGCTTGTTAGGTATGCCGATTGTTGAACAGTCTGAAGTAATTACGTCGTCGACAACAGACGAAATGTTAGAAATTATTAAGCCTGAGGCAAAGAAAATAACACCGGAACAAATACCATTCGAGAGTATCCAACAAATCGAATCAATTCCACACGAAAGTGAAAGTTTACTTATTCCCGATAAAAAGACACCAAGTACGACAGCCGAAGTTTCATTCCGCACTTCTGAAAGCATTGAAATTACTCAAGTGGTCCACACAGAAAAAGAAACAAAAGAAATTGTAAAACAATTAGAAGAAACGATTAAACAAACAGCGGAACAAAATATATTAAGTATGCCCGTTGCCGAACAGTCTCAAGTAATTATAACATCGACAACAGAAAATATAATTGAGACTGTCAAACCTGAAACAAAGAAAATAATACCGGAACAAATACCATATGAAAGTATACAGCAAATTGAATCAATTCCTCACGAGAGTGAACACATGCTTCTTCCCGATAAAAAATTAACTAGTACAACGGCTGATATTTCTTTCCAAACTTCTGAAGGTGTTGAAATTGTACAAATAGTCGCTTCGGAAAAAGAAACAAAAGAAGAATTAAAGAGCTTAGATGAAACAATTAAACAAACGGCAGAACAAAATATATTAAGTATGCCCGTTGCCGAAAAATCTCAGATAATTACAGCATCAGGAATAAAAGATATAATAGAACAAGATCAACCTGAAATAAAAAGTATAATTCCAGAACAAATACCGTTCGAAAGTATACAACAAACTGAATCCATTCTTCACGAAAAAGAAAGTTTATTACTTCCCGATAAAAAGACGCCAAGTACAACAGCCGAAATTTCATTCCGTACATCTGAGGGCGTTGAAATTACACAAGTACTCGCTACAGAAAAGGAAATAAAAGACATCGTTAAAGATTTAGAAGATGCAACTGAATATACAGCCGAACAAAGCATGTTAGGTATGCCGATTGTTGAACAATCAGAAGTAATTACTTCGTCGACAACAGACGAAATGTCAGAAATTATTAAACCTGAGACAAAGAAAATAACACCGGAACAAATACCATTCGAGAGTATTCAACAAACCGAATCAATTCCACACGAAAGTGAAAGTTTACTTATTCCCGATAAAAAAACACCAAGTACGACAGCCGAAGTTTCATTTCGCACTTCTGAAGGTATTGAAATTACTCAAGTGGTCCACACAGAAAAAGAAACAAAAGAAATTGTAAAACAATTAGAAGAAACGATTAAACAAACAGCGGAACAAAATATACTAAGCATGCCTGTTGCCGAACAGTCTCAAGTAATTATAACATCGACGACAGAAAATATAATTGAGTCTGATAAACCTGAAATAAAGAAAATAATACCAGAACAAATACCATTTGAAAGTATACAGCAAATCGAATCAATTCCTCACGAAAGCGAACATATGCTTCTTCCCGATAAAAAGATTCCGAGTACAACGGCTGAAATTTCATTCCGCACTTCTGAAGGTGTTGAAATTGTACAAATAGTCGCTACAGAAAAAGAAACAAAGGAAGATTTAAAAAGCTTAAAAGAAACTATTAAACAAACGGCAGAACAAAATATATTAAGTATGCCCGTTGCGGAAAAATCTCAAGTAATTCCTTCATCAACAACTGAAAAAATTATAGAATCTGTAAAACCTGATACAATGAAAATAATGCCAAAGCAAATACCGTTTGAAAGTATACAACAAATTGAGTCAATTCCCCATGAAAGCGAACGTTTACTTATCCCAGATAAAGCTCCAAGTACAACAGCTGATATTTCGTTCCGCACTTCCGAAGGAGTCGAAATTGTTGAAGTAACCGTTTCAGAAAAAGAATCAAAAGAAATAATAAAACTTGCAGAAGAAGCAACTAAACATACCGCCGAGCAGAGCATGCTAGGTATGCATATTGTAGAACAGTCTGAAGTAATTACGTCGTCGACAACAGACGAAATGTCAGAAATTATTAAGCCCGAAACAAAGAAAATAACACCGGAACAAATACCATTCGAGAGTATCCAACAAATCGAATCAATTCCACACGAAAGTGAAAGTTTACTTATTCCCGATAAAAAGACACCAAGTACGACAGCCGAAGTATCATTCCGCACTTCTGAAAGCGTTGAAATTACTCAAGTGGTCCCCACAGAAAAAGAGACAAAAGAAATTGTGAAACAATTAGAAGAAACGATTAAACAGACAGCGGAACAAAATATACTAAGCATGCCTGTTGCCGAACAGTCTCAAGTAATTATAACATCGACAACAGAAAATATAATTGAATCTGATAAACCCGAAATAAAGAAAATAATACCGGAACAAATACCATTTGAAAGTATACAGCAAATCGAATCAATTCCTCACGAAAGCGAACATATGCTTCTTCCCGATAAAAAGATTCCGAGTACAACGGCTGAAATTTCATTCCGCACTTCTGAAGGTGTTGAAATTGTACAAATAGTCGCTACAGAAAAAGAAACAAAAGAAGATTTAAAAAGCTTAGATGAAACAATTAAACAAACGGCAGAACAAAATATATTAAGTATGCCCGTTGCCGAAAAATCTCAGGTAATTCCTTCATCAACAACAGAAAAAATTATAGAATCTGTAAAACCTGATACAATGAAAATAATGCCAGAGCAAATACCGTTTGAAAGTATACAACAAATTGAATCGATTCCTCATGAAAGCGAACGTTTACTTATCCCAGATGAAAAATCAACCGTTTCAACGGCTGAAATTTCATTCCGCGTTTCTGAAGGAGTCGAAGTTATTCAAGTGACTACCTCAGAAAAGGAAACGAAAGAAATTATAGAAAATGTAGAAGAAATAACTAAACAAACAGCTGAACAGAGCGTGTTAACCATGCCTGTTGCTCAAAAAGAACACGTAATGATATCGTCGTCATCAAAAGATATGACAGAATTTATTATGCCTGATATAAGAAAAATAACACCCGAACAAATACCATATGAAAGCATAGAACAGACGGAATCAATTCTTCACGAAAGCGAAAGTTCTTTTATTCCTGAAAAAGCGGCGACAAAAGCAACAGCTGAAGTATCATTTCGCATGTCGGAAGGAGTTGAAGTTATCCAGATAACTACTACAGAAAAAGAAGCAAAAGAAATTGTCAAAGGTGTTGCTAAAGAAGTAAATGCAGAAACCGATATAATTGATCAAAAAGTTGCATTAAAAACTGAAATTCTTCCAGAGAGTGTAGTATCGGAATTTAATGTATTAAAACCAGAAAGTAAAACAGCGCATAGTATAAAAGATGAACGACAAGGCATAATAGTAACTGAATTGCAACACATTACTGAAATCGAATCAAATCTGCCCGAACCCGTCTCACCAATCGTACCAAAGTTAGCAAGCACATCTATTGAAGCCGACTACTTGGATAAAGTTTCGGGTAAGTATACATATAAAAAAATAACATAATTGATTTAACTTACAATTCAGAAGTCACATTTAAAGATAATTAATTCACTACAACACTATTGTCGAAATAACATCTAACAAATCGTATCATACGAACATAATAGAAATGCGTTACAATAAATTATAGAATAGAGTAGAAAGAAACAGATATGTAAAAAAACATAAACAAATTAGTCATATTTATCATTAACTGTATCAACAGATTAATATTAAAATATTCATAATAATTTATGCAAGGTAAGTACAAAATTAATCAACAGTACCAATATATGTCTCTCTTTTATAACAACTTTAAACCCAAATAAAATAACGCAAACAAACAAAATTACATATTACTTTGCAACACATCGTATTCATTAAATATAAAAAAAAAATTAATAATGTGTTATTAATAACAAATATAACACGTTTACGAATTAAATGAAAATTTAACATTAAAATACAAAAAAAAAAAAATTACGCAACATACAATATTTAATCATATGCCACACATGTTATATATACATTTCAGAAACAACAGAAGAATCAGAGCAACACCACATCACAATTACACAACACACAATACACGAAACAAAACAACAACCAAGTGATTCCGACACCGAAGTAACTGAAGAATACACAACTAAATTTAGACGCGGAAGTAAAGAAAATGAAACTGCAGCAATTAAAACTAAAAAAACAACAATACGAAAAAAGAAACCAAAATCTACATCAGAAAAAGAAAAACATATAATAATCGAAGAAGAAATCGAGAATATAAAATCACAAGTGCCGCTAATACCAAAAAAGCAATTTATACACATCGAAGAAATAACAGGATTATCGGAAATAGATGAAATAAAACCAACAAAAATTGAAGAATTAGACGACGTAACAGAAAATGAAAAAACAGAGCTTGAGGACTACAATAAAATAACACAAGAACAAAGAGTAACAGAAGAAACAAATCAATTGCCAGTTACAAAGATTACAGAAAGTCCAATAAAAGAAATCGTCGAAGAAAAAATTATTACTTTGCCGTATCCTCAGGTGGAACAACCAATTGATGAAAAAATAACAGAGCAAGTAACAGTAACAGAAGAAATTGTGGAAGGAAAAATGCCCAAGAAAATAACGAAGAAGAAAATAATTAAACGTAAGGGACAGAAACAACAAGTAACAGAAGAAACCACAGTCGAGGAAAAAGATCAATTGCCTGTTACGACAATTACGGAAGGTCCAGTAGAGGAAATCGTCGACGAAAAAATAGAACCTTTGCCATACCCTGAATTCGCAAAACCGATCGAAGAAAAAGTAACAGAGCAAGTAACAGTAACAGAAGAAATTGTGGAAGGAAAAATGCCCAAAAAAATAACGAAGAAGAAAATAATTAAACGTAAGGGACAAAAACAACAAGTAACAGAGGAAATTACAGTCGAAGAAAAAGATCAATTGCCTGTCACAACAATTACGGAAGGACCAGTAGAAGAAATCGTCGACGAAAAATTAGAACCTTTGCCATACCCTGAGTTCGCGAAACCGATCGAAGAAAAAGTAACAGAGCAAGTAACAGTAACAGAAGAAATTGTGGAAGGAAAAATGCCCAAGAAAATAACGAAGAAGAAAATAATTAAACGTAAGGGACAAAAACAACAAGTAACAGAAGAAACCACAGTCGAGGAAAAAGATCAATTGCCTGTTACGACAATTACGGAAGGTCCAGTAGAGGAAATCGTCGACGAAAAAATAGAACCTTTGCCATACCCTGAATTCGCAAAACCGATCGAAGAAAAAGTAACAGAGCAAGTAACAGTAACAGAAGAAATTGTAGAAGGAAAAATGCCCAAGAAAATAACGAAGAAGAAAATAATTAAACGTAAGGGACAGAAACAACAAGTAACAGAAGAAACCACAGTCGAGGAAAAAGATCAATTGCCTGTTACGACAATTACGGAAGGTCCAGTAGAGGAAATCGTCGACGAAAAAATAGAACCTTTGCCATACCCTGAATTCGCAAAACCGATCGAAGAAAAAGTAACAGAGCAAGTAACAGTAACAGAAGAAATTGTGGAAGGAAAAATGCCCAAGAAAATAACGAAGAAGAAAATAATTAAACGTAAGGGACAGAAACAACAAGTAACAGAAGAAACCACAGTCGAGGAAAAAGATCAATTGCCTGTTACGACAATTACGGAAGGTCCAGTAGAGGAAATCGTCGACGAAAAAATAGAACCTTTGCCATACCCTGAATTCGCAAAACCGATCGAAGAAAAAGTAACAGAGCAAGTAACAGTAACAGAAGAAATTGTAGAAGGAAAAATGCCCAAGAAAATAACGAAGAAGAAAATAATTAAACGTAAGGGACAAAAACAACAAGTAACAGAAGAAACCACAGTCGAGGAAAAAGATCAATTGCCTGTTACGACAATTACGGAAGGTCCAGTAGAGGAAATCGTCGACGAAAAAATAGAACCTTTGCCATACCCTGAATTCGCAAAACCGATCGAAGAAAAAGTAACAGAGCAAGTAACAGTAACAGAAGAAATTGTAGAAGGAAAAATGCCCAAGAAAATAACGAAGAAGAAAATAATTAAACGTAAGGGACAGAAACAACAAGTAACAGAAGAAACCACAGTCGAGGAAAAAGATCAATTGCCTGTTACGACAATTACGGAAGGTCCAGTAGAGGAAATCGTCGACGAAAAAATAGAACCTTTGCCATACCCTGAATTCGCAAAACCGATCGAAGAAAAAGTAACAGAGCAAGTAACAGTAACAGAAGAAATTGTAGAAGGAAAAATGCCCAAGAAAATAACGAAGAAGAAAATAATTAAACGTAAGGGACAGAAACAACAAGTAACAGAAGAAACCACAGTCGAGGAAAAAGATCAATTGCCTGTTACGACAATTACGGAAGGTCCAGTAGAGGAAATCGTCGACGAAAAATTAGAACCTTTGCCATACCCTGAATTCGCAAAACCGATCGAAGAAAAAGTAACAGAGCAAGTAACAGTAACAGAAGAAATTGTGGAAGGAAAAATGCCCAAAAAAATAACAAAAAAGAAAATAATTAAACGCAAAGGGCAAAAACAGCAAGTAACAGAAGAAACCACAGTCGAGGAAAAAGATCAATTGCCTGTCACAACAATTACGGAAGGACCAGTAGAAGAAATCGTCGACGAAAAATTAGAACCATTGCCATACCCTGAATTCGCAAAACCGATCGAAGAAAAAGTAACAGAGCAAGTAACAGTAACAGAAGAAATTGTGGAAGGAAAAATGCCCAAAAAAATAACGAAGAAGAAAATAATTAAACGTAAGGGACAAAAACAACAAGTAACAGAGGAAATTACAGTCGAAGAAAAAGATCAATTGCCTGTCACAACAATTACGGAAGGACCAGTAGAAAAAATCGTCGACGAAAAATTAGAACCTTTGCCATACCCTGAGTTCGCAAAACCGATCGAAGAAAAAGTAACAGAGCAAGTAACAGTGACAGAAGAAATTATAGAAGGAAAAATGCCCAAGAAAATAACAAAAAAGAAAATAATTAAACGTAAGGGACAGAAACAACAAGTAACAGAAGAAACCACAGTCGAGGAAAAAGATCAATTGCCTGTTACGACAATTACGGAAGGTCCAGTAGAGGAAATCGTCGACGAAAAAATAGAACCCTTGCCGTACCCTGAACTCGCGAAACCGATCGAAGAAAAAGTAACAGAGCAAGTAACAGTGACAGAAGAAATTATAGAAGGAAAAATGCCCAAGAAAATAACAAAAAAGAAAATAATTAAACGTAAGGGACAGAAACAACAAGTAACAGAAGAAACCACAGTCGAGGAAAAAGATCAATTGCCTGTTACGACAATTACGGAAGGTCCAGTAGAGGAAATCGTCGACGAAAAAATAGAACCCTTACCGTACCCTGAACTCGCGAAACCGATCGAAGAAAAAGTAACAGAGCAAGTAACAGTGACAGAAGAAATTATAAAAGGAAAAATGCCCAAGAAAATAACAAAAAAGAAAATAATTAAACGTAAGGGACAGAAACAACAAGTAACAGAAGAAACCACAGTCGAGGAAAAAGATCAATTGCCTGTTACGACAATTACGGAAGGTCCAGTAGAGGAAATCGTCGACGAAAAAATAGAACCCTTGCCGTACCCTGAACTCGCGAAACCGATCGAAGAAAAAGTAACAGAGCAAGTAACAGTGACAGAAGAAATTATAGAAGGAAAAATGCCCAAAAAAATAACAAAAAAGAAAATAATTAAACGTAAGGGACAAAAACAACAAGTGACAGAAGAGACGACTGTGGAGAAAAAAGATCAATTGCCTGTAACGACAGTAACGGAAGGACCGATAGAAGAAATCGTCGAAGAAAAAATTCTTCCTTTGCCGTATCCTGAGGTCGAAAAACCACTTGATGAAAAAATAACGGAGCAAGTGATAGTAACGGAAGAAATAGAAGAAGAAAAAACGCCCAAGAAAATAACAAAAAAGAAAATAATTAAACGTAAGGGACAAAAGCAGCAAGTAACAGAGGAAACCACAGTAGAAGAGAGAGGTCAATTACCTGTCACGACAGTTACGGAAGGACCAGTGGAGGAAATCGTCGAAGAAAAAATTCTTCCCTTGCCGTCCCCAGAAACTGAAAAACCACTTGATGAAATAATAACGGAGCAAGTGACAGTAACAGAAGAAATAGTAGATGGAAAGAAACCCAAAAAAATAACGAAAAAGAAAATAATTAAACGCAAAGGGCAAAAACAGCAAGTAACAGAGGAAACCACAGTCGAGGAAAAAGATCAATTGCCTGTCACAACAATTACGGAAGGACCAGTGGAGGAAATCGTCGAAGAAAAAATTCTTCCCTTGCCGTCCCCAAAAACTGAAAAACCACTTGATGAAATAATAACGGAGCAAGTGACAGTAACAGAAGAAATAGTAGATGGAAAGAAACCCAAAAAAATAACGAAAAAGAAAATAATTAAACGCAAAGGGCAAAAACAGCAAGTAACAGAAGAAACCACAGTAGAAGAAAGAGGTCAATTACCTGTCACGACAGTTACGGAAGGACCAGTGGAGGAAATCGTCGAAGAAAAAATAGAACCCTTGCCGTCCCCAAAAACTGAAAAACCACTTAATGAAATAATAACGGAGCAAGTGATAATAACGGAGGAAATAAAGGAAGGAAAAACGCCCAAGAAAATAACGAAAAAGAAAATAATTAAACGCAAAGGGCAAAAACAGCAAGTAACAGAGGAAACCACAATCGAGGAAAAAGATCAATTGCCTATCACAACAATTACGGAAGGACCAGTGGAGGAAATCGTCGAAGAAAAAATTCTTCCCTTGCCGTCCCCAGAAACCGAAAAACCACTTGATGAAAAAATAACGGAGCAAGTGATAGTAACGGAGGAAATAGAGGAAGGAAAAACGCCTAAGAAAATGACAAAAAAGAAAATAATTAAACGCAAAGGGCAAAAGCAGCAAGTAACAGAGGAAACCACAGTCGAGGAAAAAGATCAATTGCCTGTCACAACAATTACGGAAGGACCAGTGGAGGAAATCGTCGAAGAAAAAATTCTTCCCTTGCCGTCTCCAGAAACCGAAAAACCACTTGATGAAAAAATAACGCAGCAAGTGATAGTAACGGAGGAAATAGAGGAAGGAAAAACGCCCAAGAAAATAACAAAAAAGAAAATAATTAAACGCAAAGGGCAAAAGCAGCAAGTAACAGAGGAAACCACAGTCGAGGAAAAAGATCAATTGCCTGTCACAACAATTACGGAAGGACCAGTGGAGGAAATCGTCGAAGAAAAAATTCTTCCCTTGCCGTCCCCAGAAACCGAAAAACCACTTGATGAAAAAATAACGGAGCAAGTGATAGTAACGGAGGAAATAGAGGAAGGAAAATCGCCTAAGAAAATAACAAAAAAGAAAATAATTAAACGCAAAGGGCAAAAACAGCAAGTAACAGAAGAAACCACAGTCGAGGAAAAAGATCAATTGCCTGTCACAACAATTACGGAAGGACCAGTGGAGGAAATCGTCGAAGAAAAAATTCTTCCCTTGCCGTCCCCAGAAACCGAAAAACCACTTGATGAAAAAATAACGGAGCAAGTGATAGTAACGGAGGAAATAGAGGAAGGAAAAACGCCCAAGAAAGTAACGAAAAAGAAAATAATTAAACGCAAAGGGCAAAAGCAGCAAGTAACAGAGGAAACCACAGTCGAGGAAAAAGATCAATTGCCTGTCACAACAATTACGGAAGGACCAGTGGAGGAAATCGTCGAAGAAAAAATTCTTCCCTTGCCGTCTCCAGAAACCGAAAAACCACTTGATGAAAAAATAACGCAGCAAGTGATAGTAACGGAGGAAATAGAGGAAGGAAAAACGCCCAAGAAAATAACGAAAAAGAAAATAATTAAACGCAAAGGGCAAAAACAGCAAGTAACAGAAGAAACCACAGTCGAGGAAAAAGATCAATTGCCTGTCACAACAATTACGGAAGGACCAGTGGAGGAAATCGTCGAAGAAAAAATTCTTCCCTTGCCGTTCCCAGAAACCGAAAAACCAATTGATGAAAAAATAACGGAGCAAGTGATAGTAACGGAGGAAATAGAGGAAGGAAAAACGCCCAAGAAAGTAACGAAAAAGAAAATAATTAAACGCAAAGGGCAAAAGCAGCAAGTAACAGAGGAAACCACAGTAGAAGAGAGAGGTCAATTACCTGTCACGACAGTTACGGAAGGACCAGTGGAAGAAATTGTTGAAGAAAAAGATGTTAGGGACCAATATATGGTCGAAAAAACAATTATTAATAAAGGTGAAGAAAGACAACATATAGCAATTACAGATGATTTTCATGCAGACACTACACCAGAAATATACAGTAAATCTGAACACGATGGATTAATTAAATCTCTAGTTAATATAAACATTGTTGAAGGTAAGTTAGGTTTTTTCTTTTTATAATATTAATATCCTGTTTTACGGATATGATTTTATTATTTCTTTGTAATTTCTATTAATGTTTTGACATTTATAATCACCAATATTGTATATTAAAACTAAAAGCAAAAAAAAAATCATAAAATTTTTCCGTTTGTTCATCAATATTAATATTATAAGCAGTGTTAAGATTTTTTTTTTTAATATACCCGCTTTAAAATATTTTTATCTATGACTGAGTTTTAAAAATTAATAGATATATTCAATTAATATTTTTTAAGATAAAACACTGTCATTTATGAATAATTTTTTTTTTACAAATTGACGTTTATCTAAAATAAAAAATAATATTTTACGATTATTAATTAAAATATATTTTATAATTAATTATTGTTTGATCTAATGTAGTATTTTTGTCTTTTAGGTACTCGAGATGAAGTGTATCAGGTAAGTTAAAATGCAGAAACTCGTTGTTTTCATTTTAACATTTATTATATTTTATATCATAATTTTATAGCAGGAAGAGTTACTGAATAAAATGCCTGAGGAAACTGTAGAAGAAATTGTGCTAGAAAAACCGAAACTTGAAGAAGCTAAAATTCTTGTCGAGGAAGAAAAAGAGAGTCCTGAAATACTTAAACAAAAAATTACTAAATCAAGAAAAGTACCAAAGAAAAAAGATAAAATCGTTGAAGAGACCAAAGAGATAACTATAATACCAAAGGAATTAGTTGAAATACCAGCTAAAGAAGCAATTATAGAAAGGAAATGTGTAATAGAAACTATAGATATTGTTGAGGAAATTGTACAGGAAATTGATACAGATATGCCAAAAACAGAAAACGCTAATGTTATCGTGGAAGATAGAGAAGAAATTGTTACAATTACAAAAATAAATACAGAAATAGTACCAGCTATATCGCCTGACGAAAAGATAGCTACCGAAGAAAAAATTATAGAAACTATTTCAACACCCGCAATGGAAATTATTGAAGAAACTGTGGAAAAACCAATTGCAAAAACTAAAATTACGAAAGAAGAAGAAACATCTGAAATTATTGAAACCCCAACAAAAAAGAAATTAAAAAAGAAAAAATTAAAATCTCAAGAAAATAATATTCCAGAGGAAAAACTTGAAGAAATTATTTTGGAAAAACCAGAAATGGAGCAAGCCCAAACTATATTTGCTCCTATAGAAAGTATTGAAGTCACACAAGTCTTAACTGAATCGTCTGTTACTAAATTTACAGAAGATAAAACTGAACCCGAGAAAGTTGCGATAAAAGAAATTACGGGAGAAGAAGAGACAATAAAGAAAATTTTACAGGAAGAGACAAAGACGATTCCTGTGCAAGAAATAGTTTCTGTTGAAACTACTAAAGAAATATTGCATGAAAAACCAAAGGAAGAAGAAATTAAATTAACTATTACAACGAAAGAAGGACTAAAAGTTACCGAAACAATTTCAGACATCTCTACTGAAGATCTTCTTGAAAAAATACCGAAAAAAGAAAAAATAATACCAACTAAAGAAGAAGAGCTGCAAACTGGAGTAAACGATATTATTGTAAAGAAAGTACCAACAAAAGTTGAACCAATAGATGCAAATGAACAACAAATTGACGAAGGAATTGTCGAGGATATTATATTAGAGAAACCAATGCACGATAAAGCGGAAAAAATAATAATTGCAAACGAAGAGATAAAAATTACAGAAATTAAACCCGAAATGACAACTAGTGAACTCGATCTAAATGAAATACCAGAAAAGGAACAAATCACGGCTATAAAGGAAACTGATGAAAATATAAAATCGGCAGAAATAATTACAAAGAAAACGCCACTTGTGCACAAAAGAGCTAAGAAAATGAAAGAAGACCAGCCAGAAGAAATAGCGGAGGACATAAAAGTAAAACAACCTACTAAAGAAAAAGCCGAAAAGAATATACCTTTACAAGATAGTGTTGAAATTTTCGAAGTAACAACAGAAGTAAAGCCTGAAGAATTTATTCCACATAAAACAGTTGAAAAAGAAGCAGTATCAAATATTGTACCGAAAGAAATTGTTAAAGTTTCTGAAGTCGACATTGCTACAGCGAAAGATGAAATAATGGAGAAGCCTAAAGACAAACTAGAAGAAATAAAACCGGTACATACTGAAGAAATAAAAGAAATTGAAAAACCACAAGAAGAAAAACCCAAAACTGTTGAAAAAATAAAAGAAAAGAAAGTTATAAAAAAGAAAAAGAAACCTGTCAAGACAGATATTGAAGAATGGGTAGAACCCGAGTATGAAAGGCCCGTATTGGAACCGATGCCTGAAAAAATTACATGGGAACCAACGAAAAAGAAAAAAGAAAAGAAAATAATACCTGAATCTGCGCAAAAATTGATTCCACAGAAAATTGAAAGAAAAGAAATTAAGGCTACAAAACTAAAATATCTCGAACCTATGGAAGAAAAAATTCAATTCGGCACAATTAAATTGAAAAAAGTAACAATTCAGAAAAAAGAAGTATCTGAACCGAAATTTCCCAAAATTATGTTACGAAGTAGAATTACATTTATAGGTGACTATCCACCAGAATTACAGATTCCAAAAATTACGTATATGGAAGAGAATCCAATTCAAACCGGTATTTTATCTAGAAATACAAAAGAAGCATTACAAATTCTTAAGAAAAAGTATAAAAAACCTGAAATATTAGAAAAAGACTTAACTGAATTAGAGAAATTAGATAAAGAATTTGAAGAATTAAAGAAACTTCCTTTGGAACAAATAGAAGATAAATCTATATATGAACGTCTACCTAAAAAATCTCCTAAAAAAGTGGAAGAACCACAAAAAATTATTATTGGAAAAGGTGAAATAAAACAAGAAGATGAAATTATTCCCGAAAAAGTTAAACTAAAGAAAATACCTATAAAGGAATCTGAACAAGATACAGAAATTAAACAAAAACCTAAAACTGATGAACTTTTAAAAGAAGTGCCTGAGAAAGAAGAAAAAGAAATCGATAAAACCATTACATCCGATGAATTTAAACCAACAGAATTTGAAAGCCCAATTATTGAAAAATATATACCTGAAGAATTTGAAATGCCCGAAAAGCCAGAAACCGAACCTATCACAAAACCGTATAAACCAACTAAGAAAAAGAAACCCGAACAAGATATTGAACAAATTCCATTAATAAAAGGAATTCCAAAGCCACCAGAACCCGAAGAAGAACCGGAGGTTAAATTTCGAATACCAGTTTCAGAGAAACCAGAAGACGAGCCCGAAACAATTACATTAAAAGGTTGGAAAAAAGATAAACCCGAAAAAGAAGATTTAGAGGAATATCCCACTAAAGAAAAAGATACAACTGCAATCATTCCCACAGAAACTGAAGAAGAAATAATATTAAAAAAGAAACCAAAGAAAAAACCTGTTACTAAAGAATCTGCTCCTGAAATAACTGTCAAGAAACCCGCTCCGAAGGACGAAATGCCGGAAGAGATTTCGGAAAAAATTGTATTAAAGAAACCGAAAGAAAAATCTCCCGAAGAGGAAGCTGCCGACGAAGTAATAATTAAAAAACCAGTTATTGAGGAAAAACCAGAGGTAGAAGAAGTCGCTGAAGCAGTTACATTAAAGAAAAAGCCGAAGAAAAAGCCTGTTGTCGAAGAATCTGCTGCTGAAATAACTGTCAAGAAACCCGTTCCAAAGGACGAAATACCGGAAGAAATTTCGGAAAAAATTGTACTAAAAAAACCAAAAGAAAAATCTCCCGAAGAGGAAGCTGCCGACGAAGTAATAATTAAAAAATCAGTTATTGAGGAAAAAACAGAGGTAGAAGAAGTCGCTGAAGCGGTTACATTAAAGAAAAAGCCGAAGAAAAAGCCTGTTGTCGAAGAATCTGCTGCTGAAATAACTGTCAAAAAACCTGTTCCGAAGGATGAAATGCCGGAAGAAATTTCGGAAAAAATTGTATTAAAGAAACCGAAAGAAAAATCTCCCGAAGAGGAAGCTGCCGACGAAGTAATAATTAAAAAACCACTTATTGAAGAAAAAACAGAGGTAGAAGAAGTCGCTGAAGCGGTTACGTTAAAGAAAAAGCCGAAGAAAAAGCCTGTTGTCGAAGAATCTGCTGCTGAAATAACTGTTAAGAAACCTGTTCCAAAGGACGAAATGCCGGAAGAAATTTCGGAAAAAATTGTATTAAAGAAACCGAAAGAAAAATCTCCCGAAGAGGAAGCTGCCGACGAAGTAATAATTAAAAAACCAGTTATTGAGGAAAAAACAGAGGTAGAAGAAGTCGCTGAAGCGGTTACATTAAAGAAAAAGCCGAAGAAAAAGCCTGTTGTCGAAGAATCTGCTGCTGAAATAACTGTCAAGAAACCTGTTCCGAAAGACGAAATGCCGGAAGAAATTTCGGAAAAAATTGTATTAAAGAAACCGAAAGAAAAATCTCCCAAAGAGGAAGCTGCCGACGAAGTGACAATTAAAAAACCAGTTATTGAGGAAAAAACAGAGGTAGAAGAAGTCGCTGAAGCAGTTACGTTAAAGAAAAAGCCGAAGAAAAAGCCTGTTGTCGAAGAATCTGCTGCTGAAATAACTGTCAAGAAACCTGTTCCGAAGGACGAAATGCCGGAAGAGATTTCGGAAAAAATTGTATTAAAGAAACCGAAAGAAAAATCTCCCGAAGAGGAAGCTGCCGACGAAGTGACAATTAAAAAACCAGTTATTGAGGAAAAAACAGAGGTAGAAGAAGTCGCTGAAGCAGTTACGTTAAAGAAAAAGCCGAAGAAAAAGCCTGTTGTCGAAGAATCTGCTGCTGAAATAACTGTCAAGAAACCTGTTCCGAAGGACGAAATGCCGGAAGAGATTTCGGAAAAAATTGTATTAAAGAAACCGAAAGAAAAATCTCCCGAAGAGGAAGCTGCCGACGAAGTGACAATTAAAAAACCAGTTATTGAGGAAAAAACAGAGGTAGAAGAAGTCGCTGAAGCAGTTACGTTAAAGAAAAAGCCGAAGAAAAAGCCCGTTGTCGAAGAATCTGCTGCTGAAATAACTGTCAAGAAACCTGTTCCGAAGGACGAAATGCCGGAAGAGATTTCGGAAAAAATTGTATTAAAGAAACCGAAAGAAAAATCTCCCGAAGAGGAAGCTGCTGACGAAGTGACAATTAAAAAACCAGTTATTCAGGAAAAAACAGAGGTAGAAGAAGTCGCTGAAGCAGTTACGTTAAAGAAAAAGCCGAAGAAAAAGCCCGTTGTCGAAGAATCTGCTGCTGAAATAACTGTCAAGAAACCCGTTCCGAAGGACGAAATGCCGGAAGAGATTTCAGAAAAAATTGTATTAAAGAAGCCGAAAGAAAAATCTCCCGAAGAGGAAGCTGCCGACGAAGTAACAATTAAAAAACCAGTTATTGAGAAAAAAACAGATGTAGAAGAAGTCGCTGAAGCAGTTACGTTAAAGAAAAAGCCGAAGAAAAAGCCTGTTGTCGAAGAATCTGCTGCTGAAATAACTATCAAAAAACCTGCTCCGAAGGACGAAATGCCGGAAGAGATTTCTGAAAAAATTGTGCTAAAGAAGCCAAAAGAAAAATCTCCCGAAGAGGAAGCCGACGAAGTGACAATTAAAAAACCAATTATTGAGAAAAAAACAGATGTAGACGAAGTCGCTGAAGCAGTTACATTAAAGAAAAAGCCAAAGAAAAAGCCTGTTGTCGAAGAATCTGCTGCTGAAATAACTATCAAGAAACCTGTTCCGAAAGACGAAATGCCAGAAGAAATTTCGGAAAAAATTGTGTTAAAGCGAAAAGAAAAATCTCCCGAAGAGGAAGCTGCCGATGAAGTGACAATTAAAAAACCAATTGTTGAGGAAAAAGCAGATGTAGAAGAAGTTGCTGAAGCAGTTACGTTAAAGAAAAAGCCAAAGAAAAAGCCTGTTGTCGAAGAATCTGCTGCTGAAATAACTATCAAAAAACCTCTTAAAAAAGAAATAATAGAAACGTCCACGGATGTATTATTGAAAAAGGAGAAGGCACCTCAGACAACAGAAGAAATTGCGGAAGAATTAACTATTCGCAAACTCGAGGTAGAACAACCTGACGAAATAATTGAAGAATTTACATTAAAACGCAAACCACCGAAAAAAGTACCAAAACCAATAGAAGAAATTTATGAAGATGTTACTTTACGTAAATTACGACCGAAGAAAAAATCTGGACTAAATATCAAAGAAGTTACTGAAGTGGAGAATGTAACATTTAGGCCACGTTCGACAAAAACGAAAGAAGATGTAGAGCAGGAATTTAAAATTTCATTAAATACTTATGAAGAAGAAGATATTTCTATGTCTGGAAAAGTACGCTTAAAACCGAAAAAACGACCACTTACGTATTCCGAAGAAACCGGAGAAGAAACAATTAAAATTATGCAAGAAATCGAAGATGATTCCGGTCCAATTATAGAAGAGATCATTGATGAATCGGAGGAAGAAGATAAAAAAGATTATAACATTGAGGAGTTCGATGTCGACGAAATGAATATACCATTGAGACGTAAGAAAAAGGAACAAAAACTTCCATATAATGTAGAAGAAATTGAAGAAGATAATATTAAATTGCAATTAAAGCGTGATAGAAAATATTCATACGAAGAAACCGATGCTGAATTTTTGGCGCTGAAATTGAAAGGAAAAAGACGTGTCTCTACATTCGAAGAAGGTTCGAAGATATCTACATACGTTTATGGCTTATTAGCATGTACAATTAAATTAATAGAATACGCTTTTACTTATATTAGTTAATGTACTTTAATAATTATTTTAATCTCTTTGACAATAAGTGTATGCTTTATTCTTTTTTTACGCTTTGCTTTTCCTTTCCTTTTCCTATTTGCTTCACTTCTTTTTAAAAAAATATTTTCTGCTATTTTTAACATTTTCGTTAATTCGCTGCGTATGAAAAGCATATCGGTAGTAATTACTGTATTATATTTTTAACATAATAACAAATAGTATAAATGCAAAAAGTAATTTAAAAACACACTTAAAGCAAAACATGCAAACTAATAGACCGATATTCATAGTCAGTTCTGTGAATACCGGCAATAAAAAAAATTCTACCTATATATCCATTTTCGCTATATTATAATTGCATTATAATTATAATTATAAGTAAATAAATTTTAATTAACAATTGTTTCATATATTTATGTATAATATTGTAGAAGAAGCTACTCTCAGTATTACTAAAGAAGAGGAAATATCAGAAGAAGGTTTGCTTTAATAATATTCATTTTTATATTACGATATAATGTAAAATTTAATAATTTTAATAATGTCATTTTAATTATTTATTAATGTCTTTCAGTCGACGAACTCGAATATGTAGTTCGCGAAGGTGATACAATGTTTTCAATTTGCTCTTATATTGCCGAAACCGAAGAAGCCATTAATTTAGTAGAAGGAGAAAAAGTTTACATAATCGGTAAGCTTTCCGTGTCATAAAATTCTATTATTATATAAATTATATAATTAATATAAATAGATAAAACATCTTTAACTAAAATTTAATTTTATAGATCATACAAATCAAGACTGGTGGTTCGTGAAAAAACATTTGACCGAAGAAAAGGGTTGGGTGCCAGCACAATATTTGTTGGACGAAGCACATTATACTATTTACTTGCAACGAAAGTTGCATGAAAAAATTGATAAATTGCCAATCTTTGAAAGTGAGTATTTATATAAAACTAAAAAACTCTGATAAAGAAATGTGATATATATAATTTATTAATTGCTGCTTTCGTAACTTAGACTTATTTGAAATTTAACGTGAAGCATTTTAAAAATATTCATAAAATATATTTATATATTTTTTAGAACCTGTCCCTGGAGAGAAAGCTTCAGCACCAAGATTTATTGAAAAATTGCAACCAATTCATACATTAGACGGCTATACTGTTCAATTCGAATGTCAAGTAGAAGGCTTACCAAGGCCACAAATAACTTGGTTCCGTCAGACCGCTATTATCAAACCATCTACTGATTTTCAAATGTATTACGATGAAGATAATGTCGCTACCTTAATCATCAAAGAAGTTTTTCCTGAGGATGCCGGCACTTTTACCTGCGTTGCGAAAAATGCTGCAGGATTTGCGTCAAGTACCACTGAGCTAATTGTTGAAGCTCCTTTATCAGATCATGGATCAGATGTCACCGGTTTGTCGAGAAAAAGTCTTTCGAGGTGCGCGCTTTTTAATACATATTTCTAATGTTACTTTAATCGTCGATTATATTTCTATTGTACAGTTAAAAAATTTAAGTATAAACTTTCGTATTATATCAATTTATGAAACAAGACGGATTACTCATGTAATTAATATCGTGCTTGTTGTACAAATTTATAATCTTTATAGTTGTAATTTTTGCATATCATTAAGCATATTGTTTTGTACATTTATTACATTTAATTTTATATTGTTCTAATTGTATTAATCTATATTATCATATATATTGTTTAGAGAGTCTTCTCTTGCGGATATATTGGAGGGTATACCACCAACATTTTCCCGAAAGCCAAAAGCAAAATATGTTAACGAAGGCGATGACGTAATATTGGAATGCCGATTAGTTGCTGTACCAGAACCAGAAGTAACATGGTACCACAAGGACGCACCGGTGGTTAACGACCAAAATATCGTAGTTGCAACCGAAAGCGACATGCACATGTACTGTAGCATTGTAAAATTTACTAAAATTCAAAAGAAGCAGGAAGGAAGATACAAGATTATTGCTAAAAATCGAGAGGGCGAAGCTACCATCGACATTCCTGTAAAAGTTAGTCGTCATTTAAACCGATCGCAAGAATTTACTTTTACACTTTTATATAATGTATACTTTAATTAATATAATTTTCTAATGAAACAGGTGAAAACTGAAAAAAGCGAGCCACCTGAAATTTTAGAGCCATTACAATCTCATATAGTCAAAGAAGGTGAAACTGTTATTTTATCAACTCAAATTGTTGGTAACCCGTCACCGAAAATAACATGGCACAAAGACGGGAAGCCGATAAAGGGATCGCAAGTAAAGCAGGATGGACATGTTAATACATTAAATTTAATCCAACCACAATTAACCGATAGCGGAGACTATTCAGTTACAGCTGTCAACAATATGGGCAAAGCTGAGACTCGAGCTACATTGACTGTCGAAAGTAAGATTAATTATACAATATTTTTTTTTTTTAATCAAATTGCTGCATCTTAATGCTTCTCTTTTGCTTTATTCTCATTCGCTCGTTTTTCATTGTGCTTATTTATTTATTTTTTTTTTTAACTGACATATGTTAATGATAACTAATTAATATTTATATAAACAAAATATAATTAAAAAAATAAAAAATAAACTGCATTTTTATTTTAACATCTGCCGAGGTAATCAAATGCATTTAGCTTGTTATTGAATATAATTTTACAAAGCGCTTCTTTACTAATCTGCTTTCAGTTAATTCCGTATCGCAGGTCAACATTAATTTTCAACATTGCATAAACGACAAGCATGTTTCATTTGTTAAAGGTACGATATGCATTTACTACTGTTATGCTACTGTCCACGTGCATGCGTATGTGTGTAAAATATGAAAGTATCCAATAGAAATATAATCTTGTATGTACAATAAATTCTTTTGTAATAATAAACTGTTATTTTTATAAAATCTAGAAATACCGAGTGGCGCGCCAGAACCACCATTATTCATCAAACGTTTCCAAGAGATAATTGTCCCAGAAAAAAGTACGTTCAAGTTAATCGCGAAAGTTACTGGAAATCCCGTTCCCGAAGTTACTTGGCTTAGAAATAACAAGCCACTTGATAAATCGGCCAATATCAAAGAAAACTATGACGGCGAGAACATTATTCTCGAAATCAAAAACGCGGATTCAGAAACAGACGCTGGAGATTACAAATGTATCGCCAGCAATCCGGTCGGAAAAGCTTCTCACGGTGCAAAAGTTACGGTGGACGTTGCTAAAGTGTCTTTCACGAGAGATTTGCAAAGTGAAATTAATATCGACGAGTACAGAACTCTAGAACTGAGCTGCGAAACGTCTCATACTGTTTCTACGGTATGGTGGCATAACGACAAAGAAATTAGCGGGATGGATCATCGTGAAGTAATCCAGGAAGGACGGCAGCACAAATTACTCATTAAAAAGTGCGGCCTCTCCGACGCAGGAAGGTACAAATGTACCGTCAAAAACCAAGTGACATCTAGCAATGTTATCGTCAGGGCCACAAAACCGGAATTCGTTAAAAAGCTACAAGACTTCGAGGTGAAAGAACGCGGCGTGGCGATTCTGGAGGTTGAGATCACGTCTCAAACGGCGGACGTTACGTGGCGAAAAGACGGCGAAATATTGACACCGAGTAAAGGAAAGATAGAGTTTGTGAAAGATGGCAACGTAAGGAAACTGTTCATAAGGAGCGCATCGGTTCACGACGAAGGCGAATACACGTGTGCTCTTCCGGATGAAGAGTGTACAGCGGAAGTCACGGTTGTAGAATTACCACCAGAGATCATTACCAAAATGCAAGACGTAACTATTGCCAGAGGGGAAAAGGCGACTTTCGACATAGAGTTGACAAAAGGTGACGCTTTAGTACGTTGGTTTAAAGACGAGCAAGAATTGCAATTTTCTGAGCACGTACGATTGTCGATCGATGGAAAGAGACAGAAATTAAAGATCTACGATACAGAAATGGAAGACGCAGGAATCTACTCTTGCCAAGTTGGCGAACAAACTTCGTCGGCTAAACTAACAGTCGAGGAAGCCGAAGTAGATTTTATCAAAAAATTGCCGGACATTACTTTCGTACCGGCCAACACCGATGCGACTTTCCTTATTGAATTGTCGCGAGCTGATGTACCAGTAAAATGGTTAAGGTAAATTAAATTTCATTACAGATACAAAAATAAAAAACGAAATGAGTTAAAACAATTTTTTAATCGAATTAAAAATTTAAAAAAAAATTTGTTTTTTTTTTTAATTTAATTGAAATAAACGTGCGAAGATGTTTAATGACTTTTACAAAATTTGTACAGGAAAAATGAAATAATCGATTCTACACGATCGTCAAAATACAATATCATCGATGAAGGAAATATTAAAAAGCTTGTGGTTATAAAATGCACGACCGAGGATATTGCCGAATATACTGCCGTGGTTGCAAATGTAAAGACATCATCCAGATTAAAAATTGAAGGTAAACTTTACAAAATATGTAAAAAAAAAAAAATAAAATATATAACAATGTTTGAAATCTATACATATATGTATGGTACGCGCATACATCCAAATCATATCGATATTAAAAATTGGAAATTTCTACGTTTAAATATTCTTTAATATAAATTCTTTAATATAAATACGTCTGCATTTCAGTCATCGAGACGCCGCCGAAAATTCATCCCGATACGCTCAGAAAATACAAAACGATAAAAGGCGAGGATATCGATATCGTTGTGAAATTCACGGCTAAGCCACCTCCGACCGATGAATGGACCATCAATGGTCGTGTTCTCAAAAAATCTAAACGAATTATATCATCCATCGATGAATACTCAGCCGCTTTGACGATCACGAATACGCAAGAAAAAGATTTTGGCGATTACAATTTAAAATTAGTTAATCCTCATGGAGAGGATAGCATAGAAATCAATGTCATCATTGTGCGTAAGTATTTTCACATTATATATACATGTATAAATATGCGAATGTAACGAGAGTCTGTGAGCGTGTGCCGCGAAAGAGATTGAAATCAAGAACAGCGAGTTAATTTTTATCTGACCGTTCAATTGTAATTATTCTTTTAATCGTTGTTAATAAACTTCTTTATTTTCTCTATCGTTATTTGGAAAATTAGTTCTTAAAATATTAAGGATTCTTGCCACGGATATTAAAATAATTTTCGATATAAATCTTTTATTTTCTTTAAGTTATTTGAGACAAAAAGGTATGATATGAAAAATGTATGTACATTGCAGAGGTACCTGGAGCACCAGGAATTCCAGAACCTCTGGAGATAACCGACGATAGTATTACTCTACATTGGAACAAACCCGATTCAGATGGACACTCTTCAATTATAGAATACATATTGGAGTATCATGAGAAAGGAGAAACTTCGTAAGTGACACAAAATTTAATAGACTAGAAAAAACTACGCGCGTACTGTTTTTTAGAAGATTCCGTTTCGCGTGCTTCGTTACATTCGGAAACATTATAATTGAGTGATGTAAGGTTGCTGGTTTACTTACATTTGTAGCTTTCATCCATCCGTCCCCCTTTCCTTCCTTCCTTCCTTCCTTCCTTCTTTTCTGCCATCCGTGAAAATATTCTGGATTATCTTAGCGTGTTGTAGCACTCCAAATCAATTGACACTCGAGACAGGAACGACTGAAAAAATGACAGTGGATTATGGAGGCGATTTTTTACGATGAAAATTTGCTTATTTCCACCGCGTCGATTCTCACCGACGAAGTGAACAACACCGAGAACTTGCGTCAAAGCCGCGAACGAGACGGGCCGCGATACGTCGAGCACCATGTTCCGGACGAAATGTTCTCCGCGCACTTTATCTTTCTTAAGTTCCTCGAAACGAGACGTGATCCCAACCCGCGACGAGAAGAGACTGGCGAGACGCAGATCTCACGGCCTGACATCGACACTAAATGACGATCACCGGAACTTGCCGAAATAAAAATCATGATGGAAGTCGAGTCGGAAATGTCCGAATAATACGCGACGTAATTCACGGCGGACGCTTCGCGCGCGCTGCACCCGCTACGTAACGTAACCTTGATGTTCCGAGAGACTTTTTCGAAGGACGAAATTGAGGACAAAGCGACGAGTGGGATAACTCAGACTTGCAGAAAATGATCGTCTGTTCCCGAGCCGGTAATGTCGACACTTATTTGTACGCGAGAGCTTTCTATCCGCGGTCAGAAATACGCGTAACTGCGGAGTGATTAGAAACACGTCCTCCCGCCCGAAGCTCTGCACCGGACTGAAGTGAACGATGGAAATTTCAACCCTTGGAGGAAAGGAGAGAACCGCATAAAAAAAAGTGAGACAGACGATAGAGTGCGATGGTCAATAGCGCGCTGTCTTTCTCGCACTGAATTCTCGGAAGCTCTGACAATGAGCTCGACACCGAGTTGATCTGTTTTATGTTTTATCGATGCATTCAGCGAGCTCGAAGTGTCTTCCCTTAAAATAAAATCCCTCAAAATAAATATAAAAAAGAACCAAGCATTTCCGCGTCGTGGAATAATCGAAGCGTTGAGCTCAACGCCGAACACATTTGTTTAGATTTGAGAATGTATTCTTTGAAAATTTCCAAATGTGTTTCTCTGTCATATGCCTATAATTTAATTAAAAAAAATGCTTTGATTTCAAGGTGGAACAGAATCTCAGAAACAATAACCGAAACTACACACAAGTTGACGAACTTAATTGCCCACAAGGAGTATACTTTCCGTGTAACAGCTGTTAACGAAGCTGGACCAGGAACAGCATCTCCAAATACACCATATCTAAAAATTTCCAAGCTATCGGCATCCGAACCACCAACAATTCTCGAAGCACTTAAGAGCGTCGTAATTGGATTAGGAGAAGTTATTACGCTTTCTTGCGTAATTGGTGGCGTACCGACACCTAATATTACATGGTAATTTTTTATTTTTTTTTACTCATCACACCTAAAGCCAATTTGTCTAATAAAACTGTATCTTGAATATTAATTTATTAGGTTGAAAGATGACAAGGTTTTCGAAGACGATAACATTACATACGAAAATCATGTAGCTAAATATACTATTCGAAAAACTACCGAAACATCTTCGGCCACATTTACAGTTAAAGCTCAGAATGATGCAGGAATGGCAGAAACATCGTGTCAATTAAAAATTCAAGAGTCTCCAAAGATTACCTGCGACGAAAATCTAAGGAACCAAAAATTAACAGTTGGCGAAAAATGGAACGTTAAAATTCATTTTACTGGTTTTCCAAAACCAGAAATAATATGGACAAGGAATAACAAGAAAATCCTTGATAAACACATTTTTATTGAAACTATTGAAAATATATCTGTTATTTCAATTTCTTCGCTAACCAGAGACGACATGGACACCTATACTGTCAAAGTATCAAACGAAGCCGGTAGCTCATCGATGGAATGTTACCTTCATGTCATAGGTTAATATATAATATAATAATTAATAACGAGATAACTTTAGAAATTAATTTAAAATTATCGATATTTATATTTCTTATATGTGTTGTAGATAAACCTAGCAAACCCCAGGGACCAATTATCGCAAAAGAAATTAGACAAGATCGTATCACTATAGAGTGGCGACCGCCGCTCGACAATGGTGGTGTTGAATTAGAAAGCTATGCCATCGAAAAATGCGAAGCGAACAAGAACGTTTGGACAAAAGTAGGTGATGTTGACAAAGAAGTTGAGAATTTCTGCATACAGAAATTGCAGCAGGATGTCGAGTATCTATTCAGAATAGTCGCTAAAAACATAGTTGGATCTTCCGATCCTTTGGAATCTGAATTAATTCGAACAAGGACTTCGTTTGGTAAGAAAATAATTTTGATCTTGTATTAAGTAAATTAGTAGAAGAACACTAAACTAGAGTAACAAAATAATGGTAAATATTTTATTTATTTAATACACAGATACACCAGGCCCACCAAGAGGACCGTTTGAAGTTTCCGGAATGACAAAAACGTCATTCACATTGAAATGGGAGCCACCAGAAAATGATGGTGGTACCCCAATCACAGAATACATTGTTGAAATGAAAGAGGCGTCAAAGAAAGCTTGGAAAAAAGTTAATATAATTCATTGTCACTACCATGTCGCAGCATTGAAATAATTGATCGATAACAATCGTTTCTTTACCCTTTTTCAGATTGCAAATACGAAAGGAGAAGTTACTAATGCTACTATATCTGATCTAAAGGCAGATGTATCATATAATTTTCGAATAACAGCTAAAAACAACGTCGGTGCTGGTCCTCCGTATACACTGGAAGAAGCGATTACAGCTGGTAAACGACCAAGTAAGTTTTAATTAATCTTAATTTATTACCGATTTTATTATCAGCTTATTACCATTTCTCAATTATAAATGTATAATCTAATATATAATTTAATTATTAACGCTTTTGCTTTCGCTTTTGCTTTGAAGTAATAAAGCTTACAGAAAACAGCATATACGCATTACTAGGCATATTTCCATCAACTAAAATAATCAACGTTAAAAGTAAGTTGTTTTGTGTTTAACTTGTTTTTTTATGGTAATTCTAAATTAAAAAATTGTATCTAAAGTCTGTTAAATGACAAGCACACATTTACATTATGTATATTATAATTTAAAATTTTAGCTCCTCCTTCTTGCCCATTAAACGTTCGAGCAACAAATATTACAAGCAAGAGTGTCACTCTTAATTGGTCACCACCAGCTACGACAGGAGGATCAGAATTGACAGGTGAAAATACATGTGCAATTAAAATATAAACTTTTATAAAATGTACTTGTATTTTGGTACTGATTAAATAATTTTTTCTTATCTCAGGTTACATAATCGAAAAGAGACCATTAATTGGAAAAGGTGCCAGATGGACAAAGATTGTCACTTTAGATGCTACGATACATCAATATTGTATAGAAAACTTAAAAGAAAGCGAATTTCTTTTTAGAATCTTCGCTGAAAACAGCATAGGTCTAAGTATACCAACTAATTCCGAGCCAGTTACACTGAAAACTCATGCCAGTGAGTCAATTTATATATTCGACTATTAATAAATTATCAAATTAAATAAAATAACATAATTAATAACTATATGTTTTTTTTCACTACTTAGATGTTCCGTCACCACCTACTGCTCCATTAGAAATGAGACAAATCGCAGCGAATACAATGGTAATCGAATGGGGAAGGCCTGAATCAGATGGTGGTGCTTCTTTGGAAGGATATAAAATAGCTATTAGAGATACGAAGAAAACGATGTGGATGGAAGTAGGAAGGGTTAGCGCGGATATTCAAAAACTTAATATTAAAGACCTGCAAGAGAATCACGAATATCTCGTGAGAATTTTCGCACGAAACGAGATTGGATTTAGCGATCATTTAGAATCAGAAGAACCCTTCAAGATCGTACCGACATCAGGTACAATTTTTTTGTCTTTTATTGTTTTATATTGCTTCTATCTTTCCGAACTAGAGATTAAAAGTTTAATTCGTTTTTAAATGTTTCTTTAATAGAACTGTCGTGCGTGGAACCAGTTGCAGAGGCTATAGACAAAGGTGAGACTGCATCGATCAGTTTCAGTACGGAGAATACGAGTTCATGGCTGCGAGAACATAATATGGACGCCGATATACATTCGTACGCGAAAGCAAGATTACTTAGGAAAGACGAGTACTTTTTCCGCATTTGGCACTATGCTAAAAAACTATTTGAATAAGCATTTCTATATGTGTAATTTTGAACATTTTCTGTCGTGAAATGTCAGCGGATATAATTGACTTTCTCCGCATTTGCAATTTCATTATTTTATTTTTTCATTGCGAATGCTGCATATTAAAGAAATATATTTAATCAATATATATGTTTCAATCTTTCAAAATAACATATCGGCGATGATATTATTAACCGTTTCTCTGTAAAATCGAATTGTGTAACGATTATATATATGTTATAAGCACTCGGAAAATATTCATTATACGAACAATAAGTTCGTATTTTATTTTAGCTTTATTGTTTTCAAATATTATAATTTGCACTCTCGTGTAGTTTTATAAATTTAATTTTCTATCGCTGATGCAAAATGTTAAAACCGCATTTGCAATTAACGACAATGATAATGAAATGTTAGTTTTCTTTAAAATTTTTCTGATTTTTGAATATGTGCCATTCTACATCTATTTTACATCTTAGCAAGGTATCCATTGTGACTATATGCGTTTTTATTTGTATGGCAAAACCAGAGGTTGCGATTATTTTAATATTTATTCTCTAAGCATATATAGTACATATTGATTGTTTATTATTACTATTGTCGATATCATTTACTTTTAATTATTATTAATGATATATTGAAATGAACGAAATATCACGCGTATTTGGTAAGTGAGACATAAAATATAGGTGCAAATATTATCAACCGATAACGCGTCGTATATTTCGCATTATTTATGTAAAATTATACATTATTGTAAAATACTTTATTTATTAATTAAATTATTATAAATATATATATATATATATATTTTATTTTTATTAGAACAAACCATGCACACATTTCGCGTGCGCTATTTTTTGAAAGGTCCCAATTCGTGCGCGTTATTATAATTGGGGACATCAATTAATTACAATAAACTCTACTACAAAAAAAAAATCATACGACTTACCAATTTTCATGATGCTTCAGCGGAGTTGAGGAATTCTGCCTGTAACATAAAATTAAACATTAATGTAGACGTGCTGAAAATAGTTAATGTTTAAACAAAACAAAATTACGCGTATTTATTTAATTCTTTAATAGAAAAAAAATAAAAATTAAATTTGATCCTTTAATAAAAAAAAAAAAAAATATAAAAATTAAATTAATAAAATGGCAAATCAAAAAAGAATTTATTCTTCTCACCTTAAAGTTGCTCCGCTGATGCACGATGCCTGCTCCTCCTCACAGATGGGACGTGACGAGCCATCTTTCCGCGCACAAGTCACTCGCGAACGCGACCGTGATTTTAAATTCGCGAAAATTATTGATCACTTGCGCGCGATATTTTTCGGCACTGCTGTAAAGAGAAAATCCTGAAAACAAGTTACTGGCTTACCGATCTGCATGAGCGTCAGCGGAGTTGTAGATTTCTGCCGGTGGCTGTAACATAAAAAGAAATATATTAATGTAGACATGTATATCGGTTTAAAAATAAAAAAGTAGAGGAAATCTTTAATAAAGATTTTATTAGAGGAATTAATGCTTACCTCCGCCGATGCCTGATGCCTCCTGGTGGGCCTGCTCATCCTCTCAGATGGGACGTGACGAGCCATCCTTCCGCGCACAAGTAACTCGCGAACGCACTTCCGAAAATGAAAAGAAAATCGTGAAAAAAACGCCGAAAAACTAGCGGCACTCCCGAAACGACCGACGAACCGGCTGCGGTTCGTATGATGACTGATATCGGCGCACGGCACTTTAAGTTCTCATTAAACGATGCGAAGCAGCGGAGTTTCTCTTGATCTGAAACACACAAATTAAAGAATTATTTTGTAGATATCACATTCAAAGCATTTTATTCCAAAGACAAATTTATACTTACCCTGGGGTTGCTCCGCCGGGGCAGGATACCCTTCCTGGGCCTCCTCCTCCTCTCAGGATGTTCTCGGGATGTCCTCCGGATGTCAGGTTGATCCAAAGCGCGGCCGCGAATACGGTCGTTCTTTTCACTGTCTTTCTCAAGTTCTTTAAATCCCGGACTGTCTTTCTCTTTCAATCCCGCACTGTTTTTCGCAAGTCTTTCAGCTTCCCGCACTGTCTTTCTCAAGTTCTTTAAATCCCGCACTGTCAAGTTTCAAGCCGAAACTGTCTTTCGCAAGTTCTTTCAATCCTGACTTCGACGCAGCGAGAAATCCCGCCGAGATACTTCCATATCACGCGAGATAGTCCACGACACTCGCTAGTCCGACACTGATCGTCTCAAATTCTCGAATTCGACGGACGAAGATGCCTCGACATTTTCGTTTCGACTCGGACGCGTGCTCTGTAGTAGTACGCAGAGCTCGAGTCACATAGTCTGTTACCAATATCAGACGATCGCGTGATTGGTCGGCGCTAGGGAATCTACGCGCCGACCAATCACAGCGTTTCACTAGATACAGGTACACGATGATGAGCCGCTCATCGTGTACCTGTATCTAGTGAAACGCTGTGATTGGTCGGCGCGTAGATTCCCTAGCGCGCCGACCAATCACAGCGCTCCATCGATCGTCTGATAGCGAGTTGGTAACAGACTATGTGACTCGAGCTGCTGCGTACTACTAGAGGTCATGGCGAGCACGCGGTCCGAGTTCGAAACGAAAATGTCGAGGCATCCGTGCGTCGTAGCCGGTTTCTCGTGTCGAATTCGAGAATTTGAGACGATCAGGAATGTCGTAGACTATCTCGCGAGTGTCGTGGACTATCTCGCGAGTGTTGTGGACTATCTCGGAAGTATCGTGGACTCACTCGCATCCGCCATCGTCAGAACGTGAGATCCGCACCTCGCACGCGTCTTCTCCGTCGCGGCTGAGACTCTCAACGTGTTTCGAGTGATTGATTTAAAGAACTTGAGAAAGACAGTGCGGGATTTAAAGAACTTGCGAAAGACAGTGCGGGATTTAAAGAACTTGAGAAAGACAGTGCGGGATTGAAAGAACTTGCGAAAGACAGTACGGGATTTAAAGAACTTGAGAAAGACAGTGCGGGATTTAAAGAACTTGAGAAAGACAGTGCGGGATTGAAAGAACTTGAGAAAGACAGTGCGGGATTGAAAAAACTTGAGAAAGACAGTCCGGGATTTAAAGAACTTGAGAAAGACAGTGCGGGGAACGTTTCATATCGCGGCCGTGTTTCGTTCGCCGCTTGGTGCAAGCGCAAGGATCAACCTGACATCCCGAGGACATCCCGAGAACATCCTGAGAGGAGGAGGAGGCCCAGGAAGGGTATCCTGCCCCGGCGGAGCAACCCCAGGGTAAGTATAAATTTGTCTTTGGAATAAAATGCTTTGAATGTGATATCTACAAAATAATTCTTTAATTTGTGTGTTTCAGATCAAGAGAAACTCCGCTGCTTCGCATCGTTTAATGAGAACTTAAAGTGCCGTGCGCCGATATCAGTCATCATACGAACCGCAGCCGGTTCGTCGGTCGTTTCGGGAGTGCCGCTAGTTTTTCGGCGTTTTTTTTCACGATTTTCTTTTTCATTTTCGGAAGTGCGTTCGCGAGTTACTTGTGCGCGGAAGGATGGCTCGTCACGTCCCATCTGAGAGGATGAGCAGGCCCACCAGGAGGCATCAGGCATCGGCGGAGCAACTTTTAGGTAAGCATTAATTCCTCTAATAAAATCTTTATTAAAAGATTTCCTCTACTTTTTTTTTATTAATTTTTTAAACCGATATACATGTCTACATTAATATATTTCTTTTTATGTTACAGCCACCGGCAGAAATCTACAACTCCGCTGACGCTCATGCAGATCGGTAAGCCAGTAACTTGTTTTCAGGATTTTCTCTTTACAGCAGTGCCGAAAAATATCGCGCGCAAGTGATCAATAATTTTCGCGAATTTAAAATCACGGTCGCGTTCGCGAGTGACTTGTGCGCGGAAAGATGGCTCGTCACGTCCCATCTGTGAGGAGGAGCAGGCCCGGGGGGCATCGTGCATCAGCGGAGCAACTTTAAGGTGAGAAGAATAAATTCTTTTTTTGATTTGCCATTTTATTAATTTAATTTTTATATTTTTTTTTTTTTTTTTTATTAAAGGATCAAATTTAATTTTTATTTTTTTTCTATTAAAGAATTAAATAAATACGCGTAATTTTGTTTTGTTTAAACATTAACTATTTTCAGCACGTCTACATTAATGTTTAATTTTATGTTACAGGCAGAATTCCTCAACTCCGCTGAAGCATCATGAAAATTGGTAAGTCGCATAATTAATTTTTTTTGTTGCTTGTAATTAGGATCTTTTAAAAAGAACAGCGCGCTCATGATTTCTTTTAGTTAAATAAAATATTGCCGTGTCTTTTGGTGTGTTGACTCGTACTAGTGATCGTTGAAAGCGACGGTGTTGTGGCGCAGACTCGTAGCAGATTTTCTAACAGAACTAAATTTTGTTTGCAGGTATAGGTTTTCTAACCTTAAAACATTTCTTGATTATTACTTTTAGAGAGAAGCAACGATTTTTATGTCTCAAACACTCATTTTTACACAAAAAATACATCGATTAAGTGCTTTTTTGTTATCGAAATTTAAGTGGCATGCACTAAAGCGAACAACTTTCTAAGTAGAGATGTAAAACGCTGCCAAATGTTGGATACAAGATACGTAGTTTATTGTATTTGGTTATGTAATGCCATTGAGCAACGATACTTCGACGCGGGTAAGAGCTTTACTGTTTTAAAATGTAACATTTAAAAACGTCTAATTTATGAATAAACATATAACATTTCTATTTTAAAAGTAACATAAAAAAGATAACATTTTTTATTGTTGTGACCGATAGAATCCTGCAGCAATTAAAAAAAGTTATAATCTTTTTTTTTCTTTTTCTTTTCTTACAATAATATGTACCAATTTATTTGCCACTTTTTTTTATAGACGAAAAAAATATTATTTGATGCAAACAGTAAATTAACTGCTGCTCGAGGTAGTGTATCAGATGAAAGTCAATTTTTGACTATAGCAGCTGCTTTACCAATATTACCAGGTGCCCCAGTGCCTGCAAAGCTGTCAAAACGTTGTTACAATTCATTTAGGTAAATTACTTTAGAGAAAGAATAAAAGTAGAGTGCAGTTAATCAATTAATTAATTATTTTATTGGACACAAATTATTTCGAGTATTCTTATGTTGGAAATTATTGGTTTGGTATTGCTAGTTGTACTGGAACCCAATTTGAAATTGAAGATGCAGAAACTGAAGGATGTGACGTTGTTACATTACAATGGACAGGAGATACAAGAACGATTGTGGCATCAAGAACTCCTGCCGAACGAGAAAAGAACCCTGATAGAATATGCCTTGATAGGCGTGGTTTGACAACATTCCCTACAGTGATAGGAGAATACAAATTGCGATTAATGTCTCTGCAACATAATTTATTAACCAAGATTGAAAGCTCTAGCTTTTCGCAATTGACAAAGCTTGTTTTTCTTGATTTATATGATAATCAAATAGAGAAAGTATGCGATTTTGATGTTTTAGAAAATTTAAGGGTACTTTTATTAGGAAAAAATAGAATAAAAAAGATTGAAGGTTTAAAACAACTTTTGAAATTAGAAGTTTTGGATTTGCATGGAAATCAAATTCAGCAAATTACTGGATTAGATAATTTATCGTCGTTAAAAGTATTAAATTTGGCAGGGAATAATTTGAAAACTATAGGATGTAATGATTTTCATGGATTAATCTCATTAAAGGAACTGAATTTACGTCGAAATAAACTTAAAAAATTGTTAGGATTTGAAGAAACACCACAATTGCAGAAATTATATTTGAGTAACAATGATATTCAAAAGTGAGTATCTTGATATTTAATTTTATTTAATTTCTAGCAGAATTTACATTTTTTTATACAGTTATACATTTTATTACATTTAATTATACAATGTTAAAATATATTTTGGTGTTTCAGAATTGAAGACATGAGTAGTCTTGCAAAAGCCTTGCAAATTAAAGAAGTAACAATAGACGGTAATCCAGTAACTTTAAATACCGATTACATTTCTTTTCTGGTTTCATACTTGCCAAATCTGCAACTTTTATCGACAATGCAAATTAGCGAACAAATTCGAAGAACAGCAATGGCTTGGCGATTCTCTAAAGAGCAGTCAAATTCAGCGTTTCTTGATCTCAGTACACAAGTTTGTATGAACGTACGTAGAGAAGAAGTGATATCGAATGCTAAAACAAATTGGGAATTTCTTAGATCTAAAACTAAAGTCCCGCTTAACAATCCTAGTAAAACGGCGAATGATAATATAATCAACAACGTAAATACGCTTTTACGCACGCAAAACTCAAGTAAATTTAACGTTATAAATCCAAAGAGTTTAGAAAAAGTTAAAATAAAAGGCTTTGGTAGTCTTATGTCGATAAATGAAAATATGGAAGCACGGAAGATGCATATAAAAAAAAGAAGCAGCTCCAGTGACAATTTATTTAAATTAGAAGATAGATCTAAGTCATATCCTTTAGAATTTAAACTTCCACCTATATTAGGTTCAATAGTAAGTAGTTTAACAACTGATAAACTTGAAAATAGATTGTCTAAAAATAATAAAGAAAATGATCGTAAGATAAAATCGCTTAATGAACATACTGAGGATGGATCGGATAGCGAGACGGACAGCTCACAAAGTCATGAAAGTTTGAAAAGCGGTTTAAAATGTCATCTTTTTACTCCTAATATTTATGTCTCGTCCACTGAGTGTGATAAATCTGCCGCTTGTAACGAATTTACCGTAGGTGTCGTAAAAGATGTATCCTCGATTACTGCAGAAAATTCGAATGTCAAAGATGAAAATTATGCATGCAATAAAAAAACATTTGCTACGACTCAAGATTCTTTAAAATATGATGCAATAATAGATGAAAATAAAGGTTTAAATAATAAACCGTCTCAAAATACAAATTCACTCCATGGTCAAGATGGGCAAAACGATTGCCAATCAAAATCAATCGCAAGTTCTTCTGGATATTGCTCTTTAAGTTCCAAGACTAATAGCATAGACAGTTGTAAATCATTGTTAAGTGATTCTAGTGTTTCATCGATTTTTAAGAACGGTCACAAGTTTCATGAATATGACAAGGATAAAAGTAGGATTAAAAGTGCTCAAACAAAAAAGATAGTTTATTATAAAAGCAATAGAGCTGCGACAGCTAGAGCGAAATTTAGAGCTCTTGTTCCGCCAAGTCCTCCTCCTCAACAAGTACCACCTAAAGAAAGAGAACAAGGTAATCTGAGATTTACAATATTTTAAAACAATTTACTTTTACTCGTGTTTTTATTTAAAATAAATAATAACAATGAGATCACTTTTTAGGCGGAGATTATTTAATAGAAATTGTTGGCCGCTGCCTGAATATATACGGTCAAGGTGCTTTACGCTTTATAGATAGGACTTGGGATATGTCGAAAGCTCAAGACGTTAATATTGTAAAATTTAATTATGTACAATTTAACGACGTGGCGAAAATTTTGAGCAAATTAAAAAATAGATTTCCTCATGCGGAGCATTTCGTATTTAAGGAAACTAATATTAATCTTCTTGGCCAACTAAATGCCCTAGCTGAAGTACAGGGATTGACTAGTATACAGATAGACACGGGAAATCCTATTGTGTCTAAGGACTGGAAGACGTACGCTATATTTCGATTAGCTCACTGGGGCCTCGCAGTTATCAATGGCAAGGAGGTAAAATATAAAATTTGTGGAGAATTTGTAGAAACGAATTATATCATTATTGATCGTTGATGATCGAAAATTTAATATTTTTCTAGATTACAGCTGAAGATGTGGAACTTGCAAATCAAGAATATACCGGTCTTGTAGATATAGTAATGTGTTCACTGCCAGATTCTTTATTACAACCTTTGTTACAAAGACTTCATTTAGAAAAAGTGCAAAAACAAAGTGGGGAACAAGTTACTGCCAAACAATTTCTATTCAATTGCGATCCGGCACTTCGAAGTGTTGTTGCAAAGGAGGCTTTGCAATGGAGAAAGGAAAGTGTAACGCAGGTGATAAAAATAAAAACAAACGTTTAACACTTTTTACAACACAATATTTATTGCTAAATTATATGTGAAAATGCAAATGTTAACGTAATCGTTGTATTTTATTTATAGGAAGATCTTATTTGGAGACACAAAGGGAAAGTACACTTGTTAAATTTAATCAATCGTACTGTAAATGCCATACACAAGTTACAGGTTTTAGAGAAGCAATGGTCATATGTTCTATATGAAATCGTTTATAATACTTTATCTGATTTTTCTGAAATGGACGTATATATGAAACGTTGCAGTAAAACACTCGAAAACAACAAATAGTATTATATTCCGCGCCTTGGAAAATAACGTATCTGTCGAGATAATGAGTAGCGCTGATTTTTAATTTGATTATAGTATATTGCCGAATGGTACTGTTCGAGGTTGCTGCTGTTAAATATTGGAGTATTCGTAAAGGAACATACAACAGGGACAATTTTATATTGTTAATGCTTTATATATATATAATAAATTTGCTAGAATTGTGGTTTATTTATGTATACAACAATAAATTGTATATATACATTGTTAATATTTCTTCTTGAATATACAGCCAATGAAAATAAGATAATATATATTATCTTATTATGTAATATACTGAAGAATCGATTAACATTATAATTCTTACTGAATAATTAACATAATGTTTATAAAAATTTTTTTCAGCTTAATTTGTACGTTGTATTTGTATACATATATAAGATTAATTTCACATCGAAATTAACCATTTGAATACTAATAAATCTTTGTGAACAACATCTTATGGTGGCTAAATTTTCTTAAATTTTGTTAAAAATTTAGCATTATTATTTATCACATTGCCTGTTATTGCTGCAATATTATTGAAAAATACACATAACTTATACTATTGATCATTGAATTGGATTAGTTACCATTGTATTATTATGGCACCATTGACAAGGTATAGATTATTGTCTCATCAAAATTAAATAATAATACGTCTGTACTCAAACAATTAAAACACAAATAATTAAGATATCATTTTGTACCGATAATAGATTCCACACTGAAGGAAATTGGTGCTTTTTTTTCTAAGCAAGAGTTACTAGTTGCAGTAGAAGATTTTCGCAAATCTCTCTCTGAAGTAGAAATAATATTGTTCAAGTCTCCGTTTGCTATGTAAGACTGGGTTACCTCACTGAACCACGGAACCATTGTCGGATATGCGGAGTGAAAAGATTGTACCTTAACTGCGGGTTCGGCTTCTTGTTTTTGATCGCATTCCAGAGAAGATAAAGTGCTCAATAAACGTGGATGCGTTGATACTGAAATACACGAGCGACTTTTATAAGTAAATATTCGGTGCGACGTACGTGCGTACGTACGCTTGTAAGCAATTAATTTTTACGAAAAAAAGGGCTCTGAGATTGTGCGAAAAATGCAAATACTCACATGCACCAGGTAAATTATGTACGGTATTTAATCCATAGAAATCCTGTGTCACGCTAATACTCGTCTGCGTGAAGTGCAAATGATGTCTTTGAAAATTCTTGGTCCTTCTACCACATACTGGATCATCATATTTCGCTTTAACGTAGGAATACGGATTTGCAGCGTCCGCAGACATTTTATTTATCGAAGACAAAAGACTGTCACCTTGCGCCTGCTGTTGCCTACGTAAAGCAACTTGCGCAGCCATTACTCGCTGTCGTTCGACGACTAGAAGGCAACAAGGACATCGGCAGTCCTTCCACGCGCAGGATCTTTTGTGACCTTTCAAACCCGATATTACACCGTGATTTCGACATCTCGCACATTTCGGGCTTCTCAAACGTTGTTCCACGTTAGTATTTAAACGACTCGAGGTACCTCTGTCAGTTTTCATTCTGATTTTGATACTGTCTCAAAGCACATATGTATTTAATCGATCTTTTGTATCAGTCTCGATTAAACTGTTCGGTCATTAATAACGAAAGAATTACTTTCAGATTATTTAATATATGGCCGACGCTAAAAACACCTGTTCCACAGTATGCAATGGTGTATCTTGTAACATGACGGCAATGACGATGGCAATTAGAAAGCACATTTAACAACTTCGATAGACGTCCAAAAATCACTCGGATTCAAAAACTTTTTGTCTTCTTAAGTAAGTCTCATCACCAATCACTCAAATTTTCAAATAATAATTAAACTTCACGTTTATTATATGTAGATCTTCGATGAAAAATTATGTTTATTTTCACTTTGTATTTTTTTTTTTTTTCTTATTATTTTAATAAAACTTGGTCTCTCTTTATCTTTATAATATTTTTGCTCTAGTTTGTGCGTGTTGTATCCATTCAATTCTTCTTAAATACTGATTGAATGAGTTGTCCCATGAAATTATCTTCATCCAGCAAAGATATACATACTTGTAAGTATATATTTCTTGTGTCTTCTGAAGGAGGTGTTTCATCTCCTCCTACTGTGATTCAAAATGTATTTTTAGCAGGTCAACGTATTTCAATTGGCTGAAAACCCCAGGAAACTCCGCCACTCTCATCAGCTGTGAACCAATGGATCACTGGGTTTCTCCTGCTGTTCTTGTTACTACTAAACTACTCTATGAAAGAAAAATCCTTCGTTAACAGGATGGCTTCTTTCATTACATTCTGTGATGGAAATATATTGATACCTTGTCATATTCAAAGGTTGATGACACATGTATGTATACTTGTATCTGCATGCATAAAACAAAGTTTGAATTTCTTACATTTATTATTATGATATTAATCAGTAAAAAACAAAAATGAATTAAATTTTACATTAACATTTCGTTCATTAGTTTTTAATTTAATTATTATGGTTGACAGTAATTTGCAGAAAATTTTAAATCTTTTTTTTTACATTTTTTTGTAAAAGACAAACAAATTAACTTTATTTTACGATTTATTATTGCGCGGTTCTATTAACATTTTAATTCCATATTTTTCAATTATATTTTATCTTATTCTAAGAAGAAAAGGGAGTAACGCCACTGAAATATGATGATACTCAGACCGATGTGATATCCTTTCAGAAATAACGTTGGGCACGCAGGATGTAAACCAGGTGGTTATCGAGGAAGAGATCGTGGTGGAAGTCCGGCGGTGTCACTCACATACATTGAGAAAACATACTCGAAACTAATATTAACTGTGTGTTGGCAACATCCGAGAGGATCGTATTAACGAGCTCTTAGAGCAAGATCACAGAAAGAATGCCATATGGTTGCAGCTGCTGGCGCACAGTGTTGTTAGTAGAGAAAGAGATTGTCCGTCTTCTATTTTTGCGGTGCATAACACGATCCCTGAACAAGCAACGAAAGAAAGGGATTGCGCTAATATATTGGCCGAGTACGGCAGCCGATTGTTGCTTGCAATATTACAGGCACACGCATACATATAATACTTAAACATTGCATTAAATTTACTTTTATAGGAGAGAAATTTATATTTATTTTTAATCAAAAGAAAATGCTGCTTAAACCTAGTTATTTTTTAAACTGTCTGAAAATTCTAGAGATTCAAGTTGCGCATTATTATATGTTCTCATAATATTCCACTACAAGTTGAGTGATGAAAAGTCATCTGTGTTACACACTTTTTTGTCCCAGAGATTTTTTGTTCGTCTAAATTCACGCTGTTAGACAAGTTTAAATTTACATATGTCACTCGCGCGCGTGCACACACGTGCACGGCCGTGTACACGTAGCAGGCAGTAAGCACGCATGACATGCACCGAAGAATTTATCCTAATGAGCGTGGAACGAAGGGGTGTCGCTTTTGAATGCTTTTTCTCTTCTTCTGTTCTCGCAGGCAGTTTTACCTAAGGGTGTTGTCAAGACGGCAAATATGTTGACAGGTCATTCAACATCTTTCTCGTCTTAGTTGTGACCCATGATGAAGCTGCGCAAAAGCTGAACGGTAAACTATTTTATACTTATATCTTAGGAGAACAATACATTAATTAAAACGATCATGATAAGTTAATTAATCGAAAGTGTTTTTATTTTTTATAGATAACAATTTTAAGATTATTTTCGTCTTATTGTCAAATAAAAAAAGAGGCGCAATGCTAAGTCTTTGTACGGAGATTAATTTTTTGACGCGAGGACACTTCACATGACTAGCATACATCCACATTTATATACACATTGTAAGTAGCGCTTGTTTCTTTCCAAGATTTTTGACATTTTGCATTGAAAGTTGAAAGGTGCATTCATCATTTGTTTTCGCACATTTGTAATTGTGCTTCATACAACGATAAATGTTAAATTGCAAGAAAATAAGGAGTTTAATCAGTCGTACTCAAGTATTTTAATTGCATCAAGCAATTTGAGCTGCTGATACAAAAGCCCGGTAACACAGAATATTAAACGGAGATACTCGCAATGCCGAATTGCATGACGAATTTCACTTGGTATCTTGGAAAATTTATTATTGGATTTGCCGGATTGTTATATCTTTATACCAATTTCTGGAAAGAAAAGTAAACATCTTTACGTACCAAAACGACAAATGGTAAAGTGTCAAAAATAATTTTTAATAGTAATAATTTTTATCTGACAGAGAAAAAAAGTGCGTGTGTGACGTTAGACTAAAGGAATTACTGAGGGCAAAAAACGAAGAGTGAGTCATACTGGTCATACATGTGCGTCTTTTAAATCTTTTATTTCATATTTTTTTTTTTTTTTACAAAATGTGTAATCTAGAAGAATATAATTGCGTCGACAAGCTCATCTCTTAAGATTAAAATAATCGTAAAAGGATTACGCTTTGTACGACTAGTGATATCGTAATAATAAATTTAACAAAATTAATGTTACACGAGCATACTAATTTTAATATTATTAATTAGACAGCCGAATAGGTGCAAATGTGTGAAAGGGTAAGTGGATGAGATAGCAAGAAAGCTGTATTGAAATTGTACTCTGTTACTTGTATCCTTTTACTTGACACAGGATGCAAAGGAAACGTTATTTATGTGGATGCAGCAAGTCAATGCGATTGTGAGCTTTCTGTCGGCTAATTGAGCACAGATTAAAATTAAAAATATGTTTTAGCATTAGATATTCTTAATTTTACATTTTCAACGTGAACATATAACTTATATATTGATTAATGAATTTAAATTTACAGATACATTTTAATTTACATGTAATTCTCTGCTAGGACGCGAAAGGATAAGGCACCGGTTTCAAATGATTTTATTAAGCATAACAAGTCTGATGCGAAAAGTTGTTATGCTAGAAGAAATTCTTGCTAGGAAAGAGGAACTTCAATGCGGCAACTCTATAGGAGTATTACTTCCTGACGTACGTATGTTTTAATTAATAATTTAAATTATACGTGTCGACGATTTGTGATGTGTAGATATATGTCGTAGACGTCATTGAGCAATTATCCCTATTTCCATTATGAGTAATCTATTTACGCATCGTAGATACCATAATTATGTGTACTTTTGTGTATTAATTATACAATTGGCAACTAGCGAGTAGCTACGAGAAATTCTATGAATAAGTTTAGCGTACTGTACTGTAGGAGAGTGACATGGCCCGGTCGCACGCTCCGAAAATCCGAAACTCGATTAATACGCGTCCCATCTGTAGGTGAAGAGTCTATAAGTAGATCTTGCGCGGGTAGAACGTCAGTCATATTCGTATATTATTTATACTGACCTCGTAGACATGAGACACCTCTTCGTTGCTAACGAGCTGGCCGGTTGGTGTAACTGCATGATATAGTAATATGTAATATATTTAATATTTAAATCAAAATTACGTGAATTAGAAGGTTTGGGATCTGAAGGAATCATCGTTGATTACTGAAAAGTAACATATCCTTTTCTTTACTTTTTCGTTTCTCTTATATTAATCTATTCTTTGGAAGTTATGTTTTACATGACACATACATACACACATCTACATACACACGTAATCTCCTTTTTGTTTTATATGTACATATATTTTTCTTTGCATCTAAAATTATTTGATAAATGATGGTCGTTGGAATAAAAATCTAGGGCTGAAAACGCTAGAGAGAGAAAGAGTGAAATTTAAAAAGTATAATTTTTAGTTTATAACTTTTGAATGTATGCACTTCGAGTTACTCTCCATGACGTTAATCTACGCGATATCTTTCTGAATGGCAGGCTTTGTAAGAGGAACGTCGCAGCTGCGTTTCTCTTTCGTATTTTGCGCGCATTCCAATGAAATAAAACGAGATGAGTAAGGGTAGCGGCCCAAGTTGAGAAATATTTCGAAACGGGAAGATGTTAAATGAGCAAACTGTCCAACTGTCACTCCGTCTAGTACCTAGTTTCTCAGTGCTTCACGAAAATGTGAGTTAAAATGATCTTGTGAATATATCGCAAATTTCCGTTGAAAATACACATGTAACATTTCGCATTATGAAACCTGCTATATCTGCTTATACATTATCTCACATTAAATTATCTTACATAAATAGTTACGTGCATCTTTAATAATTAATTAAGTAATTTGTAATGTCGCACAATCGGCGATTTTGAAAACAATCCTCGATCCATTTATACCTAACGATTTTTATAGATGCTTGCTCACGTGCTTTTACGTTTCTTACAATATCGCTTGTCTCGCTCGTATCTTCTACAAAGGCATGCGTAATGGAATCATCAATGTTATTTTTAACTGTACCTGACATAAAACAAAATTTAAATTTAGCATGACATGATTGATTCTCAAAGAATCCAATTATATCTCTAAATAGCGAATAAGGCGATGAACTTCCGAATAATTCCTTGTCCATTTCTTTTTCCTGCTCGATAGTAAATTGATTGTCCGCAAACTAGATAAATTACATAAGTAAATTAGTGTGATACTCTTCATACACAATATACAGTAGTAAACTTTAATTCCAAATACCTCGGTATTAAACAATTCCGCTATCTTATCAAATGAATGTTTCAAACTTTTCTCGTCTGCGTCGACAAAAAAACTATCATGGTACTCGTCATAGTTTTCTGCAATTTTGTGTCTAGTAATATCTCGGCTGCATAATAATTCCCATGGTAAAAAATCGTTTACCGAGACTAAACTTGATTGATCGGTGACACGTTCGAACCAGTCCAAGTTTACCACATCATATTTTCCACTGTTTATTTTGTCTTGCGCTTGCTTCTGCAAAAATAGTTCGCGTGCAATTTGTTCTGTTACTTCAAAGACGTGAATATATTTAAGCCAAGTTGTGCAATAGCATAGCAAAAATATATGCATATACGTATATTTATATCTTACCGTCCTATTATTTCCTACTATCAGACAGAAAGTTGTATTCATTGGATTCTGAACAATTTTTGCGCTATGCTGTTGCAGTATCTCTTCAATCTGTTTTTTCGGTAATTCATCGGTACCATTAATGACGCAAACTTCTTTTCCGTCCAATAGTCGTGTTTGTCGTACTCGTTTATTATACACGTCGGGTTCAATTTCTTTACTTCGACTAGTTGTCTTTTGTAATTTAGAGACTGGTACTTGATCGATATCATGCAAGCTAGCTTCTCGCTTGGTTAATTTTTGAATAAATCCCCTATTCTATAACAAAATTATTAATAATTATAATCAAGTGACAATAATTATGTTTATACCATAAAATAATATATTATTTAACGACATTCACATACTTTAACCAATGATAAGAATTCAGTTTTAGTACAGGAACTGTACCATGGCTTATCCGTTCGTTCCCTCACGACTCTTGGAAATCGTAAACTGTATCCAACTGGATACTCGTTACTGCGGATTATTTCGGTCGCTCGTACTGTAAAAATTACAGAGTTTTTCGGATCGATCCATACATCTGGCGGTTTTTTCTATAAAGAATGTGTAATTTTAATAATAGATTGAGAAAGACATATTTTCTTAATATAAATTTACCTAAAATAATACGTGATAATAAATATTCACCTTAGGACCTATAATATTTTCAGGATGTTTTTTGATCCAGAATGGTGAAAGTTTTGTTTGAAGTTGTTGTAACATTTGATCTTCTATTCCAGTGCTTACAGATACAACAGAGAGAAATTGCGATGGATTTTCTCCATCTTTGCTTGCTGGAACGGCAACACCCATCATAAAACTTTTAATTAATCCGGTATATTTACCCTCTCCATAATAACCGCCTAGTACAATAAGGTCTACATCTTGTACTAAATTATCACTATACTGTAACACAATACGGAATATTATAGATATTAAAAAATCAAAAAATTTTAATGAACAATTCTTAAATAAGTTATACTTTTAAACTTATTAGAATCGTATTAAATCCCTTTTAAATAATTAGTTCTTTTCTTAAATACTCTTTATATTATAAATTTTATTTTTAAATCTACCACGTATCATTATCACGCGTTAACATATATAAAAATTAAATTTTTACCTCAGCTTTAATCTTGTAACAACCGTTGCCATTTCGGATATTCGGTAGATATTTCATGTTGCATTTTTTTATAACAAGACCTTCCTCATTATCACGGAGACATTTGTTGAATTCCTCTAGTAATTTTTCCCTTTTAGTAAAAATCATAATTAATCAATTTTTAAAGAGAAATCTTATACTGTAACATTATCGACTCTTTCATATAATAATTTACCTGCTTGAAATTAAAGTAGACTGACAAATATTTAGAGAGCCTTCCTCTTCGATGATTATATTGTTGAGAAGTTCTAATCTCTCTTTGTAAGGTCTATCAACAAGCAAAACGTTGTTGTGCAAAATCACGTCGAACGCGACAAAACACGGCTGATGATAACTATTCGCCGACAAATTTTTTACATCAAGATTCATACCTTTCGTGGCAAATATTTTTTTCTCTTTATGCCAAGGCATTAATTCCCCATCCAGTATCAACGAATGACAATTTGGATTTAAACGCCGCGCAAATACCGCACTTAACAAGCCTATTAAAATAGAAATATTACTTTATACAATTGTTTATAACTGATTTTTAATATCGAATTTGCGTACCACGAATGGTAAGCAATTAACTGTTGACCATTCAATTAAATTCGGACAAATAAGTTTAAGTTTATATGAAACTATTGTTCGTTTAAAGTAATCGTCGTACCAGAAGTTCCAGTTTTTCCGTATCCAGGCTTGTTTGAGATGTCGTATCCTTTGCGCGTAAAATATTGAAACGTTCCATCTTTCATATGAACTTGCGACCTCTCGCCATCATATTTAGTTTGTGCATAGTACAAGTCGTTGTCCCGAAATAGCTTGTCGATATTTTCGATGCTACATCTCTCCAAGAGCATCGGTTTAAAATGCGAAAATAACCGTATGCCGCATTGTAGTTTGGCCTTAGGATCGTACAACTCATCACAAATCTCGCGCAGGTCATTTGTTACAAGAAATTTGTCATTAGCATCGGAATGGTAGACTTGAAAGAGAAAAGAAATGGATCGCAGATTAGTCTTGGAATATTTGAAGCATGCTCGTTAGCGTATCGTTGTTATTCCACCGAGGAGTTTTAGTATTCATTCTAATAATTTATATCTAATAAGTTATACGAACTGTGCAGTATTTTTTGCTGTCCTATGCCAAGTCGTAAATCTTTCAGAATAATACGCGTCAACCATTTCATCTCGAATCCCGTGATGTGCCGGAAAAGCACTCTAAACGTTTCAACTTTTTGCTCCTTCGTTACATTTTTCTCAGTGATGCTATCGAGGAACTCGTTCATCCGTGCAATTGTGAATCCGGTGCTGGTTTGAGGTAATTTGCTGTTGCATATGCAGTAAGCACGATCAGCAAAATCACTCCCTGTAAATTCACCCGACGTGAAGTCCCTGAAATATTAAAAGCATTGACCTTTATAAGAGTTCCTGCTTCATTAAATTAATATATATGTATACGTATCTACTTTTTTATTAGCTGACGTAATTTATATGCAACTGCAATATACAAACCGATAATTTGATAGCTTTTTGTAACTATCGCTACTTGACGGAAAACGATATACTCGAGCGTAAAGATTTGCCAGCGAGGTTTGCTTCAAATTGTGCGGTCCACGCTCCCGTTCAAGTTTAGGTAGAATTAATCTCAATACAGGATAGAGCGATACATTCTAAGCAAAATTAAATCAAGTTATAAAATAACATCAGTTACACTAAAATGTAATGTAGTGCATACATACCGATTCAGGATGTTCTGCTTTCAGTTTCTTGCCGATATTTCGACATTCATTAATGAACATTTCCAAAATTTGTTCTTTTTTTTTTACATCACGTGCTTTGGCAATATTTTCCAATGTGTCGCACAATTGTTTGAATTCAATTTTAGCCTCCAAATTATCAGCCATATCTTAAAGAAAAATATTTTTACCGTTTAGAATTTAGCCTTAAGAGAATAGTGTCTGTTCTTATCTTAAAGCTAGAAGTGTAATCTTGTAAAGTGAAACCATGTTGCAATCGGGAGATAAGGAGAATAGTAGAGAAGTATGCAAGTTTTAATTGCCTTTTTCAAAAACGCAAAAAAAAATTAATACATTAAAAAATAAATGCTCGTTTTTTTAGATAAAAATTCTTTTTAATAAAATTTATAATACATTTTATTTATACACGCATACAAATACAAACACACACACATCCATCAAGTAATCGGAAACTGTAAAACATTACATTTTGACAATTTTTTAATTTTATATTTATATCGTGATATAATTCTCGAGATACATTCTAGCGAGAAGATGATTTTCGGATTGCAAATAGATGAGATGTAAGTTGAAAGCTGCTTCCTTCCTCAGGTCTAAAAGATTAGCATGCTGTGTGATTAATTCTCCCGGATCTTCCTTCAGAACCAGCTTGTAAAAGTGAATCGCAGACGGTAATAAACCAATTTGATGAAATGCTCGTGCCATATTGTAGTAGGTTTCTTGTTGACCTTCTTTACCACGTAATTCCGTATATTTCTTGAAAAAAGCTAACGCTATAAAGATAAAAAACAAAGATCAAAGAAAATAAAAAAAATTTTAATATTATACATTTATTAAACATTATTAATTAAATGTTAGATAAATATTATCAATACGCACCTTGAATTACAAGCTGATTCTTCTTAGCCGACATTTTTTGGCATGCCATTTGTAATTGCGTTACACCTATTAACAATGCTAACAGTGCACTAGGTGCTACTTTAAAAAGAGACATATAGCCGTTTAAAGCATATTTGTAAGTTCCCGAAACGAGACAATTATTTGCATGCATAATATGCAAGTATGAAAATACATCTCTTCCAAGTAATCGCATAATAAACCTGTTATGCCTTAAATCTTCTGCGCTTTGAATAATTATATTTAGCAAATTCCAAGAATTGGACCTTTGACAAACACGTACAAATTCTCGAACGATATTATACCCGTAGAACGAATCCTTGTTATGAATACACGAAACTAAACACAAAAAGATGATATGAGAGTTCCTCTTTTTAAATCTCTTTGATGTCAGAGCGGTAAAACACAATCTTTGAAGAAAGCCATACTTCTTTAAATTACAAGCTAGTTTACACATTTGTAAAAAGAGTAGAAATTCATTTTTCTCGCTCGGCTTCGCGTTTTCAGTAAACGTTGGGGCGTTTTCATCTTCCAATTTTTCACCACAAGATAAACGGCGAAGTTGTAGGCTATCAAGCCGTTGGCGAACACCTGTTGCACGTGCTAATGCATTTAACTCGACCTTTCTTCTTATATTAACGCAATGCCTTGAGAAAAGTAACATTCCCGAGGAAAAATATTCTTCGTATCTTCCGACTTTAAAAAGTAGTAACGTTCTTTGATACAAAACGTCAGAATCCAATGTATCAGTTTCGGGGTCTTGATAGAGAACTTGTATCGCTTTATCGTAATGCTCCAATTGTTTGTAAAGCTTGGCCAGAGCTAATCTCGCGCCTAAATGCTGCGGAGATAACTTTCGGACGACTTCGTAAGATTCTATAGCTTTGTCTGTGTTATTACAACCAGCCCAACATTCCGCGTACATTAGCCAAACTGCAGCTAAACTAAAATCCGAACTTTTAACTAATGGATCCAACAAAATTATGGCGCGCTGAAATTCCTTTTTACCCATTAATGCTTCCGCTACGTCTAAAAAAAGATCTCCAGTTTTTTCTGGATTCTCGCGCATGTAAAATTTAGGTAACAGTTTCTCAGCTATCGAAATGTAATCTAACTCAATGAGAGTTATGAGAAATTTGGCTTTTAAGTCGACAACTACGTCGTCTGGTACATCGCAAGACTCTATCTCGTCATTCTTTTCGCTTTTTGATCCTAGCGTATCTTCTTTTTTTGCATTGCCACATTCTACTTCTTTCTCGGTATCATTGTCAATTTTTTCTTCTTTATTCTCTTCATTTTTCTTATACCGTATTTTAATATTTGTATATTTCACTAATATATCTAAACATCTTTTGAATTGTTTTAACGCTATTAGCAATTCGGTCATAATATTAACTTCTTCTAACGTAATAAGATGAGAACATTTGGTAAAAATAGTCTCGATTGCTTCCAATGCTTGTTCTTTATTATCTTCTTGCATGTAAAGTTTGGCTAATATTTTTGCATATTTCATAATATATTCACCATCTTCAGGTTCTAATTGATGAATTAATTTTGTATATCCTCTCAAATACGCTTTTTTATCTCCGTTCTGTTCTTGGAGATGCGCTCGCATCTCATATAATCTTATGTTTTTCGGACTGGCTTGAATTGCTTTAGAGAAACACGTTATAGCTTGCTTAATATTACCATTTTTCAGTGACAAGTTAGCTAATCTTACCCACTGGCCAACATCTTTAGGACTAAGGAGCGCAGCGATTAATTCGCATTGTAATGATTTCTCTGGCTGATCGTTCTCATATATCATAGCTAATGTATAAAATGGTTCTGGAGCCCTTGGTGCTTGCCTAAGAGAATAATTAATAAATATTAAACAGCTATTACGAAAAGATTTGAACCAAGTTCTATTACACCATTAAGAGTACTTGCTTAATGATCTCTTCGCATATTTTGATTGCTATTTCTATCTCTCCCCTTGCAACCTTTAAATTCGCTTCTCCCATGAGTCCTTGCAAAACTCGTGACAAAACACGTCTTTTCTTTCTCTGACGCACGTTGTTCGCTTTGTTAGGTTTTTGTTCTACATTCTTCTGCATAGGAACACTGTCAGATCCAATCGTTCTTCTGAAAGTATGATCTAATGTAATTGCCGCATAATTGTTAAAATTACGGACGTATATCTGGAGTCATACCTGGATGTATCATTTTCTGTCGTTTCCTGATCCATTCTCCACGAAAACTCGCTAAACGTTAGCTCACCTTTTAAAAATTGTTTCGTTAGCGGATCTTCTTCCTCATCATCGATCAAAGATGGATCCTGATCTTCCACGTCCACGTCTTTGTTATGACTAGACGACGTAGAAGCTGTGCAGTTTGGAACAACCTCCGTTATCTCTTTTATTTGTAATGCTTTTGCTTCGACAAACTCGTTTAGATCCATCTGCATGGATTTGATAGCGTGCTCGTCCAGCTCTTCAATTATCACGGGCACCATGCTGCTGCTCTCGCTAATAGCAAGGCCGTCGTCCACCGTTGATCGTTCAATCTCCATTTCCGTCGCAGATTTTTCAATTACATCGACATCCGCGTCCGTGTTCGAGTGACTATTTTCTTTACTTGAGTTGCACTCCATTATCGTAACATATTTTAATAAATGCGTGTTAGCGGAGTACCTCGCTAGATGCTTATACCTACATTACATACATACATTGAAATACTTCCAACGCTTTAAATTGGTAGCGTTGAAATTTTACTCCCGTTATCCGTAACCTTTTCATTCACGACGTTTACCATTGGCTTTGTTATCGCTATACATACTTTACTTTCAAACATTTTGCATGCATGCATCATAAACGTGTCACGTAATATTTACTTACCATAGAATATAGAATTTCTCCGTAGGATTGATTACACGTGATAAGTTGATAAACCGTCACATAGAAAATATTAATGGTTTTGCTTTCTTGCAGAATTCAGCGAGAGCTTGCTGAGTCAGATTAAACACATTTAACGACGAGAGATAAAAACCGGAGCTTGCCTGACATTGCCGGGAGCCGCCGGAGTTTGTTCGCTAAAGTTCTCTGTCTTTTTCTCGTCGAATGTGCCGACATCTAGAGAACAGCTGTTCGTCAACACCGCCCCTAACGCCCCCCAGCCTCAGCCATTCTTAACAGTCATGGCCGCTTCCAGGTTGACGAAGCCGTCGAGGATGACCGTTGTCAGATGAGGAGGATTAATGAGCGCAATACGCGAGTACCATCCGATCGAGCCGGAATTAGCAGCGAAGACCACACGATTGATGTTTGTACCGTTCTTCTTACGCCCGTACTTCGCGTAATGACGGCCGTGTGATTTTATACACCCCTGCGTGAATGTCCTCCCACACCTTTCACCTTGTGCAAGTGGTGCTCGGTGATTTAATTAAAACTTTATCCGAACCGATACGATTGCGTCCACAAGAGATGAAACAATGATGCCGATAAAGGACAATCAAGATGTGGCATGTTTTTTGGTTACCAAGCACTCCACATGGAAAGGAAAGTAAGTGCATTTACTCCTCTTAGGTGTATACCACTATGTCTATCAATCCATATTTATGATTTAATTACGAAGCATTGGAAAAATATAAAATAATGAATTGATATTTGATACATCAAACAAGGGTCCATGATTATTTGATTTTTGATATTTACTACAATTATTTGTAATATAAGAATTATATTTTGTGATAAATTGATGAAAATAAAGAAGTTTAATAACATATGACTCATGGAAACAATAATGATGCTTTTATATTTATATCTGAAAAATATATTCAAGGTACAAGCGTATCTTTTCCATTGGTTCCATGGGGATAACAACATATAATCCTGGGACTTTAGAAGTGACAAACAAATGGGAGTATCCTGATTTTATAAGTGTACAGCCAATCAATAGAAACCAATTAGGCTCTCATGAATTTACTATAACAGTTCGTAAGGAGCGAAAAAATGAAACAATGAAATTTAGTTGTGAACATAGATCACATTTAATGACAGAAGCACTTAAATACAGAAATCATGTTGAAAAGTCTAAAGAAATTTTGGTGAGTTTGCACATATACATGCATATTTTATATATTTATTTATTCATTTATTTATTTATTTATTTATTTTTTAAGTATTTTATATTGTATAATTTTTATTTACAGAGATATTCAGCTTATAAACATCACTGGTCCGATACAAGATTGCCCATTGTACTAGAAATAACACCATATAGTCTTGATCAATTAGATCCTGCAACAAACATGGTATTAGCTAGTTATTGTTATAAAGATTTCGAAGGGCTACTGACAATGAAAGACTATCCCAATGGATTTGTAATTGTATGTGGTGGTTTTGGACGCCTACATCTCTTTGCTTCTAAACATATGGACGAGATAAAAAAGAAATTGCAAGAAACTGCATTAAATAATTTGGGCATTAACATAAAAATGTTAAAGGAACCTATAAGACTCGATGATTTTATTGCTCAAAGATTAGGGAAATTTAGCAGCGATGAGCATATAACGAGTGTATCGGAATTTACTGTCCATAAAATCTCTTCCCGGCATTTAGATCCTCAAAGAAGAACGCTTTGTCTTTCAGACACTTGTTTGCTGGAAAGAGATCCTCAAACGTATAACATTTGTACTCTTCGACCGCTGTCGGACATTTTTACTTTGATTCGTGATAACGATAATCCTCAATTATTTACTATACAATATCTTAACGGTCAAACGCGCAGTTATACCGCGACAAATAGAGATTCCTTATTGGCCTCTTTACTAGATGGTGTAAGAGCATCCGGTAATAGAGATGTCCATGTGAAAATGTATCCTATAGCCAGAGGTAAAAGACTCGGACCTTTCAATCTGCCTGTCGATGAAGAGATCGAAACGACGCATCTCAAATTTCTTCAGCAACCACCTGGAGGACGTACGTTTGCTGAAATTTTAGAGAGATTTAATGCAAATATACCCTACAGCGGGCTTAATTACTCCATTACGCAAGACGTAAGATAAAGCATTTCTCAATTTCTATATATATGAGAATGTATTTAAGAAATATCGTTAAGTAATTATTTGCATTATGCATTTGTGCACATATATTATAAGAATTTCTACAGTACATTGAAGCGGTTAAAATTTCGTTGACTCATTAAATTTGAAATTTTTTTAATGCTTAATCATAAAAAATATTTTGATCTCTTTTATTCATTGTTTCATTATAAAATTAGTATACATTTAAAGTAAAATAAAAAGATTATTAAGATTCAAATAAAAATATGTAAATGAATATAAGAAAACGTAAAAGAGACTCAAGATATTTTCTGTTTGTCCAGGTAGTTGAACCGCTTGAATGGACTGTAACAACATTACAACTTCAAGTACATCATATCACAAATAATTACTTGCAGGGGATTTTTACTGAAAATAAAGACAAAATTATCCTCGGAGCTTTGAATACCTTAATCAGCAAAGATCTTGAGACAAATAGTGAGATTGAAGCACAATTTCATGCACTGCGAAGATTGGTGGCTAGTAAAATCGGTTTCGCTGCATTTACAACACTTTCTGGTTTTAGAGAAACCGTTGGTACAAAGGTCGTAAAAGCTTTAAAAAGACAAAATTGTGGCGTAACACAAGCAGCTATAGATTGCATTTGTACTCTAATGCAACCGATGCACGATGATTGCGATTTAAGACAAGAACAATTAAACAAAAGTAGTCTACTTAGCAGTAATAAGTTTCTAGAAAGCCTACTTGAAATGTGGGTTAATCATATCGTAAGTATTTTACAAGTACTTTATATTTTTTACTAAAATTTTTTTATTAAAAAATTCTGTTTAAAAAGGAATTATAAGAAATTATAAAAGTTTTATTTTTAGTAATATGCAAATATATTCCGTAAAATAGGATCTGACATGAAATTGTAGATAGAGATTTAATTTATTAATGATAAGCAGTACATTAAAACGATTTTTTTTAATATTACAGAATCATGGCACAGGTGCACTGGTAGTCTCTGCTATGCTCGATCTTTTAACATTTGCCTTGTGTGTACCATACAGTGAAACTACTGATGGCAAGCATTTTGACAATCTTTTAGAAATGGTTGCTACAAGGGGTAGATCTTTGTTTAAATTATTTCAACATCCTTCGTTGGCTGTGGTCAAAGGTGCCGGATTGATAATGCGTGCTATCATTGAAGAGGGTGCGCCAGAGGTAGCAGCAAAAATGCAGGAATTGGCACTTGCAGAAGGAGCTTTGCCAAGACATTTATTAAATAGCTTATTTACAATCGGTAGTGACAGCAGACTATTAACGCATCGACAATTGTGCCGACATTTAGTAGGTTTATGGATCACAGGACATCCTACAGCAATGGGATTATTGAAACGAATTATGGTGAGTCGATATTACGGGTATATTGAAATAGGATTCGCACTATGTAAAAAAAAAAAAAAAAAAAAAAAAGAGAGAAAGAAAAAAGAGACAAATAAAAAAATTTACGTTTTTAAAATTGCATCTACTACAATGTATTGAAATACGAATAAAATTACTGCAATTTGTTTGTAGCCGGTAGGTTTGTTGAATTATTTGGACTCTGATGAAAAAGTGCCGGAATCATTCTTGGAAGAAGAGAGATTAAACAATCGTGACAATTTAAAAATAGCTATAGATCATGCGTCAAAAAATAAAAAGAGTCCACAATGGATCGCCATCGAACGTCAGATGCGAGTAGTTGAAAAACATGTAGAAAATGCTTTGCAACATTGGGGTGCTCGTATTGGTATAGAACGCAGAGAAAAAATTAAAGAGCGTCCGATAGTTTTAAGGAAACGTAGAGAACGAATTAAATCCGAAGCAAATTGGAAATTGTTCTATTATAAATTTAATCAAGATCACGCACTGCCAAATTTAATTTGGAATCACAAAACAAGAGAGGAATTGAGAATTGCTTTGGAAAATGAGATACGCGCATTTAGTTCAGATAAAGATTTGGCTGGTGGAACTTTGATTGCATGGAATCATAGAGAGTTTGAAGTGCAATATCAATGTCTTTCGGACGAAGTAAAAATTGGAGATTACTACCTGAGACTTTTACTAGAAAAAGATAGCCCAGACAGCCCTATAAGAAAATCGTGAGTATATATTTATATCGATAATTGTTTTACATGAATTCGTACGATGAGATATTACAAACAGCATAAAAAAATGTGCTAAATATTTGTTTAAATTTAATTTACGTAATAATATTTTACATTTTGTTGCAGATATGAATTTTTTAATGATTTATACCACAGATTTTTATTGACTGCAAAAATCGAAATGAAGTGCCTTTGCTTGCAAGCAATGACGATAGTGTACGGCCGATATTTTGAGGATATCGGTCCATTTTCCGATACGAAATACATATTGGGAATGTTGGAACGTTGCGCGGATAGAACGGAGCGCGATAGACTAGTCATGTTCATAAATAAACTCATATTGCACAGGCGAAATGTCAAAGACATAATGGATCAGAATGGCGTACGAACTTTAGTTGATTTATTAACATTGGCACATTTACATACTTCTCGAGCAGTCGTACCGACGCAAACCAATGTGATAGAAGCGGGTCCACAGCAGGAACGAATGGAAAAAGAATGGTATTATAATAACGGAGATCAACGTGAAGGTCCGATAAGTCTGAAAGACCTAAAAGAATTGTATGGCTCAAATAACGTAACACACAAAACTAAAGTTTGGGCACAGGGATTAGATGGATGGAAAACAATTTCACAAGTGCCACAATTAAAGTGGAGTCTTGTTGCCAAAGGAACTCCCGTGATAAATGAAAGTGAATTGGCTAATTTAATCCTAAACATTTTGATCAAGATGTGTGAATATTTCCCGAGTAGAGATGCCGATGACGCGGTAATTAGACCATTGCCACGTGTTAAGCGATTACTATCCGATCTTCAGTATTTGCCACATATCGTACAGCTTTTATTAACGTTCGATCCAATCTTAGTTGAAAGAGTCGCTACGTTATTATGCGAAGTGATGCGAGATAACGCAGATGTGTCAAAAATTTATCTTACTGGCGTATTTTACTTCATTTTAATGTACACTGGTTCTAATGTTTTACCGATTGCAAGGTTCTTACAACTTACACATACCAAACAAGCCTTTAGAAACGACGACGTGAGTATAATTTTTTATTCATTAATAAAACTTACAATGTTGTTATATTTTGCAATAGACATATAATAATGTATAACATTGTTGTTGTGTTCTTTAGAACACTTCTTCAGATATTATGCAACGAAGTATTCTCGGTCAACTATTGCCTGATGCAATGGTGAGTTATTTAGAAAATCACGGAGCGGAGAAATTTGCACAGATATTTCTTGGAGATTACGATACGCCGGAAGCAATTTGGAATGCAGAAATGCGGCGAATGCTTATTGAGAAAATTGCTGCACATATTGCAGATTTTACTCCTAAGTTACGAAGTCATACAATGTCCAGATATCAATATATTGCTATACCTGCTGTAAGGTATCCACAATTGGAAAATGAATTGTTCTGCCAGATATTCTATCTCAGGCATCTTTGTGACATCGTTAAATTTCCGCAATGGCCTATTCCAGAACCTGTAAGTTCAAGCGAATTAATTGATTTTTATATGTTATTATATACATTTTAAATAATGCTATTTGTAATATTAATTATTTATATAACGGGTATATTGAATTAGGTACAATTATTAAAAGATGTATTAGATGCATGGAAAAAAGAAGTAGAAAAAAAACCACCTCTAATGACTGTGGATGAAGCTTACAAGCAACTTGGCTTACCTAGTGGAAAACATCACGATGAAGCGATCGTGAGAAAGTCGTTTTATAAATTAGCTCAAATGTATCATCCTGACAAAAATCCCGATGGCAGAGTAAGCCTCGTGTTTATTATAAGCTATTGTTGCACGTGCGTGCGTATGTGTAAATTAATATTTATAATTTCAGGACAAATTCGAGGCTGTTAGTCAAGCATATGAATTTTTGTGCAGTCGCAGTTGTTGGTCGACGACTGGCCCTAATCCTGACAACATTGTTTTAATTTTAAGAACGCAAAGCATACTTTTTCACAGATATACGGACGAGCTTCAACCTTACAAATACGCTGGTTATCCCCAGTTAATCAAAACGATTAAGTTAGAGACAGACGATGAACGATTATTCTCAAAATCTGCACCATTGTTAGCAGCTGCAAGTGAACTTGCGTATCATACAGTGCATTGTTCGGCTTTAAATGCCGAAGAATTGCGAAGGGAAGGTGGTTTAGACGTATTATTGGAAGCGTATACGCGATGCGTATCTGTTTTGAGTAAATCAAGTAAATCCACCGATATAGCAGTGCAAGTTTGCATGCATATAACTAGGTGTTTTGCTGTTGCTGGATCATTTCGAACATGCAGAGATAAGATTATTGAGTTGCCGCAGCTTGTGAAAGATCTTTGCAGAATACTGCATTTTAAGGTTCGATATTTACATTGAAGAGCATATATGTAGAACTTTAATTTATTTTACCTCGATGTTTATTTTTCTCTTTTTTTTGCAGCATTTAACAAAATTATGTGCAGTTGCTACCGAATGTATTTCATCTCTCGCTACAGACAGCATATTGCAAATGCAATTATTGCAATCTGGTGCTTTATGGGATCTGCTGCACTTTATGTTTAACTATGATTATACTTTAGAAGAAGGAGGCGTAGAAAGAAATCAGGACGAGAATCGCCAGGAAGTAGCCAATAATTTGGCTAAATTAGCAGTTCGCGCTTGTGCTAGATTGGGCGGTTACATGAAGGGCGATAATGAAACTCCTATTAATCCCGTTACAGTTGCTGCCCTAGAAAGTTTATTAACACCCTATCTAGCACGTCAGCTTGTTAAAGATAAACCTGAAGAAATTTTGAAGACATTAAATTCTAATTGCTCCAATCCATATTTAATTTGGGACAATGGTACCAGAGCAGAATTAAATGAATATTTAGAAGTGAAACGACAAGAGAGATTAAATAATAGCGATAATTTCGAACACGATTTTAGCGATTTTAAATATACCGTTCATGCTGACGAATTAATAATTGGCGAAATATTTGTGAAGGTATACAATGAGCAACCAGCATATCCAATTGAGGTAAATTTATTTTTAATTAAAAAAAAAAAATTGTACATATGTATGCTTGTGTGCATGCGTATGTGCATGCACGCAAAATAATCGTTAAAATAACCGATTACTATTCGTGATAAAAGTAATCTTAAAGAGATATTTAATTTTCAGAATCCCAAAGGTTTTACAATAAATCTGCTTGAATTTCTGTCAGTGTCTTCAGAGTACTTAGTATCTTTAGGAAATGTTACTTCGGTTAAAAAGGACCAAGAGAAAGTAGAGCACATAGTAATGGCGCTTAAAGCTCTAAATAATGTTATTAAAAATAACCCTGGCATTGAATTACAGTGTATGGGGCACTTTAAACTACTATTTGGATTTTTGAATTGTAGTAATTTTAAATTAATTCAAAAAAGCGCCTTAGAAGTAATCAGTAATGTTACCAAGAATCAAGAATGTGTTGATGATATTGCCGCAAACGAAGTTGTCGTGCATTTATTGTTATGTTTACACAGTCTAAAAGAATATCAGCTCCTCGCATTGGAAACTTTATACGCACTGATGAGTTCGACTAAAATTGTAAAAGATGCATTATCAAAAGGTTTGTACAAAAGAATATATACATTTAATTATATTATATATATAATCCAAGTATTTTCGCACATGTGTCAATCGATATATGTCAATATTATATATCACACTATACATATATGATATTTAATGTTTTCCAGGAGCTGTCGTGTACATACTTGATCTCTTTTGTAATTCAAGTAATGTTCAAATCAGAGAAGCCGCAGCTGAATTACTTGCGAAAATGTCGTCTGATAAATTAGCTGGACCAAAAGTTAAACTTGATTTATCGAAGTTTTTACCTAAATTATTTAGCGAAGCTATTCGCGATGCACCCAAACAATGTGTACACATGTTTGAGACACAACACGAAAATCCTGAGTTGATATGGGATGACGATGCAAAAGCTAGAGTGGCGAGAATTATTGCAGAATTGAAAGACGAGTACGTTTTACAAATTAATTTATTATATATTTTTTTTCTCTCTCTCTCTACTGTTCTCCGAGTTCCTTTTCTTATCAAATTAATTATATTTTATTTTTTTAGATATCATGCGTTACAAAGACGAAATCCAAATGCCATATTAAAGTTACCTGATACACAAAACAATATCGATATTGCGACAAACGAACCTGTCGTGGGTGGAGTGTATCTTCGATTATTTATAGCCAGTCCCGCTTGGGCACTTAGAAAACCAAGAGAATTCTTAAGTGAGTTGATGGACACTACATTAACATTAATGTCCAAAGAAAAAACTGATGTAAGTATTATAAAACCATGCTCATGTGTAAAAGTGTTATGTTAATATTTCTTTAATGTCTATTACATATTTCTAATTTTTTTTTTTTTTTTTTTTTTTTTTCTAGACGGATATGTTGGAATTGACGACCCAGGCTCTTGTGTGTTTACTTCAAGCGCAACCTACTTTGGCAGACCAAGTACCATCCTTGGGTCATATACCACGACTTTGTCGACAAATGGCTGTTCACAATAGTCAACCATTGGTATATAAGGCCGCAATATTAATTCTACATCAATTAGCGACAAGTGAAGTAAGTAAATTATCTGCGTCAATTTTACGTGAAAATTATGTCGTTAATTTATATAATTTATTTGCTTGCATTTAGGCGTGCATTTCATCTATATGCCAAACGGAATGCATAAGTCCGTTAAAACATGCAATGCAATCGAGAAAAGATATAATCGCAGTAGCATGTGAAACGCTAAATAGATTGTTTTCGACAAATGAAGACAGACTTATCAAGCAGGTAACGTATAAAAAGAATTTCTATGATTCACACATATTTACGGTGCCGTAGTTTCAATGATTAATTTCTTTTTATTATTATCGCAGGCGTTAGACGCCGAGATGGTACCATATCTATTAAATATATTGGAAGGGCGATTAGATATTGTTGAAAACCCTGCTACGACTAAAGCACAAATAGTAAAAGCTTTGAAAGCCATGACGAAAAGCTTACTTCTTGGTGAAAAAGTAAATGCGATTTTGGAAAAATCGAGTGTATGGGCAGAATATAAAGATCAACGGCACGATCTGTTTATTTCGAATAATACCAGTTCCGGTTATCTTACAGGTATAATATTATAATGAATGACTTTAATGTATTATGTCAATTATTAAATTATTTGATTGTTATTTAGCTGGAACGCCTGTATCTGCTGGCTATTTAACAGCAGGGCCAAGTACAACTTTAACTACGGGCCCACCACCAGTAGACAAAGAAGATAGTTTAATTAATAGAAACGACACCATCTGATATAGGTAACGTTATAAGTGGTACAAAAGGCAGTAAGAACATTAATACTGAGAGATTTTTGTCGGTTATTATACCGGTAGAGACTACATTGTCTGTGATTTTTGGCTTCTTAAAGAGAGAAATTTATTAATTAAATATATTGTTTTTGCCACATAACTTTTATGTTAAGGTTAATTACGAGTATATAATATTTCGTTCTTTGATTACCTTTATATGTAAGAAATAGTAATATAGTTAGTAACCTTAATTATATATTCACCAGTTTTTAAGACAACAAAAAAGTATATAAGTAAAATTATAATATACATACATGTGTGTGCGTGCGTGTGTGTACGTGCTGAGTGTTTCGGAGCGTGTGCGCGCGTGTGTATGTATGTATTCCTTCCAAGCACAATCTTTATGTACATATATACGTACATACGTGTGTTTGTATGCGTGTGTGCGTGCGTGTTGCATTACCAAACAAATCTTTGGACGAATTTTTTATCTTATAGTCAGCAATGTCGTAATATAAGATTTTGCCACATTTCTGTAAAAGAATTTACATTTGTTGCAAGTTTACATGTAAAGCGTTTAAGAGACAAGATCGAAATCAGATAATATTGTCGAACAGTAAAATTAAATTTTTTTTTCTAAATAACTTACAGAAAGAAAGAAATAATTATCAGCTATTTAAGATTAACTTTGAATAGCATTATTTATTTTTTACATTTAATAATGTGGTATTACTTTTCTCATTCACAGTTTTAATTTTAAAGTCAATTATATTTTTATTTGACATTTTATTACGAAAAAATTAATAGTACAGAAAAAAAATACATCTTAATTTTCATATTTTTAAAAGTATCTATGTAATAACATTTATGGAATATAATGAGATATTTTTAACGAGATTAACCATGAGTTACATATGTAAAAAGAATCGCGAGAATATATAAGATTTATGTAATGATTTGCAGTAAAATCAAAAAAAGATTAAAAAAAAAACTATCCAATCCTTATACAGTAATACAACAATTTTCTCTGTGATAACAAACATATATTGATTGCAATGAAAACTAATGTTACTCCGGAAAAGACTTTTCAGTGACAGCATCTGTTTATAAATTCAGATGATGCAAGAGTTAAAAAAATTCTTAAAATATCTTTTAGATATACAATAACCACGAAAACTAAACATTAAATAACATTAAAATAACATGAACAAATTTTTTAATATTGTTGCTATAATAGAAATGTAAATTATATTACATTTTCTTCTCAGACATTTTTAGAATTACATTTCAAGATTGGTGAGTCTGCTTTTCAACTAGGAAGTGCACTAAATATTAAATATGAACGTTTTCGCAACAATAATGATAATTTATATAAATCTGCATCAAATATACTTGCAATAGCTGCTAAAATCTTGCTAAATTCGTAATTTGTTTCTTTAGAAATAAAGGTTATTTATTAACAGTATTAAATTTAATATTTTATAAAGAATACACACTCAAATAATATACTTTTTTCGGATATATCAGTCAGTGGTCTCGTTTTTTTTTTTTTTTTTTAAGATAAGGAAATGATTAAAACTAAATGCATATATAAATATATATGTATATACATATTCATATAGGATAAATTCTGTATAAATTTTAAAATTACATTATCATCTATATTAAGAGTTAATTTCATAAAATATTAATAACTATGAATAAATAAAAAACCAGCTTTAGTTAAAATAATGTATTTCTTACTGAGTTTTTTTTTTAAGAGTGTAACATTTATATAACCGCGCATACTCGTGTGTGCGATTACACACGATACATGCATACATACACAAACACACAGACGTATACCAAGGAGAAATTATATACGAAAATTTCTTGTATGTATAATTAGAAATAAAAAATAAACGATTTTGCACGCAATAAAATTCGATTCTCGATGAGTTAATTAAACACAGATGTGTTTTACGTTTAAATCCATTTAACGCGCGTTAATTGAGCTTGGCTCGTTATTTTCGTTGTCTGATTCATATAAAACGTCGCAGAGATTCAAGTACTTATTTTCCGAATAATTACTGAGCAATTTATCCAAGTTTTGTTTCAGTTCAGTGAAAGTAGGCCTACTTTGCGGCCTCACATTCCAACACGAATACATTATGCTGTATCTGAAGAACAAAATGATTGAAAAAAAAGTCGGAAAAATATCATGTTGCGGCGAGAAATACATACAGTTCTCGGCTGCAATTTGGTGGCTTCTCCATCCTGTATCCAGATTTAAGAAACTGCAGAATCTTATTTGTAGGAGTGCTGGGATAAGGCGTAGCGCCTAAAGTGACTATCTCCCACAATAAGATACCAAAAGCCCATCTGTAATTCAAAATTTTATTGCAGATAAACCAAATATGAATGGCACATCAATGTACGCAAGTGTCGGTAGAAGTAGAATACATACACATCGCTATAAGTAGTATAGATTTGATGCGTTAAAGCCTCGATTGCCATCCATTTCAAAGGTAATTTACTATTTCCTTTCTTTCGATAAACATTCTCTCGATAGATATCCCGGCTGAGACCAAAATCCGAAATTTTCACCACTCTATCTGGTCGCACCAACACATTACGAGCAGCCAAATCACGATGCACTACACGATTGGAAGATAAAAATTCCTAAACATAACGCCCGTTGCATTGTTATTTATATTACGCAATGGAACCGAAATATCCTTATGCCTATTGGCTTATTATTCCTTCTATGATACTTAATAACTAATAATTAATATTGTAGATCGTTAATATTGATATGTCTTACCATTCCAGTAGCCACCTGTCTAGCAAAGTTCAGTAAATCGGCAGAAGTAATATTTTCTGTGTATTTTATCACATCTATAAAGACAAAAACGGTAATTTAATCGTAAAAAAAGCAAGATTAAATAATAAATAAATAAGTAGCTGAGAAATCAAAAGTAAAGAAAATGATACATTACCGGTGTTTCGTCGCGCCGAATCTCCGAAAGCGCACGAGAAGTATCAGGAGGTTAGAAAGATCGAGTCGACAACACGAATCGAACCGGCGTTTTTGTCGACCCATAGCCACGTTCATTTTGCCATGACTGTTGTTCCCGCCACTTCTGTGACTACGCCTTTTCTGTAATGGTTGCTACCCCGTGGCTACGCCTCTTTTATAATGGTTGCCACCGGCGTCGGCGAGAACGGCGCTTCGTCTCGTACCATCAACTTACTCTTCCTAACCTCTTAATACTTCTCGTGTACCTTCGGAGACTTGGCGCCGCGAAACATCGGTAACGTATAATTCTTTTTTTTACTTTCAATTTCTCGGTTATTTATATAGACGCATGATCAAATTGCCGTTTTTGTTTAATTGTAATTAAGGATTAAATATTATTTGTTCGATTCTTAATACATTTTTTTAATAACGCTAGGCATTGCAAACCGAAATACTTCGCGCGCGATATTATACATATGTATATTAAATGTATTTGTACATGTGCATGTACGTAATTTACCTTGCTGAATATCGTACAGGCGATTGGCAATCATGCACGTATTCTTGTGATTGAGGACACTTTTTTCTGTAAAGGAATAAAGAATTGTTTGAAATTGTTACCGTACGGATATAACGACATATGAATGATACGAGTATACTTGTACACACACGCGGTGCATGCATGACGTATGCATCAAAGGTGTATGTACGTATATAGGTGTATAAAATGCGCATATGCACATGTGTTACCTTGTTTTGTCCTGTCAATTTGTGTGGCAACAGATACCATGTTCAATTTCAAGTGAGTTCTGCATTCGAACACGGCATTCACTAAATTTTGCCAAATCTGAAAATCGAAATTATTCAAGCGCTTTACTCATACAAGTAACAAAACAGTTATTCATTATTTATCACTTAAAAAGTAACGCTAAAAAATTTATTTTTTTTTATTAACAACCTTTAATAATTATAGTATTAATACTTTTTTTTTTACAGGACTCACCGTTCTCAAATACGTCTGCAAATCACCGTTGCTGCAATATTCTACTACCAATAAAGGCTTATCGTGCAAAGTGCAGTATCCAATTAAGGACACTATATTTGGATGCTGGCCAGCAGATTTCATTATAGATATTTCTTGATGAAAATTTTTTATATCCTCCACCGATGGATTGTCTGCATGTGAGGATGACATAATTATTCATTTCTACTGTATTTATTTATATTATATTATTTTATTGAAATACCTTTCATCATTTTAACAGCCACATCTGTGACGGCGCCGAATTCGTCTTCCAATGAGGCAAGTCTAACAATACCATATGCTCCACTACCCAATATACCTTTAAGTTTTAACTGCTGTGGAACAAGTTGAAATTTATCCTGGGGCAAAAGAGTAGCGCTATTGTCCACTGCATAATCCCGCTTTAAAGGTTTTTTAAGAGAATCCATAGAGCCCTATAAAACGAGAATTTCTTTTATATATAATCGCTTGAAGCTGCGCTTTGTTAGAGCTGCGGATGGAAACTACTTTAAATATCGAATTGCACAGCTAGTTATCCACTTTGCAATTAATCGAGTTAATATTGCACTATTACAATCATACGGTATCGATAAACTTACCTCGAAATGCATATATTCTACATTAGTTTGCTTATTCTTCTTGTTACGACGTTGCATACAGATTATTCCAAATACCATCGCAACTATCGCTAATGTTGATAACGTTACGATGATCTCGCGGTAAGATGGCTCTACAACTATTACGTCGCACATAATAGACTAATCGAAATACAAATTTAACATTCAATTGTGACTGATGGAACTTTTTTTTTATCGCACGAAGAATGACCATAATTATCGCATATAATGACTGCACCTACCTACCTGACGTTTCATCAACACTTCCGGATATAGTCGACTGTAAACTTACACCGCCTATTGATTCTGCTACAATATTAATTTCGTACTGCAGTCTTACGTGAACGTTTATAAATACAGCTCTAATTGCGTCCTAGAAAAGAAAAAAAAAATTGTCTAACTTTATTTTGTAATAATAAGAGCATTGTTCTCGATTCATGAATTAATACTTACTCCAGGCACAACTAACAAACGCGGCTCGAGCTGTAACGAAACGAATTGTAACGTATAATTATCCGGCTGTAGAACGGGTTCGCTCCAATTAACGGCAATGTCATACGATCCATCGTTTCGTTTTTGAATGTACTCCGTCCGCAGATCCTTCACCCTTTCAGGCGCTGTTCATCGACAAAAGTACTTATTACGCATATGTATACCTTTACGTGTGTGCGCGTGTAAAACAACTTACCGCAAACGGTTAAATTCTGATAAATTTGCAGACAAGACGGCGTGACGAACGTAAATAACGTCGCGTTACTGAGTTTAGAAAAATCATCGTTGCCCGACTGAATCGATAGAGTACTATTCTGATTGCACTTTAAGTCTCTGAGAGAAAAGCGAAACTCTGAAGTCTAAAAGTAGTAGTAATCATGTCAGACAGTCCCTAATAATTGAATGGTACCAATAATTTAGTAAAATCGAGAAGTAAGTCTGTGCTACTGCAAACACAACGTGCACACTTTATCCTTTACCTTCTTTAAGTCGAAGTTGATCAAGTCGTGTTCTCCGGCCCAAGATAATATGTTATAATTACAGCTACGGTCTAAAAAAAAATATATAAATATATAATAATCACGCCATGCTATATGTGATAATTAAAAATTTTTCAAGCGGATTACGTTTGTTCAACAATTCTGCGCGTATTACCTTCGACAGGTTCGAAAACAATTTCCGCTCGTAGCTGGCATACATTTTTACTTTCTTGTTCAATTTTTGCAAGTGATATGTGTTCAATTTGGGTCGGTTGATAATCAACTGTAAATATTAATTGACATGCGATAAGAGAAAATTGAAACGCAAATTCTCCATAGTATATCGAAAGTATAACGTCTTTATTCCAAATTGAATTAATACGCTCAAGTATAAATGAGTTTCGGGATCGAATACCTGCATAAGTTGAAAACCAATCCGTCGTTTCGGCTAATGAAAATCCGCGTTGCGTTATTCGGTACAAGCGATAACGATAAAGTGTGTCCGATGTCAAGTTTGGAAACGTCGACAGTTCACCATTGCTCTATAAAAATAATTAATTTCGTAATGAGTGCTAATAACGTTTTTTTTTTTTTTTTTTTTTTTTTTTTCTTCCGTGATTTTGACGCGAAGTGCAATCGAAAAAGAGCGCGCAGTGCTTCAAACGCTGCCGCTGCTTCTTCCGCGTCGAAAATAAATTGATAACAGGTTGAGAGCGATAAACGGTACGTTAATTGCAAAACAAAAGGCTATAAGAAAAGCATTTACCACTGTGGCTGGACCCCAGCTGCTCGTAGAAACGCTTCGTTGAATAACGTAGCTCCCGGGATTATGTTTGATAATTAGCAAATTCATTCCCCTGCAGTGTAAAGTTACGTTCGCGCCGGCTTGCTCCTTTATTCGCGGATAAGCTGCATTGCAAATTACATAACAATTGTAATACACGTTTCTTTCTAACTTGCAGTTCTACTGTGTTTAACTTACGCTCAAATCTGCCTGCGGGCTGCGAGCAGTGATCACGGCAGGATTCCTAAAAAACGGCGAATAAATTATGTAATTTGTAATAGTTGATAATTAGCGCAGGTTCATTTATTATTTTTTTTTTTGTGATACAATAAAAATAACGCTTAAATTAAATATTAGCAACTAAAAATAAAATCACAAGCGTCATAAATTCTCGACGTCTCCAAACTAAGATATCAACGTGAACGTTCGACGATTCCATAAATCATTTATTACTAACATGTTAATGATATAATTTATAATATGCAAAGTTAACATATCCCGCATATTAATGTTTAGAGATTGTGCAGTTTACACATAGCGTATCTAATCTTTATGCAAGATAAAACAAAAGAAGAAAAAAAAAAGAAAAAAAGAAAAGTAGATAAAGGAGTTGATAGGTCCTGTAAATCGTTAAAAAGTTTCGATATTTTCGATTACGTTCGACGATCGATCGGGAGAGATTGATAGACGGCAGATAGCGAGCTTAATTGATCTCGGCGCGGTCTTTCAAGTCGAATATAATTTTAGTGAGATGCAAGTTGTGGATGATAACGCAGCGAGAGCGATTATCCCGGCGGACTTGGCGCAAAGTTGTTGAACGTCGCACGTGGATCATTTCGTTATCTCGCCTAAGTATATTATGTGTATCAGTCTAAACGCGCGATAAACTGAAACGTCATCGTCCACATTTATGTCCACGTTTACGTTGCATTTTGCAGCATGCATGCACGCATTGTTTTATAATTTACAGGCCTAGAAACTCGGCCCGAAAAATTAACGTGCATGTCTATGCAGTCCTGCTATTTTTTATAACTTTTTCTTTTTTTTTTGTGTGTGGTTCTTATCGCGATCAACTTGTGATTACAATCCGTATCGATAGAAATTTTGTATTTAGCTTTTACGTTACTTTAAAAGTTCTATAAGCATGAAGAACTTGGGTTTAACGGGAAGGCTTTGTAATCTAGTTCGTTCCCACGTATGTATGTACAAGCATGACTTTCCACAAGTTAAGGTAAAAGAAATGCGAAAAAAGGGGAAAAACATGTTTAAAACAACTTGCGATGCATTATGCAGTCCGTCGTTTACCATATACCGTGTACTTTATTTATATATCGGGCTTTTCTCTTTCGATATAAAATAGATACGTTGCTATTGTCCTTACAGTTGCATATTGCCTGTTATTAACTTTTTTTTTCATATAAATATGCATGTATATCCACGATCAATTTTGGCTTAAGCAGAAAAAAAAAAAGAAAACCTACTTTCAAAGTAGAGTTATTTAATTCGCATGTGATACGTTTAACGTTTACTACAGCGTACGCAGTTGCTCGCGAAATACTTTTTCCTATTGTTGCACCTTTTAACCTCGTAAAAAAAAAAAACACAATGTAATTGTGCTTTTAAGAAAATTATACGTTGTAAAAGTAACGCAGGCAAATACGAGTCACTTTATAGGTGAATCGAATAACTTCAAATTGATCTGACGTGCATATCTGTCGATTTACTTATCCATGATATTGATACAGGTGCCAAAACCAAGTTGAAATGTGCTCAAAATGTGTTAAAAGTATATTTATCTCGATGTATTTATTTTATAGACTCAACAAAAAAAAAAGAAGAATTTTTTTTTTTTTTTAGAAAATATTTTACAGATACCACTTAAGAAAAATTCGTAACATTTTTTTCTTTCAAGTTTAAAAATAGATGTATGGGAACGTTTGAATTAACTTACATTTTTACATAGCGCTAAACATTTAGCGGTATCTAGAGCTTCTTGGAGATGAAAACCATGGGTGGCTGTAGTTACACAACAAAATAAGAAAAATGTCAAAAGCATTCCGTCGACTTTACTCAAAAACGTGCACATTACCCACTCAAGATAATCACTATTAACTGAACGCATGGATTCTTTTTTCGGGATAGAGATAGAAGGAAAACTGCTACTTTTTCCTTTTTGAGTTTATACATATGCACATATACTCTTAACTTTGGGTCCCTTTTTTTTTCTTTTGTTGTTTTTTTGTTTTTGTTTTTAAATTAACACTGCGTATTGCAAATCGCGTCCAACTAAAAGCAAAGGCGATTTATTTCAACTCTATGTATAAGATATTCCTTAAAGATAACACAAGTATAAATAATGTGAAATAAGCACTTTTGCATGATATTATTATTCCGCCTGAGATTACACTTAAAATATTATAGACCGAAATTGTTTATCTTTCGACGATACACGTTTTAACAGTAAAATCACATTTTTATTTTAATATGTAAATGGCACATATTGGAGCAAAATGACCTTACAATCCATGATTAATGACATAAAAACTAAGCCGTAAAGCTCAAGAACGTGATACAAATGAATCCGCATTTCAAAAGACACTCGAGTATTATTTAAACGCATATATTACGGCAGTCCCCTACCATCAAATGTACACGACTATCTTGTATGTTAATAAAAGGTGGGATCTGCACTCCCACTTTTGCCTTCTATACCAGGCAACTTCTAGGTCATTCAATTTCTTTTCGCAAAATAAAAAGACATTAGTTAAATTTATTAATCAGATGATAATCTTTTTCAAATTTATAATGAATTTTAATAAATTGCACTTAACGTATATACCAATATACATATATATATATACATATAAAGACACATACAGCTCTGCATCAAGTCGATAAAATTGTTATCATTTATATCAAATATTTTGTCATTTTTATATCATCGTATCAATATTATTTATATTGTACCAAATATTTGACCACTAAATTGTGCTGAAATTTACAGGTTCCCTTAAACACTCTACTTAAAATATAATAAATTATCAATATGAAAAATGCGTTGCTAAAAACACATTGTAAAGCGACAATTAAAATTGATCGATGACTTTTCACCGTCGTTTACATCACAGCGCTACGAAAAATCATAGTCACCATTTATAAAACATTATTTTCAATCAGAATTACTTCTCGATTGATACGGGATATTAATTGAAACTAAAACTCGTATAAAATAAGAGTGTAGTGCTGCAAGTAAAAGTATAAAGTTCATTTTTTATAAATGTTTATTATGCAATGTATAACGAGATGACATTTTTCTGATTTTAAAGTCGCATGTTGGACTGCATTTGTGATAAAATGTAGAAGAACGTACACGTTGATCCAATGACATAGGTTAGGATAACACCGCAGGAGACTTTTCTGCACAGCACAGTACTCCGTTCTTCATTTCGTGTAATTCGCATTTATGTAGTGGAAGAGAAATACTAAGAAGAACAGTGCAACCCCCAGGATGTTGCAGAATATAGCTAATTGCACGTCCGTAATCATCTGGAAGATAAACATACCATCGTACACAAGGTGAATTATGCATTTATGCCGAATTATATCACGATATATTTAAATATTTTCCTTAAATGACATAATTTTAACGAAAAAGCGTTCAACTGCAACAACGATAGTTACCTTAAAGCTGTAAAATTGCCGTTTCTTTCCGTTTTTTTGCGTAAGATTTGCGGCAAAAAGGTGATGACGTATGTAAAGAATACCGGAGTAACCGGAGTGTACTGGGAGATACCTTTAGCGATACCTAGCGGCTTCAGCTTATCGCATTATTAGTCGAACAAGCAGGGTGGTGTGTGACGCAACTTCCACTGCTGGCTGGTATATATATCAATGATGGGTAAATATAACTTTCATTTTATTTCGTCGGTACAAGAGATTTCTTAATCTAGAAGTTAATCTCAACGCTTCCTATTTCTAACGTTTTACTTCTGCCTTTACAGTCACGAGCGACGATTTGCACTAATGTGACTGGAACTCGTCTCGCGCAACTTAATTTTAACTTTACGCGCAATGCTGACGCGAACAATGCTCCAACGAGCCCTGTCCGGCGGAACGACCGGCTGCTCGAGTCGTTTGTTCCTGAGGCAGGTGAACAAATTCTCCGATGTTTCTGCTACGAAAAACGAGAGAGGCGAGCTAAATGTCAACGTGTCTCAGAACGAACCTGCTGCAGGAGACGATACTCCTTCAAGTGAGGAGAACGTTTCTTACCTCTTGAAGGAGGCTGCCACTTACAGCGATGCCAAGGACACCAATTGGGCGACGAGCCCTTACCCCGCTGGTGTTCCGACACCTGACGAGAAAGATGTTACGAAGCCGAAGATTGATCCGTTAGATACCTCCATCGTACTTTTTCCAGGACAGGGTACCATTAAGGTCGGTGGGGTGCACAAGTACTTGCGCTTCCCACGTGCGAAACAATTGTTTGAATTTGCCAACGAAATTCTGGGGTATAATCTGTTGAAGCTGTGCTTGAATGGTCCACAAGAAAAGCTAAATCAGACTCGCTTCAATCAGCCAGCTACAGTGGTGAGTTCGCTGGCTGCACTGGAACAATTACGTGAGGAAAGACCCAGGGTGTTTGAAACTTGTAAAGCAGTTGCTGGTTACAGTGTAGGGGAACTGACTGCCCTGATCTTCTCAGGTGCTTTATCTTTTGAAGATGGCATTAAATTGGTTTCGGTAAGAGGTGCCTCTATGCAGTATGCCTCTGATTTGTCTTCCCAAGGAATGCTGTCAGTCCACCTCACTCCTCAGGCTACAATTTTCCAAGCATGCAAAGATGCAGAGAAGTGGGCGCAAGATTGTGGCGTAGAAATGCCAGTTTGTCAGTAAGAATCATTTATTGTATTTATTTATTATATAAATTTGAGTTTGTGATTTATTTAATTTATAAAAATGTTATGAGCATGTGGTATGGGATTAGTTATTACAGAAAGAATTTTTCCAGGGTGGCAATATATCTGTACACTCAATCAAAAATCTTGGCTGGGAATACTGAGGCTCTTGAGTACATAGAAAAGAATGCTGAGAAGTATGGGATTTATAAATTATCCAGATTACCAGTGTCAGGCGCATTTCACACAAAATTGATGGAACCAGCGCTCAAATCCTTTGGCAAGATATTGCACACGATACAATTTGATGATTTTAGATGTAAGGTTTATTCTAATTGCAAGGGACACGAATATAGCAACAAGGCATTGATTAGAAATTATTTAAAGAAACAAATTGTATCGCCTGTGAAATGGGAACAGAATATGCAAATGCTGTACTGCAGACCAGAGGGGACAGCCTATCCCCGGACTTTCGACGTAGGATCGGGAGGGAGAATGTCAACTATCTTAAAGTTAATTAATGCAAAGGCGCAACAACATTGTACAGTAGTGTAATCTTTTACATTTTTTGATAATGCCAAGAGGAAATCTCAAAGTACGTTTAACGACGTTATTTTGTACATACTTGATCATTAACTTTATCATTTCAATTGTGATTTGTAAAAATAAAGAGGATCAAAATTGTATTAAATACAAAAATATTCGTATTTACATTTATTGCATATTTGTTAAAAATTGCTCGTACGTAATCGTGATCGATCAAATTGTATAATCCACTTTTACTTTTTAGAGGTTGGATCCCTGTTGTATATCGACCATACAGAGTTCAGAGCGTTTACGCGTGGTGCATGATATCCGCCGGTATCGGTGAAATTGTTCATACTAAAGTAATTAATCTAGCCGTATTATGAAGCTAGTAAGGTACGTAGGATACACGAAAACTCGCATAATAAAAGTGAACGTTGTAAAGAAATTAAATTTTCCAGAAATACAATGGTTTGCTTGTATAGTTTTTGTGAGAAATGAGAACGATTACGCACGTGAAATCTAACCTATATTTTAAATGTTTTTGCGCGAAAGCGTTTATATTTCTCTGATAATTAATATTTTACCGTTTTTTTCGCAGATTTTTGATGAAACTCAGTCACGAGACTGTGACGATAGAATTGAAAAATGGGACTCAGGTTACGGGCACGATTACAGGTATGCCAAAGTGATGTTTTTGTGATTCATACGCTGGTAATAATTGAGGTTTACGCGGCGACATGAGATTAATTACGCTAATAAAATAGCAGATTACCTCATAATTAAGAATATTTAATATTTAATGGAATAAAATCATTATTCTTGTTTTAAAACTAATTATGAATTGTTGCAGGTATTTAATATTTAATGGAACAAAAACATTATTTTTGTTATAAAACTAATTATGAATTGTTGCAGGTGTTGACGTCGCAATGAATACACACTTAAAAACCGTAAAAATGACTATAAAGAATCGTGAACCTATACAGTTAGAGACTCTCAGTTTACGTGGTAACAACATTAGATATTATATTTTGCCTGACTCCCTTCCCTTGGAAACTTTGCTGATAGATGATACACCAAAGGCTAAAGCTAAAAAGAAAGAAGCTGCTAGAGGTACAATATTATTAATTTATTATTTTTTAGTGAAATATATTTTTATTTTTTATATTTTATATTTATTTTTATATTTTAATTATTTAGTGAAATATAGGTTTTATACATTTTATTTTTCTTGTAATACACTTAGAGCCTGTTTTTATTATTTTATTGAGTTTCCTGTATTTTAGAACTTAATTAAAAGTTCAAAACGGGTGGATGCTAATCTCATTATTAATAATAATAATAAATTTTTGGAAAGGGGAATTTGAGAGATTACATCTATTTTTTGTGACTAAAAATCGTTTACAGGTGCAGCCCGTGGAAGAGGACGCGGTGCTAGGGGCGGCAGGGGTGGAAGGGGTGGACGGGGTAGAGGAAGAGGCAGGCGATAGTAACATTCATCATTTTCTTGACTTTCAATATACAAACTTTTCTATCTTTGTGAAACTGATCGATATTCTGCTAATTTTACAAGTCTGTATGATGCTATTTTCTCGATATAGCATTGATACTAAGTTTTAAAATAATATGAACATCTATTTTTCACAGATTAAAATGTGTAATATATATTAGCACAGGCATTCCGCAATTTAAGTTTTATATTCAACTTCTGTGCTCGACATTGCAAAGAAATGTGAAAAGATTTGTAAAATAAAATTTTTTTTTTTCAAGTATACAGTCGAGCATACACTAGTTATATAATTATTTATAATTTCTATCGTAGTATAATGTAATTTATTTTTTGAGCCTATTAATTTCAGTTTTACAGTATTAATTACAGATTTTTCTAAAAGGAATTACAATTTACAATTATCACGTTAGTACAAGTTATACTTATTTCAACATACGATGTCATAAGATTACTACTCGATTACATTAGAATAATAAGAACTTTTCCGTAATTTAAATGTAACGCGGATTTTCTGAATAAAAAAAAGAAGTATCGATCGAAGCAGTCGGCGTATCTATAAATATTTTTATATTTTATGGATAATATTATATGCATAATGTTATCCATCCGCTCTTTCGTATTATTCCTGTTTAACCAATTGACTAATAAAACAATAATTTAATGATTTTTTTTTTTTCGTAGTTTTAATCGAGTCTCTTGAACCGATAACGCGTCGTCGACCATACATTACTCTCAATTATAATGACGCGCACGAATTGAAACCTTGTGAAAAATAGCGTACGCGAAGCGTGTACAGATAACACTGCGTAACAGTGTTACACAGTGTCATTTGTGTCGCTTGCTGGAGAACATCGAGAGAAGTCGAAGATTGTCTGTGTGACTGGAGCGAAATAAATAATTGGATAAGCTATGCCGAAAGTAGTGTCGAGGAGCATTATATGCTCCGATACGAAAGATCAGGAAGAATATAGCGAGGAGAAGCCGTTACATATTTATTATTGCATATGTGGACAGATGACGTTGATTTTAGGTTAGTATTATGGATACATGTCAATTTTTAAGATTAAACTAAAAGTAAAGTAAAAAACACTTTATTAAATAATTATTGAAAATATTGGTAGATTGTGCTATCGAAAAATTGCCATTAAGGAAAAGGGATGGAGCAAGGGTGATTGATGGCAGCAAGCATGCTCATAAAATGACTTCAGAGAGAGACGAAATTGTATTTCTCAAGCGTCCAGAGGGAATCGAAAGGCAACATAGGCAAAAGTGTAAAAAGTAAAACATTAGTTTAAACTTTTAATTACAATGTATATTTTTTATTCTTACATTAAGAATTTATTTATGATATTTAATCATTTTGATACATCATTATTTTTGTCATATAAAAATATTAGAAAAAATATCTTGCAAAGAGATTGTTTAATATGTATATATTTATTTAATCATTTATTTTACAGATGTGGTTTATTGCTGTATTATAAGCATGATCCAGGAGCAAATGTAGTATTTGTAGTAAAAGATTCAGTGATAAAAAGCTCTGGAGAAGGACCTATGACCGACATTTATAATCAAGTAGCCATTGAAAAACCAAAGAAAATAATGGTTACTAAACATACCAAAAATATGGGAAAATTCAGTTCTGTTACTGTATCTACAATAGATGAAGAAGAAGATGAAATTGAAGCTGTATGTCAATCTTTTTGTGCTATTTTTGTTCTAAATATATGTAGCAAATACAATTTAAATTTATGATAAAATATTTAGAATGGTGTAGGAAATTATAAAGTGTAATAGCTATAAAAAAAAAATATATATATAAAATTTAATATTAACATTTCTAATTTAACTAGTCGAATCAATTTATTATAAATATGTTTAAAAAAAAATAATTTTTTTAGAGGGAAGTTGCCGACTCATACGCAAACAATGCACGCATAATCGAAAAACAATTGGAAAGAAAAGGTATGAATAAACGAAAATCTTTACCATCCACTGAAACAGAGTCAAAGCGAACAAGACCTAGAGGAACATTATTGGATGTTTGATTTTTAATTGATAGGTAATTATAATTGTCGTATACGAAAGATTACAACATTTCGCGATTTCAATAAACTTTAAAATTCTAAAAACATCTTAATCTTTTTTAATTTGTATAAGCCTGAAAATCGAACGAAAATGTTGTAATCTTTTTCTTCACAATAATTTTTCCTTAAAAATAAATTGTTTTTTTCAAGAATAGTAAACGTTTTATCTCATATCGACGTATTTATTAACATTAGACAAAAAGTAAATCTTTAAAATATACAAATGACTAGATACAAATATTGCGTAAAAATCTACATTGCAAAATAGAATAGAAATTTAATAAATAAATATGTCAGTTGTACATACAATTCAATGATAAATAATTACAAGCAAAAAGATTTTTTTTCCTTGCACTCGAAATTAGTTTATGGCAATCTTGTTAGTAATAATTAAACGTCTAACAAAATCGTTTAGTTATTAAAAAGTAATTCAAATTGATATGGCATGTTTACATGGTAAGATGGAAGAGCTATCTAAATATAATTCTGTAACTGACCGCTTTTTTCTTTATTTATGACTTATAAGATCTTGCGCGTGCTGTACTACGAAACATTAATGTTACATACAATCAAGATTTTATTCATTTAAGTACCTGTCCGTCAGTTATCTTTTTATCTGTTCCTATTGTTAATATATATGTATATATTTTTCTGTATATACGAGATCTTCACTTACTTTAATTGTGCATCGCAAACCAAGATTAATTTAGCTTGGTTACAAATTTCTATTTTCGTTTAAAGTTTCTCTTGAAAAATTTTGTAAGACATGTAATCGTTTCATACAGCCGATTATAAATGTGTGTATGTGTGTGTATGCACATATACACATAAAGATACATACTTTTTATTGAGATTAATTAGAGTATTTTAAACTTGATAATGAGATTTTATGGCCTGCTTTCTCGTGTCAGAAAAGCAGGAAAATGTACTAAAAATTTCAATATTGTTTTTTGAAACAATCTCATCTAATATCGTAAGAGGTAATCATAGCAGATTTTCTATTCAACTAATAAATGCAGCTTAAGTGTATTTTCTCAAGCTTCCTTAAATTAAAATTGCATTTCACTATTTTACATATAATAAACGATCCCTTTGTTGGAATTATCACGTTCGCAATTACTTAGCGATAGTCCTCCATTCATCATAATGTATTTTACACATGCCTAATGCATTGTCGATGAGTTTTTTGCCTTTAAATATCTGAGATAAATGGAAATATACACGAATGTACATGAAGTTAATACATTAATTGTTAAACATCTATGACGATATAATCACGAATATTAAAATAACGATAATTTCGTGATTTCATAAAAAAAAGATAATCATATTCATATAAAGCTCTTATGTGTAAAATGCGTTATGTATGGAAGTGCAAAACAGTTTTAAAGGTACCAGTATTATTAAAATCTATCTTTATGATTGTGATATGATTACGAGATCTTACGACGAAAAAATCTTTGCTGATAAAAGTGTAGTATCATTAGATCATTGATAAACAAGTTGCATCGACAATGCATATTCTATTGATAAAATTTTTAGCAATTAATAACATTAGGTATTAATCTGCGATGATTTAATGTCGACTTTTTTAAGTATCGTAGGTTCATCTTTGAGGAACGTGCCAGATCTCGAACCTACTGTAGGTTGCCTTTGCGCCTCCATATGGCACTTTTTAATTTTATCGTCAACTTTACTACTATTGACAATTCTCTTGCCGGCAATCGCTGACTTACTCATTTTACCGCCAATGCTAGACTTAGGAGAGGATTTCTTACTACTAGGACTACCAGATCCTTGCGAATTTTGAGCTTCTTTCTTTTCTCTTTTTATGTTGGAAGCGACGTTTATCTGCATGATTTGTCGTGTTTTAAAAGGAGCTGCTGCTGTATTCACCGGTTTACTGGTGACGTCCGGCGTCTTTGCAGCATCTAATAAATTCCTCCGTAAACTTGGTGAACCATGATACGTGTTGCTAATAGCAGCGGCTCTACTGCGACTTGCAGCAGTAGAACTTTCCAATGATCTCAGAGGTCTCTTAGTAATCGTCAGCGGACTCCTTTGTTGCGTTGGTGAACTTTTCTTTATCCTGTTGTTAATAGATTAACAAATCTGATTAATAATGAAAAGAATCAAATATAATTCGAAATAAAATAATAATTATCAATATCATATGCAAATTAGTCTTTAAACATAGAAATTAAAAAAAATTATACAACAGGATTAAATTTTATCTTACCTGTCATAAGTTTGCGTTTTGGTTGCTTTTGTTAGAATAGGCGACAGTTTATTCGACACGTTAGATTTAGGAGTTATCGTTACTTCCGTCATAAGACTGTCAGTGGACATAGACGTATCCATTTTGTTGACTTTTTTCTTAACGGCGACGGGCTTGTTCTTGGTTTCTAAAGAATCGACCGATAAACCTATTTCGGTGCTTTTCTGTTTAAAAGAAGGAGATTCAGGTCTTGTGATACCGCAACTTTTGCTGATTAAATCTTTTTTGTTGGCAGCTCGAGTCGCGTTTGACTCCGTTAAACTGTCTGACGAGAGAGCTTTTACATCTTTCCTAACTGGTAGCTTCATCTTCGATAGGGTTTTTTTATCTGTCGCTCGTTTCATCGCCGGACTAGAAGTACGCGACGAATCAGACGAGGAAATCATTATTTTACGCCGTTGTTGTACGATCTTGTCGTGATGCGCTGGTGCCACGTTTTCCTTTGGAATAGGTTTGTTTCTTGGCTCCAAATACCTCGATTTTACCTACAAATTGATATATTGACAACTTAATTGTAATTTAATTAAAAACTTAATTTAATACGATTACTTTAAAGAAAAATACTAAGGCACATTTTTTTTATTTAAATTTTAATTTAAGCTGTAATTATAAAGTTAATTACATTTTGATAAAGTAAAATAAAACTCTTTTTTTATATAATACATATATAAAGTTGTAACAAAAAGTTGCCTATACATGTGTGTAATTTTAAATATTAAAAAAATAAATGTCAAACCTCTATTTTATTAGGCCATGACTTTGGTCTAACAGTCTCGGAAGAAACTTGTTTATCCTCCTGCATTTTACGCTCGAGCGGATCCGTTTTTGGTTTACACAAAACTTTCTTGGTTTGCTTGGATGTTGGCATTTGCTTTAATGTTTTATCACTATGTTCCGAAATCGCCATTTTTACTCGTTTTAAATCTAAACTGCGACTTATCATTGAACGACTCGAAGGCGCACGAGATTCCTTTAATAAACAGAATAGTTTTATAATAAAAGACAATGTTGGTTTTGAAAAAAATTAATACATACCTTTAAAAAGTTTGAATGTCTGGATAAATGCTTTGACGTTTCGTGAGGTAAGATCACGAGACAAGCTAACTCTTGTATTCTCCTGCGAAGTTCGAGATCCATTTTCAACCATGTGCTGGTTCTCGCGGCACGTGCGGCGTCACGCACCAAACACTTTTCCACACGAGCTTGAAGCTTGTGGAGAAAATCGATAAACAGCGGTCCCCACTTGATTTTTCCTTGAAAATCATCAGCGGCGAGTAGCATTTTATCCAACTTGGAGTAACTTTTGCATGCTTGTTCAGGCGATAATTGTTCCACAGATGTTAGAAAATGATCTTCTAAACGGCTGATGTTCCACGTTAGCTCGCGACCAAGCGATTGAAAACTGTCGTTTCCCAAAACACCTGCAAAATTTTCTGACAAAAATTTTACTGAGGTTTCCAGCAGATTTGATACCATTCGAAATACTGGTTCTGCCCATCGCACGTTCGGTAAGGTTGCCAACAGTTTATCGCAATCCATCATAGTTTGCAACACGTTGTCGGTAGACTGCAATTATATGAAAGAAAAATATATTTACAATTAATAAAACATTACAAAATTATTTATCTATTTAAATTAAATTTTTCTAATTACAGTGTTATTATAATAAAATTGAAATATTATAATTTCTTATTAGATGAAATATTCAACGAAGTTCGTACATATTTAAATTATGAATAATACGATAAAGCTTTTTTATGTGCATACCATGTGTACTATATGCTGATGATAACATTTTTCCATAAGCTCTCTTGGAAGAGTCGCAAATGCCTTGCATGGCCATATACGTACAAAATGTTTCGTAATCCATCTGAGTGATTTTCGATATACTTCATCTAATCCGTATGCTGCCGCTAATGGCATACACTCTAACACTCCAACAGCACATATTTGGCAAGGCTAAAAAAAAAAAAGAGTAATAAATTATTAAAAAACATATCTTTGCAACGAAATTAACATAGCAAACATATATATATATTTTTTTTTTTTATAAATTAAAAACAAGATTTACATGTTTTGTTTTTAATTTATACATTTACCTTATGAAATAGATGACAATATTTTAGCTTAAGAGTATATCCTATAACTTCTTTAAGACCTTCCAAGCACAACATATCCGCTAACGTCGCTAGTTCAACGATACTTATAGAATCCGGTATGTTACTTTCTCCACTGTAAATATGGCATAAGGCAAAGTGAACCGCGTTATAAGAATACCTAAAACAAATTGGCAAACACAGAGATATTAATATTATATTCATAGTGTTTAATTATTATTAAATAATAAATTATTTATATAAAATTATAAAAATTTGTATAAATATATCCAATGATAATTATGTAAAATATCTTACGAAAGCATACTTTTTAAGTATTAAATGTTGACCAAGTAAGAAGAAGTATATAAATAAAAAATCTCTCGATCGCAAGTTATACAACTTTCAGAGACATGCTACATATTTATATTTTACGCGTACCCTTGTAGAGAAATAACATTGCCTGCACTTTCGATCCATCCGCCGCTTAAAATTGCGGCAAAATATTGGCATCGAGAACTTAGTATACACTTATGCGCTCTTATATGCCGGCCAGCTACGTCTATTGTAACATCAGGATTAATTTCTTCCAAGAACATCCTTAACAGATCTTCACCCAGTCTATTGTACGGCTTTGCATTAGCTATGCTTGAAGTTTCAGTTTCCTCCGTGCTGCCTTCTATAATAATTAAAAAAAAAAAAAAGGTTTGATATTATATAAAAAGTTTACAATTTGCTGTATTGTTTATGACAATTAAGATTGGAAATAACATACCTGCTCCGGAACGTCCCATACTACTTTGCATACTGCTAAGATCAGATTCAGAGATAATTCCTTCTGCTTCGCAATCGCCAGTTAAGTCCTCTAAGGGAGATTTTTGCTTGGACGGAAGCGACGTGCTCATAACAGAAACGAGCTTCCTAGAAATCGGTTTAACCGAGCCGCTTGTTCTTGTCACTGCCAATTTACTCTCTATCCACGACGTTTCTGGAATACTGCTGCTCATCCGATACGTGCTCGTGTCATCTTTCACCGTCAATATGTCTGATACGTGATTAGCCGTCGGCGTTTTATCTAAATCTGACAGGCGCACAAAACTAGACGTACTTGTTTTATGAGAGTCTGAATGCAAATTCTTTAAATTGCGACTAGACGTCTTTCCCGTTTTTTTCGATAAGCGACGATCGCATGTCTGATCCACGTCGTTACATTCCGGCTCTTTTAACTCGCATTCAATTTTTTTGATAGTTTCGTTCAACGATTTACAAGTTTTTGATATCTTACTGCTGTTTCCTGCGACAACTAACTGCGCTCTATCGTTAACGCTTGATGAATTCAGCACGTCAGTTAATTCGTAGTAGTGATTGTCACTGTCTGGGGAAGGTCCGCTGCCGCTGCTAATATCAAATGTTTCACTTTTGCGAGTATGACTTTCTGTGCTCTCTGTATACGTCTTTTCCTGAGCAGAAGTCTCAGATTCATCTTCGTATCCCTTCGTTTCGTTAGCCTCCAAGTTCTGCAACTGATCAGAAATAATATCCTTGTATTCGCGACAGTTTACGCTGTCGTGCAGTTTTTCATTTCCGATTTCCACGTGAGAGTTTGGCGGGGTGTCTTTTACGTCAAATTCGAATACATCCTCGGACGATGTATCCATATTGTTGGAGTTGTTCTCACGCTCTTGTAGCATCTTAAAACTTTTGTGATTGCAAGAATCTGCTTTAGCTGCATCGCTCAACGAGTGACTGGACGAGCTTGTCTTTGCTTGAGATTGTTTTCCAATACCGCGACTATCCATCGATACGCTGTGCGCACGTTTGTGCTCTCTTCTGAACATAAGCTCTTTCGCCACACAACCGTTACTAGTATTCGCTGGTTGTGTCTTGTCGACATTCCACGAGTGCCTCTTAAACGCTGGCCGCGAAGTAGATAACGTCCGTCTTCTCACCACAGGAGAATCAGATTCTATAAACATAAAAACGCTAGGCTTGGTTTTTTCTTTCTTTTGTTCTTGTGGCAATTGATGATCGCCCGTTGCGCTGCTGCTATCTCTGGAGCTGCTATCAGTCATTAATTTATTGGGTATCGTTGAAAAGCTTCGTCTGTGCGTAGGAGCTGCAGCAACGTTCGCGCCCATCTCGCACGCATCATTCAAATTAATAAACATTGAAAAGATATTTTTCTTCTCACTTTCGTTAGAAGTATCGTTTTTCTTGCCCGTGTCTTGCCTCTCGGATGACTTGACTTGACTTTTGTCACTCTTGTCGGAGATATCTACGTAAAATTCACAGTAAGGCTTGCTGTTGCCTTCACGTTCTTTTCTCTCAAGTGAGTGATCACGTTTAACTGCATCAGCGTTTACGTCTTTCAGATTGACAAAGAAGCCTAAACTACCGTGTTTCTCATTATTACTTGATTTTTGTGTCGATTTTTTTACGCTGTCGGAAGTAGAAAAACTTTGCGACATGTTGTCTCGTGCGTTGCTGCGAATTTTCGATTCTTCCTTGGAGCAATCGCTCATGTCAACCACCCAGGCGGTCATCGAGGAAGACATTCTGGAGGACTTGATTTTGATTTCAGGCTTGTTCATAATTACCGAGCCACCCGATACAATAGGCGTGGATTCCGTTTTGCGCCGCACTGTCGGACTGTCTGTAGGCTTTGAATAATCCGAGCTGCTAACACCACCAGAAATAATCGGAGTAGCTTCATCTCGTTTATAGACTTTCCTCGTAGACTCCGTTCGGTCACTTTTCTCCAAAATAGAGTTTAAAGTAACCGGCAGACTGCTACTGCAATGATTCGACGCATCGTCCGAATCTGCGCTATGATCGATAATGGACTTGTCACTGGCACTCTTGACAACGGGATAAACCACGCAAGATTTGCTGAGATTAAATGGTAAATAGTTCGCTTGAATTTTCGTTTCATTGATATTGTATTCACGGCCATCCAATACATACGGTGCCGGATGTTGAGCGTTAATGGCAATTTGCACATCGGGTATAAATGCAATCGATGAATCGGTAATCGGAGGAGGAACTACAGGATCGGAAGATGCGTGGCAAATGGAGTCTCCGTCTATACGGTGCCCGGAGTATTGTGGAATAGCGCTTTGAAAAACAAGGCTACCTTGCCTGCGTTCATATTCTTGTCTCAAAACGGATAGTTTCTCATCGTTAGAATCCAACTCGAACGTGTTTCTTCTAATGAGCGAAGGTCGCCTGTCCTCGGCATTTGTGCTCGCGTCTTTATCATTTTTATTTTCCGCTGCTTCAATATTGTTCGGCATTTTTTCAGTTTTCTCATTTTTACTTAATTTGGTATTATTGTCAGGACAAGGAGAAGGATGCGCGCTCTCTCCACTGTCTGCTTCCTTGATTTCCACGGCTAACGACTCCTTTTCCGTTGGTTCGCTCGCCTCTGTCTTTTCCTCCGATGCAGAATCTATTCGTTTTATTTTACGCGATTCTGGAAATGGCTGTAAATATTCGGTGAGCTTCAACTCACGCTCAAATTCTGCAACTCGCTCGTGGCCCGTTTGTAAAGGTAATGTTTTAAGTGGTGTAAATTTGTACAATTGTTCTTCCAGAGCATTATTTGATTTGTTTGCCGTGTAATCTGCACAATTTGAGGTAAATGTCAGGTACGATAACGACGTATTATCATTGCCAAACTGATTCCTTGTTACGCTCGTAGATACAATGTCTACCACCTCATCATTCAACGTAGATGCGTCGATGAAATAATAACCACTTGTGGAGGAATTACTATGGCCAGTAGCATTAGGTAAATGAGAATGAGAATCGGATTCTCGATTTATTTCGGTTGCGCTTATGCTTTCCGATTCTTCGGCATCAGATTGTGCTTTCCATTCCAATTTACACTTTGTGGAAGCCTCGACACGATCATCGTTTGCCGAAGGGACGGGTTCGATAAATTCAAAAGATTCATTTTCATCGCTACCGCAATCTGATTCGTAGAATGGCTCGTTTAACATTCGACTTTCATACTGGAAGATCTCCTCGGCATTTAGTTTCACATCTTGAACGTTGTCCGATAACATGTCTCGATGCTCTGTTTCTAAAGACGAAGAATACGTTACGCTACGATCACTCGACGCAGACTGAATCCTGCTCTTATCATGATAGTTGCCATCGCTGAATGACTCGCAGTGCTCGTCATACAGATACGTCGTGCAATCTCTCTTGTTGCGAGCTCGTTCGGCACGTATTCGATCCGAATCATCATCATTAGCGGAAGGGTATTCTGCCGTTTGCGTTACCTCCAAATCTGTGCTTGAATTCTCTGATGTGTTATCATGTGGACTTATGGAACCTGTCTCCAAACCGGAGTCAGCCATATCTGACGCAACAGAACTTGCACTCGCTAGAGCATAATTCTTTACGTCCTGCAGATCCACGTCATAGTTCAATGTCAAGCGTTTCTCTGAGACTACCCTAAAAATAAAAAATTTATGAAATGCGACGTAAAAAAAAAAAAAATAAAAATAGTATTAAAAAATAAGTATATAAAAGTGGAAAATAAAATCTCTCGTTTTCTAAAATTAATACCCCGAACTAAAGTATATTATACAATTTTATTTAGTAACATATCTAACCTGTTGTTAACACAAGATATATTGGTATCAAATTTATTTAAAAACTGACACTTATATTTTGTATTCAAAATTATTTTCACCAATAGCTGCTCTTCTCGAGTTAAGTCCAGATTACTATAAAGAAGTCTGCAATAAATAAGCAATATTAATAACGAGTAAATACATATGTAATAGTATATCTACATTGATGTAATTACAATTTGACATTTTATTTCGAATACTCTGTATATTCATATATTATATTTATATATTATTTTAGGATAAAATAGCATGCAAAAATTTTATCACATTTAACAAATGCAAACACATATAGAAGTACCTTACGAAATCTTCAATTTGATGGAAAAGTCCAGCTTTATCAAGAATGCAATGGATCACATTATTAGCATAAATGAAATAAGGCTTGAGAACTTCATACAAGCGTGGGGATCTTGCTCTAACAATACACTCATTTATACGTATTACTTTGTAGCCATGTATTATATTAAGATCACAATGCAAGGAATCCGTAAGTATTCTACAATAAAAATAACTTTTATATCTTGCATCATTTCTTACTAATGCATTAGTTCTTCTTTACATGTTAGTCAATTTTATTTCAAGTACATAAAAAAAAAAAAAATTAGAGTTACACAATTAACAACAAATAAAAATTTAAAAGACAAAATTGCAAGATAAAAGGAACCAATAAAAATGAGCACACACACTGGCATACAACAATTTTTTTCAACACTTGATTAATGTATGTTACATTTAACTATTTAATGCGTTATATTATTATGACACACCTCATATAGACGTGTTAATATATGTCCTTTACCTCAAAATACTGTCTTGCAGTAAGCTGAAATTTTTGACAATAGTGCGATGTTGTTCCGCGCTCTTCCATTTTTTAAACTCATTGCTTGAAAAAGGTTGATGTGCTCTAGAGGAATCAAGACTAGTGTGGCACTGCCACTGGGTCGTTTTGTCTACATTTCCATTTTTCTCGTTGCTGTTCCTGCCTCCAGCCATGAGGCATATTTACCGTTTCATATTCCTCTATCTTGAAACATTAAACGAAACATACATTTGACATTAATAGATCAGTAAAATATTTCAAGATATAAAAAAATACCGATTGATATAATATCTTAAACTTATTAATTTTTAATTTTTTGTGTGCTAAAGATCTTTGATTTAATTAAAATTGTATATCCCGTACACAAATACAGGAGGTACAGTGTTATACGATATAGAAAGACAGAGCAGGGGGGAAGGGGAAAGAGCAGAAGAGACAAGAAAATTACTTCTGCTCTTGAAGCGATTCTTTTATTACTCGAGAGTCGAGAGTAGGAAGCAAGTGAATTTATAGGCTTAATTCCTCGTTGTAAGGAGTAAAGAATTACACTGGCCGTCCAATAATGCGATACCTGTCAAATGTCTCACGTCAGAAATTGCGAGAATATACAGCTGGCATCGCGACGACTGGAGCAGAGCGCGAGAAGGAAATGACACGCGACGGGCGTGAATTTTGCGGTGACAAACAGCCGTCGCGAAAGAAATGCAGGATATTTTACGCGCGTGGATAATTTATTGATCGCCTGTCCGCGTATATACGTACCTCACGTATTTCGATCCGCCGGCAAGTCGATGCGCAACGCTGAACATGATTGTGTTCGGCCGTTCTGAAGCGGCGTCTACAATGAGATCTTAAGCTTAAAGCCGTAAGGAATCAGCCAATCATATTAAATTATTCTCTTGAAAATTTGATATAATTGGTCAATTTGCCTCTCGAGGTGGGGCGTCTGAAGCGTCTCGGGAGCGAAGATGTAACCGTGCAATTTCGCATTTATGCGTACGCGGAGTTACGTGTAGATGGCATCTGTTATCGCGATAATTCTTTCTACAAGTATACGCGGAGCAGTCTGTCATTCGATGAACGTCGAGAAAAGACCGAACGACAAGCGAAGGTAGTCTGACTTCCAATACAGACGGAAAGCAACTGAAATTGTCTATCTCGAAGCTCTCGGACGAACAAGTATCGATTTGTCTGTATTCTAGCAGATGGTAAACCGCGCGAACATCGGTAAAGTGGCCCTCTCTCGCCGAGCGTTGCCATGCGCGCCGAGAATCACGTTTTTCTTTTCTTTTCCGAACGGTTTTTTGCTTCGAACGATGTCGACGACACGGTGAAGGGATTAGCAGGGTTTAGCGTCGATCCCGCGCATCCGCGAACGGAATCGGACTTCGAAAGGTCCGCCGGCCGATATCGCCGATCGGTACGCGCTCGCTGTCGCCGACGCTGGTCGCCGCACGAACGCGAGAATACGAATACGCCGTGTCAGAGCAACGGGACGTGTTCTGTGATTCCCGCTTCCGGATCTGGGCCAGGGTGATCTCCGCCGTACGCCACGCTCGCTGTCGCCGTCGCGTGACACGTAGATGCCGCGACCGCGAAGCCGGAATATAGGTATGGAATAGCAAGGACCGCTCGCTCGAGCCCTTTCCCTGCCGAAGTTGGCCGAGTCCATCTGTCTCCGTCTCTCCCCTTTACTTTCTCTCTCTCTTTCGCTCTTTCTAGCGATAGTCCTCGCGCACGAGGTGTTCGTTTCGAACGGTCGCAAAACGCCCCGACCGATCGCGAGTCGAAACGAGAGGAGCCCTCCGAGCCCTCGTCCCGCGAGATTCTGCCATCTGCTGAAATCGCTGCCAATTTCGCGTTCGTTATCTATTTTCGGAGGAACCGTGTTCAGTCAGTGCGACTAATCCCGACGGTGAACTCCCAGCCAGTTGTACTCGGTACGATCGGATATTTTCGAGGATTGCGTGGCGCAACGTCGACCGCGGGCCGATACGTGTCCATACGTGTCACGTCTGCGGAGATTAGCGATTATGCGAGATTGCTTTATCGCACGCAATTCTCTCCCTCTTTCTCTCTCTTTTCTTCTAATACGAGCATACTATCCTCACTGCTATATTATGTTCTAGAAGCCTGCTTGCAGCAGAAACCTGCCAGTGAAAACCAGCTGTTTGTATCGTAGAAAAAAAAAATTCTCGCTAATCGTGCAAGAAGCTTGAATCAATCGGCGAGCAAGCTCGAAAGAAATTAATTTCTGCTGCAAGAATGTCCGGAAGCAATGATAGCTTTAACAACAATACCTGTGTGGTGTGCTACAAAAATGTCGACATCTATAGCATCGGTATGTGCGAGCATCCCGTGTGTTACGAGTGCAGCACTAGAATGAGAGTGCTATGTCGTCAAAACGAATGTCCCATTTGCCGTCAGGATTTGCCGAAGGTTGTGTTCACGCGGGAGATCAAACCATTTCACAGTTTGACTGGTACCAATCTGCTGGACACTCGATACGACATTTATTTCACTAACCTTGATATTCAAGAGAAGTTCACTGAATTATTAGCTAACACTTGCTCGATATGTAAAGAGAAGACGGTCTTCAGTAGTTTTAATAGTTTGAAAGATCATATGTGCAAACGACACGAGCTGCACTACTGTGAGCTGTGTGTGGAAAATTTAAAGGTGAGAGCACACTTGCATATAATATTTGTAATTAATAAATGGTGAATTATATATTATTAACATAATTATAACAATATAAGTATAACAATTATAAATTATTATATTTATTTATTAATTCATTATTTTAACAGATATTTTCGCACGAAAGACGTTGTTACACGAGAACAAATCTAGCCACGCATAAGAGAAAAGGTGATGTCGACGATAAGAGTCACAAGGGTCATCCGCTCTGTGAGTTTTGCGATCAGCGGTATATGGACAATGATGAGCTATATCGACATCTAAGGCGTGACCATTTATACTGTCATTTTTGCGACGCGGACGGTTTGCATCAGTATTATAGCTCTTATGACTATCTCAGGGAGCACTTTCGGCAAGAACACTATCTATGCGAGGAAGGAGTGTGCGCGGAAGAAAAATTCACGAGTGTTTTTCGGACCGACATAGATCTCAAAGCGCACAAAGCTGGCGTTCATGGTAAGCAGTTGAGTAAAGCTGCCGCCAAGCAGGCGAGAACGTTGGAACTGGAGTTCACCCTGGCGCCGCGCGGCGAAAATCGGATGAACAGGAGAGGTATGCTGGGCGCGTCCACGTCAAGAAGCACGAGGGATTACAACGGCAGGGATTACAACGGCAGGGATTATAATTCTAGAGATTACAATTCTAGAGATTACAGCTCTAGAGATTACAACTCTAGAGATTACAACTCTAGAGATTATAGCTCTAGAGATCACAGCTCTAGAGATTACAGTTCCAGGGATTACAGTTCGAGGGATTATAATTCCAGGGATTATCAACAAGGCTCGACGTCCAGCGGTTCGAACTCGTTCGCGTCCAACAACGAGCCCACGTTTACGAAACAGCCGTCCGTCGACGTTCAAAGTACAGACGAATTTCCCACGTTAGGCGGTGCCGTTCCTATCGTTCCCACCTTATCTCAGCCCAAAAGCCGTGGTAACGTGACAATTCGCAGCACCGTGAGAAATCAACCGCTCGCAGTAACGGATGAAAACTTTCCGGCGCTAGGCCCGGATTCGTCCGGTCCCAGTATTTCGAAAACGGTAAACTTCAGCGTCTCCAGCAGTAGCAATAGTACGGGATCCAGCGGTTTGTCGCAGTGTCAGAAAGGTTCCGCGTCTTCGAACGTCTCTATTCAGGTGAACCATGAACCTAACGGCACTGTCACCACCAGAGTATCCGGACCAAATATTAGAATACGTCCTGCGCACTTGTCGATAGATTCTGATTTTCCTGCTTTGGGCAGCTCCGAACCGTCTACAAGTACTGCCAATTCGACTCAATGGAAGGAAGTCTTACAGTGGACCTGTTCGAAATCAACCCCAGCAAACACGTCCAAGTCTCAGAGATTTCCGCCACCACCCTCGATTCCGTCGGTGCCACCTAATCGATCCGGTGAAGATTTTCCGAGTTTATCAAAGTCGTTAAAATCAAAAAAGCAATCGGTAATCACGGTAGTACCATCGTGGGGACAGAACGCTCAGAATTCTAACAACGTTCAGAATTCTAATACTAGCAGTAACACCATGAAAGCTGCGACAGATCAAACGAAGGGTAAGACGAAGAAGAAAAAGGCGAAACAGGCTTCGAGCGGTAACAGTTCAAGTGGTAACGAGTCCAGTAGTTCCAAATCAAATATAAATACCGTTGTAACGAAAAAAAAGATCGAATTGGCCGACTCGGATAATTCTCACGTTGCTTCTAAGGAAAATTCGTGGGCCATGCAGAATGCCAACAATACGGGCACCGATACCAGCGCGTCCAAGAATTCAAAATTACAGAATTTAAAAGAATTGGAAAACACGAGCAAAAAAGACAAAAGGAAAAATAAGAATAATGCGGACGGAAATTCGAGAATCACGACTGTTATAAATACAGAACCCGGGAGCGGAAGCAATAGTTCTTCTCACGGAGAGAAGCAGAGGAAACGTAGCGAACTGAAGATAGACAGTCTGAACACGACGAATAATAATATCCACCGCATGGAGGACTTTCCTGCTTTGGGTAGCACGAGCAGCAGACCACCAGGTTTCACGAATCCGCCACCCGGATTTGCCTCGCCGACTCTACCGCCTCCCGGTTTCTCTGTCAAATATAATAGCTTCGACGGATTGCATTGCGGAAACGGTTTAACGTTCACAAATAGCTCTGGCGAGAGCTATTCTATTTTGCCCGACAACAGTAGCAAGCATGCAACCCACACTTACGTCTCGCCGCCAGATTTTCAAAAACGGAATACGCTTCTAGTGGAGAAACTCAACGCAGTTCTTGTAGAGCAAGACAAAATAGAAGAGTTTCGTTATGTGAGTGGCCTCTTTCGCAGTGGTACCTGTGACGCCCAGGAATATTACACGCACTGTCGAGAAGTCATGGGTTCCAGCGCCTTCGAGAGCGTGTTCCCTGAGCTTTTAGTACTGTTACCCGATATCACGAAGCAGCAAGAGCTATTCAAAGTGCACAAGAAGGAAGCGAGCGGTAAACCGATGGGACTGGAAATGTGCATCACGTGCGGACAGGTTCTCAAGAACGGCTCGGATTTTAGAACGCACATGTCCAGTCACACGCTTGAGAATCATTTTCCGGCGTTAGGCAAAAGCAATACGCCGCTGCCGAAAAACACGTGGGTACGTAAATGAGTCAATTATTCGCCCCCGTTAATCGTCGCGGTACACGTCGTTTAGGAAAGATTTGGGGAAGCTGAATTATCCAGCTGCTAAAAAAAAAAAAAAAAATGTAAATATAATACTTTTGTTTTTACACCATCATACCAAATCGATACCTGTTGCGTTTTGGCCGATACGTAATACGAGCGTAATACGTAATATTTATTCCAAGAGTCAATCGAACCTTAGTGTTAAACAGTAAAATGAACATAGAATTAGCGCTGACTATTCACGATAGGTTTAATATCTGTTGAATGAATTGCGAGGTAATAGTGATTAAAAAAGAAAAGCTAAAAAGAATATTATATGTACCTTAGAGAGCTTTTACTGACGGTTAGGTACGGTTGTTTGTACGGTTGTATTGATGATTTAAACGCTTCAAAACGCGCAACTGCGGCGTGATAAAGAGGAAATAAAATATTTTTTTGTATAATAAGCTATGAAAAAGTATATAGAATACTAAATACAAAAAAAAAAGAAGTCTGTTACAAGTTATGAAGAATGGACGTACGCATATATTATTATATAGTGACGTGGTGCACTAATGGTTTCAACGATTACCTACTTTTACTGCTGTACTTTAAGACGGTGTACATAAAATTCGGAAAGCGCTCCTTCCTATAATTTATTTGCTACATTTTTCAAAACGAAAATGGAGTAGAGATTGCTGTGCTACGTACGAAAGAGTAACACCATACTTTAACAAGTTGTTTGATACGTTATACATTATACAGTACTTGTAGCACTATCGTACTGTTTTTGTACCGTAACAAAGTTGTACATTTAGTTAACACGACAATACATAATTGATGAGCGAGCGAGTGAGTACTATTTCTTTATCTAATTTTGTCCACTTAACATTTTTTTTTTTTTTTTTTTTTTCTATGACATTACTAATAACCGTTAACTTCGATATAAGGTGGAAAAATTAATTGACATTCGCATAGTTTTATTATTTTTTTTATATATATATATATGTTTAAAGTTTATTATGACAATGATTTCTAAATATATTTCTTACAGTTTACGTCTATTTTATTTTATTTTTTTTTTTATTAAAAAGGAAAGTCGCAGTTCGTAAACCTTAATTAAGTTTTAGTTTCTTTCGCAACGTTAAAGTTTATTGTTTACTTATTCGTAAAGCCTTATCCAGCTAGCAATTACTTATTTCAAAACTTTATAAGTAGAACAAGAAAGTGTAAACGACCTGTGTATAACATCACATAACAAATCGTATGTCACTCCTTACGAGTAGCATGGACGCAGATTGAAATAGAAAACGTTATATTTAACGATTGTTTTCCACATGTAGTAATATATAAATAAATAAATATCTGCATTGTTAAATTGACCGATCGAAATGGTACTTTATCGTCTGATGCATTGTAAGGCAAAATTAGAACTCACTTGGCGAACAGTAGGTATGCATGAAAAAAACTTAGTACTATGTACAACCTTTGTATATATATATATATATTCTTATAAATGACGCAAGGACCATTGTATCCCAATGCTTTCATTCTCCATAAAAAAAATTTTGTATCTGGCGCACAATCCAATGCAAGTTCGATCGCGTACGGCAATGAAGAAGTCATCTGATCGTTCCTGATACTACTTGACTCTTGTAATTCGCATCAATTTCTGTAAGCAATTGTGGATGCAGCAACTGTTAAACTGTACATGATAGACATTACATTGATACAATTTGACAAAGGTGGAAACTGCCGAGTGACTCCTTACCTGTTTTCTACGTCCATACTTGATGAATGAGTTATCCTTAAGAGTACGGGATGCGACGAGACGCTATCACTTTTTAGCCAGTTCGTTACTCAGCCAGTCTAAGCCCTCGTACAATCCGTTGCCCTGCGTGGCACACGTACTCTGGATATACCAATGACGTCCTCGCAGCGAATTCAGGCCCAGCTTGTCGGTGAGCTCGGCGGCTGACATGGCATTGGGTAGATCCTGCTTGTTGGCAAAAACCAGCAGGACCGCATCCCGCAGCTCGTCCTCCTTCAGCATGTTCGCAAGTTCGCGTTCCGCCTCGCCGATGCGCTCGCGGTCGTTGCTGTCTACCACGTAGATCAAACCCTGAGTGTTCTGGAAGTAATGCCTCCAGAGAGGCCTGATCTTGTCCTGGCCACCGACGTCCCACACAGTGAAGCAGATATTCCTGTATTCGACCGTCTCCACGTTAAAGCCGATCGTGGGTATGGTGGTGACGATCTCGCCGAGCTTGAGCTTGTAGAGTATGGTGGTTTTACCGGCAGCGTCCAGGCCCACCATCAGTATCCGCATCTGCTTCTTACCGAACAGCCGGGTGAGCAGGGTGCTGATCGTCAGGCCCATCTTTGCGGTAGCACAAGCTAGAACACCGCGTAAGGACCTCGAGGAAAAGCGGTCGAGGAGACGAGCTCTCCTGTGGTTACGCCGATCCGCGAAACTGAGAATGGATACTCTCGGCACCGAGCGTCTTCCAACTGCGTAGCTTTAGCGCACCCGACGTTGAATTTCGTCAGCCTGACGTGTGAGTAAGCATGAAACCGTCCCTCTCTCGCCCCTCGATGTGGCCCCGGCAGCAGCACACCTCGGCGAACAGCAAACGTCACCTTGCGGTCAGCGTACCGCCGGAAATAGTTGGCAAGAATCGTCGCGCACGTCACGCGCCACCCGGGAGTCGAGGAACCCGCCACGACTCGGGATCGCACCTCGAATAAACCTCGTCCTGACTATTAAATGTCGCCTAGTATCTCGTACTGACTCGTACTTTTCTTTTTTTTTCAGAGGCTCGCGTCAGGGTCGCGTGTCGTCCATCGGCGAGGATTAGGCTCATTTTACATTAAGCGCGAGCGACCAGTCGCGACTTGCGGCAATTGCGACAGGCAATCGGTATAGAAGTCTTTACGTAAAGGTCAACGGTCATTGGCTATCGCAAGTCGAAGCTAAGACGCTCTGCGAATAAGCGAGAAGTCGCCACGCAATGCTGCCAGCTTTACTGCGCGTCGATTTGAAAAACGAGCAGTTCTTATTAACGCGTTTTTAATGATATTGCAATAATATTAAATTTTTTTAACACAACCGAGCACTAAATACATATTTAAAACGAAAATACTCTCTTGCAATAATTTATTCAGTTTTTTTTAATTGCTTAACATAACATGCCTCGATTACTGGTAAAAATAAATAATTTTATTTGATGTTCGAGTTTAAATATCGTTTATTTAATGGCTCGCGGTGGTTTTTTTTATTCTTTTAATTCTAATTTTCAATTTTTTCAGAACTCTTCGAGATTTCTTGACGTGGGGTGTAAAGAACGATATACATATACATCTCTATCAATGCGTTTCACATTCACCGATCAACGATCAACGTTGTGCGACCAAAACGAAAATGGTGGTCGACATGGAGCTGCAGGAAGCTAAGGATGCAGTTCTTCAGCTGATGAAGGATAAGGACAAAATCGAATCCGATTTACGAGCGTTGAAGGAGATCTTAGATTGCGTATGTATCGCACTTGATTTTACGCTGTAATGACAAGAGTGACGTCAAGCTGTTGCGTGAAATACCGATTTCATTTCGCACAGCATGATCTGTCAGATTTTTGAAAGCCTAGTATTACATCCTTGGCGTAATTGCAGAATCACGTCGGCATGGACGAGCCGCTGATAGATTCCGAAGGGTACCCCAGGCAAGACATTGATGTTTATCAAGTGAGACACACGAGGCACAAAATAATATGTGTGTAAATGCATTATACCGGAAATAAAAACAAAACTCATCTTTGTACACGTAGGTATGAATAATCGTGTTGCTGCACAGGTCTCACGAATGATCACAAAGACGTGATGAAGAAGATAGAGGAAGGGCTGCATAAAGTCCACAATCTAGCTGGAGCCAGCAATGTTGAACAGCCAACATTTGACATGCCTGATAGTCAAGAGGTTGAAACCCTGGAGCCTTTTCTCAGAGTGAATTTAGTATCACCTGGTTCGCCAGCAGAAACTGCGGTAAATATTACCTAATCTTGATTAATTAAAAAGAAAAATAAGAGCTATTTTTATTTTATTTTAGGGTATCCAAGTTGAGGATCTGATATTAGAATTTGGATCTGTTCATTGTCGAAATTTCAAATCTTTAGCAGACATTGGAAAGCTGGTGGAAAACAGCAGATACAAAACAATCAATGTAAAAATTAAACGTGGATCGAATATTATAGTTTTGTCGTTAACGCCGCGTCCTTGGGTTGGTAAAGGGCTTCTGGGTTGCAACGTTATACTTGTAGAAGTAGTTGAAAGATAAAAAGTCTCGACGAGTGGCATGTTATTTTTTTTTTAGCTCATAAATTATTTTTATATATAATCTTAATAATAAATGTATCTTTGTAAATTATTACTCTCGATACATTCTTATTATTATACGTATTTTTTAAAATTTAAATCTAAATGTTTCTTTTATTTTCACGCATACGATCGCATTAATAATTTACTCTGGTAAATAAAATAAAATAATTGGAATGCACTTTTCGTGCGTTATCTATTTTATAATACTAGATATTACAGAGCGCGCGCATCATTGTATTATCTGCAAATCGGGCAATCTGGCAAGTACCAGATGTCACCACGTACCGGTACGGAATTTGCGCTTCTCCTGTTACACCGAAGCCGTGTCTATTCTTCGAGTCGTTTCATAAATGTCAGAATTAATACTGTGATTGCATTAGTTATAAACAGTCGCGAGATATTTTACGCTTGTTTTTCGTGTTATTAATTAGTTTTTACACATTTCTCTATTATAGACGTCAATTTTATTACAGCCCCGTGTTTCGATATAATGATCAATTTTACAAAACTGAACAACAAAAGAACGATGTGATTATACACACATATATTATACATACATCGCGTAATATAATTATAACCAAGTTATTTTTATTTATACGTGTATTTTTTGTACGCATGTTTTGTGAAAGGCAGCCTAGTATCCCTTTTTGTAATGAGAAAATTTAGAATAATTTAATATAAATTTTGAGCAAAGTTAAATTGCATTTTATACTAAGCTGAGTGAAGAATTATGAATTTAATTCTTAAATTTTTTATGTTGCCATGAATAATAATCGGAACAAAATTTTTGGTAATTATTTAAATAAGGCATCTTGAGAAATAAGTATAATATTTTTAATTAGGCTGAAAACTTCTATTTCTCTTCAGCAGTTAATTTTTTTATATTTTTATCTATTAAATATGTCATTGCTTTTCAGACGAATATATGAAAAATAATTTTCAACCGCAATTGTACCAATTAAATGAAAGAGAAAGCAGACCAAATATTGCATTAAAAAGTATTATCACATTAAAGTAACAATTTTATTCTTTAAATATTTTTTTATTTATTATGTTGTATTTTAATGTTATATTATAATTTATTTCAAACTTTTCAACAGTTTAAATTGCAAAGTTTCCGATAAAATTCTATTTAAAACTATTTTTTGGCCATTTAGAATTTGGACAGGAGCTGGACAAAGCAGAGACAAAATGCTTTGCATTAAAGTCAGAATTAAATTATATGATCGATGTTTATAGTCAAAAGGCCCAAACAGAAATTAAAGAAAATAAAGAAGCATCCAACCTTTCATTAGCATCATTAAAAAATTCAGGTTTAAAGTTTTCAATTAAGCATGATTGCGACAGTGAAATTGCAGGTATGAACTCTACAAACTATAAACATTTTAAAAAGTTTGATAAAAATATTCTTGATGGGTTAAAATAAACTTGTACATTTAAATATCCGTATTTCCACAGATGCTTTCAATTTGAGCCCAAGGTCTTGCCAGTTTCCACCTGCGAAAAATATCAGTGATAATAATGAGAAATCTAAGAGTTTAATACAGCAGAAAGAATTAATGAACATTGTAATTACACCAAGAACTGAGGCAGACAAAAAACTGTTTTCTTCGATAACGACCATACCGATTCAGAAACAAATTGTAAGCATATGTAAAATAGGTTTTGTTTTAAGAATGTGTATCACAACTTCTTATGGATATTTTTATACTTGTTTAAATAGTCAGATAAAGAATACGAAAGTTATTATTTTCCATCGAGCATACCATTTGAGAAAGCGTCACCACGTCCCATGGTAAGAGACAGTGAAGATATCGAGGGTGCTAAAGTTTTGGAATTGAATTTAAACATGCCAGACATCGCAAGAACCAGACTAGCAAAAAAATCGAAATCGAGAACAGGAAGAAACAAAATAAATTCTGTTTGCAGAATAGATAGTACAGTTTCGCGGAAAAGAAAGATGAAATCACGAAGTTCTATTTCCAAAAGCACGGTCACTACCAGAGACACGAATTTTATTGGCAGGAAAGACACGAAGAAACATCGACGCATAGGTGAGAAAGCTTGCAGGCCATTGTCGTATCATATAGTTATTATTAATAGATTTATATAAATTTTTTTTACACAGGCAACGGTGTTTTACATCAGCGATCTCGCTGCCAAAATCAGTTTAAGAAAGCTAATGACGTTGTGGAAATTTTTCATAATAACAGATTGCAGAAAAAAAATTCTAAGACGGATATACCTAAGAACAAAAAAAGAAGTCATCTTCCTAAGATCGGTAATTTAGAAAAGCAGGAGACATCAATTTCTTGTCCAAGAGACAAGTGCACTGAAAGTGATAACCACGAATGTCAATTCTATGATAAGGAAAATAAATCAGCTTGTCATTCTCAGGCATTAAATTGCCAAAATAATTCAGAGTAATTATTTTTAATAATAATCATTTATAACGTTAACGTTATCATAATTATTTACGATGATTATTAAACATGATATTTATTATTTTACATTTTTATTATTAATATTGTTATTTTTATTGAATTTTTATAATTATTATAATTTTTAACTTTATATAGAGTGACGCTTGAGACCGTACAAGATAAATTGAGGGAGCAAGATAAGTCAGAAAAGCATCCTGACGATCTCGGTTCGTCGGTACAAGATAAAATACAATGCTGCGAGCGGGCTCTTAGTAAATACGACAACTCACAGTTTATTCCCAGCTACGAACTGCCGACTTTAGCATCAAAATTAAAACGCTCGAGCAGATCGTACTTGACCAGATTTAGTTTCCGAAATATACCGTTTGTGGTGGGGACTTCGGTTACTCCGAGTTACAACCTCGGATTAAATATTCAACAAGTAATGTTGATTGAAAAAAAAGTAGCGACTATCCCAAAAAAAAAAAAATTATTTTTTGCAATGTAGGTGTTGAGTGTAATGAAAATAAGACAGCCGTCTACAAGCGATGTTACCCCGTTGTTGATCCAGAAAGTGAGCAGAGGCGTGGAGCCGATGTCGATTTTGCAGGACCACATGAACGGTTATGAAGAATTAGTTTTCGATGTGAATTCACAAATAAGCAGGCCGTTCAACAACGGGAAGAACCTAAAACAGGATAAAAAATCGTCCGCGTTCAGTTTCCAGCATACGAGAAAGACACAGAGTGGAGCTTCAAAGATTTCCATTGATGTGGAAGAAATTCCTGAAAAAGAAAACGTAGTTTCCAAACGATTTCATACAGCGAAAGGCGATTTGTGCGATCGTAAAATTAAACAGCAGTTTTCGCTCGTGATAAATAAGAGCAACACGTTAGGGAGTCTTCAGAATCAGCAAGGAATCTCGAAGGTATCGTTAAAAGTAAATTATATTCAGCGGCTGACGCTTATGATGTATTGACACTGCAGAATCACATCAGCGATCATGAAATACGAATGCCTGACTCGCAGAATTCTAAGAAGATACGTGACGTTCTGATTAATCTTCACGATCAATTCGAGGAGATGAACACGTAAGTGTGCCGGGTTATTAAATTTAAAAGTTTAATAAGAAATGCCAATAATAATATTTTATTTTATTAATAATAATATTTCATAATTTCTTACAGAAAATATGAAAAATTTCAGTCGGAGGTAAAAAAGTCCAATGATAAATCTCTGTTAAAAGATCTACAAGCTTTGGAAAAAGAGCTCAATGCCAAGGAAGAAGAAATCAATGCCGTCGTCGGTCTCTACAAAGAAGTAAGAGCTATTGTTGAATATGCGATGCTACTTCCCGGGCGTACACGCACATTGTTCTTAACGATATTGCGAAACAGGTAATGACGCTGAAACGGCAAATAAAGCTGAACGAGAAAAACAGTCTGGTTTACGTCGCCACCGAGCAGTCACCCAGGAATTCATTCTCCTTGTCGATCGCACCTAAAAGATTTCAACCGACGAGTTCAGCGCAAATCTTCGGTCGGCGGACACGAGATCTGCCCACTTCCATGCAATTAGCTGCGTTATTACGGCGGATTCAGGCATTTCACAAGCAATTGCAGCTCTTGTCGTAACGTCATAAAGTCGAATCACAATAAAAAAAAATAGGGCTAAACTTGGAGTTATTTACGTAAAACTGTTTAATGATAGATATCGATACGGAAGAGCCTTTTGATTGAGCTCCCAAATCTTTCTCATCATTGGCACGTGAGACGTGCTACGAAGAATAATTTTGGACGTCTTTTCTTTTTTTTTTCAGAGGCGGTAAAGGGAAACAGGCGTTTCCAGCAGATCATATTCCATTTTATTCTGTTCGCTACCCCATAATAATGTGTATTACTCGCTCGTACGCGTGTATAGTTGTATGCAGCTCGTGTATACGCAATCCTGTGTATGTGTGTGTATATATACTTCTATACATATAATATATTTTATATATATGTATATACAGAATCAACATATGTGTATAAACGCCGGTGGAGGTTTCTTCGGGATTTCCGCTAAAGACGGATACCTCGTCGTCGCGGCTTTTATGGTCGATTGCAATTGTCGGTAGCAGCTGCATTCGACGATATCCAAGAGAAACTGATCGTTACGCTATAGATTTTTTTTTTTTTTTTTTTGCAATTTTTTCTCGTTTCTTTATGCCATAAGATTCTAATTTCTCTAGATATGTTCGTAGATCATGTGATTCGCATGGAATATCTAGCATGTGTCCGTTTCTCTCGAGTACTAATTAAGTGTCATGATCTAGCCCGTCTTCGAACTTCGCTAAATAAGTATTCTCTTCTTCGTATATTCTCTCTCGTCTCTTCTAAATTATTCTGTCTTTCTCTCTCTCTCTCTCTTTTTCTCCCTTCTTTTCAAAGCGCCTACACAGAATCACGCGATCTATTCTTATGCGTTAAAGACACTATCCGCTACAAAATGTATCTTAGTTAATTAACGTTAATATAAAATGTTATCTTAGATCTAGAATAATACTAATTTACTCTCTCCCTTTCTTACTAGTGGAGGGGCGCGGCTTAAGTGCACCCGCGGGAAATGAAAACACTCTTGTGGATTAGCATTAGATACAAAATTAATTTTCTCTCGTGAGCAGCGCAGTCCTTTTGGCAGTACGGGTGGAGGACAATTGCGAATTTTTATACGTTACATCTGGGCTGCCGACACGGGTACGTTTCATGTAAGAGGTGAAGCCAGAGCAGCCCTTCACAATTGGACTAAACGTTGTATATAAATGATATCGCGGAATTCGATGTAGCGCTTTCAGTGCGTAACCAACCAAGATTAATTAAATCTATTCAGTTGTAAGTGATTGCCCTGGCGTCGTACCGTTGTTAGCAGTTTTATACGTAATGCATAGAAAGTCTGAGGACAATAGTTTCGTAACGAATGCGAAAAACGATAAAGTGCACAATAATGTTGAACATTTTTTTTAATCGCTATATCTTAAATGACAATAATTAAACGGCAGCAGGTGAAACTAATCAATTTCGAGGGTCGACCAATTAACAATAATGCATCTTTGCTGAATTTTAGGATTTATTTTTATATTCGGTTCGATTGGTCTAACTCATTTTCTCACTTTCTTTTTTTTTTTTTTTTTTTTTTTTCAGTACTCTGTCTCCAACCGTTCTTTCCGGAAAAGGACTCTGCTTTGTTTATTCTATCGTCATAGCTGTAGAATCTTCTCAAGATATCGCCGACTTCGATCATCTCCTTGCAAAGGAAACGGCGGAAAAAAAAAAGAACATGTTTTATCTCGCTCTTTTACAAAGTTGCCTTCGCAAAACGAAGAAAGAAACGGAAACGGAACCGAGTACTCCACACACACACTCCCATCTTAACACAAATATATCTCTCATTATATCACAGACTAAAAAATGCTTTGGTCTAAAAAATTGTTTTAATCTTTCTTGTTTCTTATTAACTTTTGTTAGCGAAAACATATACGTGTTTATGCATTTGCGAGTGGGTTTGCTGCTATCAATATAGCATTATTTCGTTAAAATTAATTTTGCGACATCGAGTTTCCTTGTCGAGCTTTCTTTCGCATTTGATGCCGAAATAGTTAAAACCTTGGCGACTTTTGTGCCCTCGATTACACCCTAGAATTTTCAGATTCCGAAACGGCGACTGATTACGTCGCTGTGTGGTAAAATGAGAAAACAAAAACCCTTTCGGCGCGACTCATCGTTGAGTGAAATTCGCAAAGCATTTCCTTGGTATTAATTGGCATGCGGTGGAACTCAAGCCATTAGCACCCTTAATTCTCGAGATTCTATATAAAAAAATCGATCCAAGTGGAATTTTAAGGCGTTTTTTTACGATAATAGTCCCCTAGTCGGTTGTGTGTATACATTGCGAATGGCCTTAAAATCGTACTTGTACAAAAATATAAACGCAAAAATCAACGAGCATCTCTTAGTGAATATTCTTTTTCTCTTTCTCTTTTAATACGTTATTAAGTAATCGTAACATTTTATAGTACTCTACAATATTACAACATGTGATATCTCTTACAAGGTACTTACTTATATTACGAGTAACCCCACAGATTCGTTCTTTACTCTTTCAGCGTTAGACTTCAGCGATTAATACAAAATGACAAAATCAATTATCGAGTTTATTTTAAACGTTAATTATTACGTGGACACTTGTCCTTTTTTTCCTGTAATCTTATTAATACAATAATTATCGTTAATCAGAAAAAATTTAATCGGCTTTACAAACAAAACTGCACGAGACTCTTCTCATAATAAAATAATGCTAAATGTGAATCCTATTTTACGTTTTTTTAAACGTAAATAAAAGTTACATTTCTTTGAAATAAATATACTATCTGACACGTTTCATGCAATCATACGATATACGTCGTTATATGTTGGAGAAATTCAAGTTGTCTTAACGATTTATAAAGTCTGTCCTTGTTTGTTCGATATCTATTCTCGCGTTAATCGCTATAAAACTTGACACTTTAAATACAAACAAGTTTAGAAATCTTTGCAACAAATTATATATATATATATATATATATATATATGTATATATATATAGATATATAAAATATAAGTACATTTTTTATATGTTTGTAGCTGATCAAGTTTATAAACTGTAAATATATCAAAATAATAATCCCGTTAACGTAAAAAATATATCCTAATGCTGGGCATAATTATACGACGAAATGAATGGAGGACAATGAAATGGAAATTTTCCATTGCAAACGAACACATTACATACAAAATGAACCGATTAATAAGATACGCGATTATTTCATCGAACATTATACGATACATCACATTGTAATAACCATTTTGTGTTATTAGCGCTTTCAAAGAGTTCAAATGTACTACCACGATCATGCGTTTATTCCGTAGACTATTGCTTACTACATTGTTGTCCATTTATACGTATTTTCAACTTATCGTTACGTTGATCGATTATGTTGATCAAAAACGATATTGTGAAAAAGATACGTTAATGTAATATCGAAATTATTTGATATTATTTTTTCAGTATTGTAACCCGAACGTAATTTGTGATCAAAAGAAAACCGTATAAAAGAATATACGGCGCACGTGATCCGAAAGTAAAGTCTTACACTTACAAGTATTACGCCTCTTTCTTTTCTTTTTCGAAATTTTTTGATTTTAGACGACGACAGATTCTAGTTATGGTATTAGCATTCTTCACTTTAGCAGATATTGCTTTTCAGGTCTTTTCAATTATGGCTGAATAATACAAAAATTGTTGACGGCAATAAATTTACCTGGGGTGTATGTTTTCAGACGTTCAAAGATTGTTTCTCGTCATTCATGAATTAAATACTACGTCAAGCTTTTTTAGCTATCAGCGCGTCAATCAGTCTCAGTTTCGCTTTCGCTTGCTTGTAAGATTCGTACACGGTGGTAACTTGCGGTCCGCGATCCTCACGTTGCATACGACGGCCAGCTCGGGCTTCAAACTGCGCTTCCAATTCTTTCAACGCCCTGCGAAGTCGTTTCTTCTCCTCTCGAGTAGCTCGTTGTTGTATCAATAATTCTTCTCTATAAGAAGAAATAATGTTTGACAAAAATAGTTGGCAAATATGAAGCAATTTCATCAAATACATTTATTCTCTAAAATATGTACAAACTTACTGGGGAAGAGCGTGAAGGCTTTCACTAGCGCCGCGACTACCTTCGCTGCTGCTATGCTGACTATCGCTGTCAGTCGGCATTTGATCTACGGGATCGATACAGTCTAGGATGCCTCGGTGTGACATGTCAGGCTCGCTGGCTCTTCTATCAATCTCCACGGGATTTCCTGGCAGACTCGACGATGTAAAATCCATCGTTTCGTGTTCCAGGATTGTGGCAAGTTCCGAAACACTATCCTTATTTTTGCTCTGTAACATTTATAAAGCATATTCTTATTTTATTTTTTATATATATTTCGAATCGCACTTAGTTAAAGACAGTTAATTATTCATACCGCGCCAGCTCTGATCAGCAACCTCTTCAACGTTCTATACCGGTCGTATAATGATCGTACGACCGTTCTGTCTTCCTTAGAGACTGGTCTGCCGAACGTATTTTCAATGTGAAGCAACGCCTTTTGAACCGCTGTCTTTTCATCTAACAATTGGTCATAAGTGAGCTCCTCCATGTTATCGGGCCGATTGTATTTGATACGCTTTTCACTGAGTTTCTTTTCTGCTTCCTTCACCACTTCTTCCATCGTAGCTCGAGACTTCTCGTGCCCGTTATTGTTATTCGTAGGACTGTCAGCAGTGTTCAGTCGGTTGTTGGCGTTGGCAAGAAGCGCACCTATTGGATCTTCCTTCAGTAATTTGTGTTCCTTACGCAGCTTATTCAGCTCCGTGCACAACCGTTTGATGTCGCGATTGCTCATTTTGTCAGAATGACTCGGTCGATATCCGAAATTTTCTTCAAACTCGTCTTCATACTTCTTAATCTTCTTTTTCAGGCCGTTAATGTGCTTCGCAAGGTTTTTCAATCCCATTTCCGACGGACTGATCGTGCTCGGTTGTATCTCCTCTTCAGAGTAAAATCTCCGAGGTACCAGCAGGGAATTCCTTGGCGAAAGCATAGCTTCCACTCGAGCGTCCGCGGCTTCATCCTATTTAAATCGATGTGCTTAATTTCATTTTAATAATTACGTGTAATTTATAATTTCTAAATTTATACTTACATTTCCTTCCAAGTGTTGAAACCCCCAATTAGTCAAACTGGGATTATTCATATCTTCATGATCGACAGTTCGTGGACGGGCTGGCGAAGGTGATCTGCTCGGTCCACTGCTAAGCATCTCCAAAAAACTTTGAGCTGGCGAGCCATTATGGCTGTTAGGACTTGGCGATACATTGGAGATGTACATATTTTCAGTTTCCTCTTCGTTTTCCTAAAATAAAATAACTCTTTTATTTCTCATAAAAATTAATTTAATTCTTTTTTCACGCAATTTGTACAAAATGAGATTAAATTTTAATTAAATTTAATCTTTTACACATAGGCACATATATCTTATTTGTCATTTATACTTTCATACCGTCGTACCGTCATGAAAGTATCGGATAATTCTATTTTTCATTTACCTTGCTGGAATTTTGATCGGTATCTGGGACTCTGTGCACTCTTCTTCTACGCGCTTGTCTTCTACCTCTCGGAGTGATGCTTCTACTGAAGCGTTCGCTACTTCTTAACCTTTCGGCGTCGCAGTCATATTTCTCGGTTGCTACAACTACATCGCACGGCGACGGCACCGACGACGACGACGACTTTTTCGACACAGGTGAGACGTTGGTTCTCTCTTGAAGTAGTAATCCACCACATCTCTACAAATTACACAAAGTACTTAACAATTAAATATTCCGTAAAATAAATACTCGAGAAAATTATTTCTAGGACAAAGCACTTGCGTATAAAGCATGATTAATAAATGTTATGAGAATTAGGGAATATTGCTGTGATGATACTCACCACCCCGTGACCCATGTCTTGGCCAAGCTGCAATAAAATGTGCAAGTGTTCCTGGCTGTTGAAATCCTCGTGGCTGCTCACACGTCTGATCGTATCCGCGACGTCGGTGTTACTGTCGAGAACACGTTCCTCACTGCTGCTCCTAAAAAGTATACATTTGTCACGTTTCAAGTATAGCTTCTTTTTTCTAGATCCGTCGCAATACGAGGCTGTCGAAGACGAGCTCGCGAATGCAATTCAAACGAGACGAACTCGTGGTAAAATTCAAATCGCCAATATTAATATTTTTTACTCATCACAAAAGTGAATTTATTAACGAACAAGAGAAATCACCGTGCAATTTGGAGCAATCAGCGATCTACCGTACGTGCAAAGCGCTCTCGTAATTATAACGCGTAATAGGCCGTTACATTTTATGATCAATACGTAAATTGCATAAATTAAATGCAGAGTTGTGTCGCGCGCAATAACATATTTATGTATAAAATTAATTTTGCCGATAAATGTTAATTCAGTCCAATTCGAGGCGCCCGTTTCTCGCTGTGATATAATAAATAGTTTAGCGGCACTAAAACTCAATTAAAGTCCGTAATTAAACCGTCAAAGGCGACTGCAAGTCGTTACGAATAGCATCGGAAGGCACGTGTGATTCTCTTATCGCAAATATACCTTATCAGCTTCCGTTCTTGGCAGCAGGACTCACGACGTTCCTTGCGCTTACGTGGTTTCAGCGCGCAGAGCAGAGACGCATTCTCGGAGTCTCTCGGCTCGTCCCTCGTATTCTTGCAGATCTTGCAGTCACCGGCTGGTACCAGTCCGTTCAACGTGTTCTCGCGGATACTACGTCCATACAGGAGCGAGGACCCAGAAAAGAAAAATCAAAGAAACCAGGTCAGATTGTGGAAAAGCACCGTCATCATCTTGATGCGTCGACCTTCGAATTTAATTGACCTGCTATTCGAGTCGATCGGTAAAAGTACTTTTTATGGATACAAGAATGTGCGGAAACGAGCGGAACTGCCGCTGAAACGAAACCTGGGAAGGATACCGAGCCTCGAGGAAAAAAAAAAAAAATTGATTGATTGGCGATAAAATAAGGTGCGATATTTATTATATTTGCAACGTAGGTAATTTGCGGTCTTCCGATCGCGGAAGTCCCGCAGGACGCGGGCAGGGAAGTACGTGACAAAACGAAACGGCGCCGCTCGCTATGAGACGCGAACTTATTGAGGTGACGCGATGGCAAAGGCGATGGCGATGATGAGAATGACGATGATGCATCATCACGTGAATAGATGTAATAAATTGGCGCGCACGAGACATAATTCGATTAACCCATCGGTGCAACGGGCGGCTGGAAGCTCGTGGGGTCTGCAAACTTCATTTTTTCTCCTTTTTTGTAGAGGTTTGTAAAGATTTAAAAATTGTTTTTTCTCTTTTTTGTTGTATTTTTTTTCGGATACTTAACGCTTCTTCTTCTTCTTTTTTTTTTTTAAGTTAATTTTTTCAATACAAACTACAAGAAGTTACTTAAAGTTTCAAAGCTTGCGCGATATCTTCCCAACAATTCAATATATTTTAATAGGTAGTCGGACTAGTCGCCTCTTCGTCAACTCGTCGTTAAGTGACAATCAAATAGACCAAAGTCTATCGCGTGGTGATTCGTGATATCGCTTCTAAAAATAAACGACTAGTTTTGTGTCAGCGAGCATCGCTGTCTAGCCGTTGCATAAGAAATTTCCCGGCGCGGATGGTATCAAGGTGCATAATAAGAGACGCGCGTTATTCAATCCGGTACAATTCCGTGCGACGCTCGCACTTGTGTCACGGTTAATAAATTTCGATTAAGGACGACGTGGAAATCTACTCTCTTCGCCGAGCCCCGGCGCGTTCTAACAAGGCCTTGGCTCTTTCACGAATTACCATGGATTTACGGCGCCGCTCGGCGAGACGCGCTGGCGCGATCAAACGCCTCCTAATGCACACCGTAATGCGAGCGAGAGATGCGGAACGATCTGCTGATGCTGCGGATGCTGATGACGGTGAAACGGAAACCAAGACGCTCGAGAGAACGACGGAATCTTAAGAAAACCCGTGAAACGCTGCACTTTGCGTAATTACGTGCAATAAAATTTAATAAATTAGCTTTGAAAGAACCAGACCTGAAGCTGAAAGATAACCGGACGATACAAGAGCCGAATATCGCAAGTATCGTCCTCGGCAGAAAATTAAATAATTATACATAGTCTTAATCGTGTATGCATATCTATTTAATACGTCTTGAATGTATTATCTCGACGTCAAAGGTCGTTTTCACGTTGTCCGGCAATAAGATTGCGAATGACGTAACCCTTACGCTTTCGCGATCATCAAAGCAAACGTTTAATTAATGCGGAATAATCGCTCGCGATCTCCCGCTGTCGCTTGACGTTTATGGTCACCTGCACACGTGGGACCACACGAGTGATAGACGTGTGAAGATGAACCGCAGGTATCTACCTACGTATCTACGTGCAAACGCCTTGCTTTTCCCCGCGCTCGAGGAAAGCGGCCCCCGTACGTTAACCGGCCGCGGTTGCGTGGCGACGCGGAAAGATCGCATAATGCCGGTATTCATTATGTCAAACGAGAAGTTCGATCGGTGATGGAAGCTCCAAACTCGATGTAATTAATTAAATTCGAATTACGATCTTACCTCCTGTCTACGCGCAGCCGGACGGAGAAAATTCGGTTAACCAGTTGGCGCTCTCTCGGAAGGACGCTCTTCTGCTTTAATTAACGATCCTCGGCTAGCCCTCGCGGCTGATTCGCGATTAATTAGAAAGCGCGTTTGGGTGAACGCTGCTCTGCTCCGGCTTTCGGTTCACGAAGTGGAGAGATCCGCGCCGCGGTCAAGGACGATTTTCGGCTCCTCGCACTTTTACATTCGCGGAGTTTGTCCCACGCGTCGCGAATCACCGTCTATTTCATTTGCATACGTGTACCCACGACGCTGGCGGAAAACCGACTGCGCCGCACCGCCCTTGGGTCCACTATCTATATCGCGCTGTCGTGTTCGCGCGTGCACGTGACTGAAGCCCATGCACGCGGTCCTTTATTCGCTCCGCTGCACGCAATCGTGTATATTTGCACGCGAGAGTCGCGGGATCGCTCCGAAAAAAAAATAATAAAATAAATAAATAAATAAATAAATAAAAATAAAAATTGCACGTTTTAACTTCGACGCGTAATGCGGCGTAATACGCGGTGCGCAAGTATGGCTCTTCTCCGGCGTCAAGTTTTTCGGGCGAGCCATTGGAAATTTCAAGACCAGGCTCAGCGGTGTGTATTATCAATTTAGAAACCGGAAGGTGAAAATTTTCCCGCTGGAAACCCAAACGGAAGACGCAGCGTCGTTTTCGGGAGCCCGTGGTTCTGAATTATGCATAGGGTTCCCTCGCCGGGGCTGCGCGGCGCAGTTGTAATGAACTTTACAGGGAATCGCGGATCGTAAAAAGAACCGGCGTTCTTTTTCTCCCCCCGGTTGACAGGTTGAGTTGCGGCCGTTTAACCACGCGGCATGCGTGCGCGCGTGCACGAGGAAACGCAAATGTCTTGGAACCGGTTTGCGAAGCTCGTTTCCGAGTCGTAAGCTTTACGAGCGAAGGAAAGCGATTTTCGAATCTCGAGGACGAAAGGCACGGCACTCCCTTCGGCGCTCGAGGACCTCGGAGCCTGGATGCCTGGCGCGTTTTTTTAAATCCGCGACGTCGGAAGATTACGGGTCCTCTGGTTTCCCACGTCGATAAGGTAAGATTAAAAATAAACCTTCTCAAATTAATTGAACCACGTTACGCGGATTTAATTCAAATAAATAATACGGTATAAGTGTATCCAAATGCCGTGTCGACGACAATTACGCCCGTTCCTATGAAATGTGTAAGCTTCTGTTTGCGCATTAAAGATGCACATCTGTTTTAAATATACAATGTATGTTTTATTAATGGCGCCGCTTAAATAAAGAGAACGAAGGAATAGAGATTCGACATGCAAATTAAAATATTTATTCGACACTGCACGGGAGAGCGAAATAAATATAAATGGATCTGCATCAATCGATACGTCGCTCGGTATAACACGCCGGCTATTATTTATCTACGGCACAGTCGATCAAATATAATTCTCAATTCGGTCTGCGTTATATCGGCCTGGGACGAAAGAGGGAAAAAATGAAAAATAGATTTCGATATCCGCGAGACAGCCGAGCCCCGTTTCTTCTGTGAAATTAGGTTGCGAAATTACGCCGTTTGAATAAATGCATTGCGGGAAAGGAAAAGTGCGGGCGCAGCTGCGAACGCATCGTCCGAAAAGACCAAGCGGAGCCTCTCCATCGATCGTCAATGCGCGTAAGTAACTGCACCTATCCGATTATATATAATTATTGGCAAAATAAATTTACGCGGAGCACTCACCCTGCCAATTGGCAGGGCAGTCGGCGGGGCATTTTCAGACATGAATTACGAGGTGATAAAATGCGAGAAAATTGAACGGCGCTGTCGCAATTTGACGAGTTATGCGAATGAGTAATCTCCGGAAAATTAAATTCCTGAAGCGACGTCTTCTTTCCCGCGGTCAAATTTCAGATTTGATATGAGAGCAGCAGACGAAAGATCGACAGTGGGGATTGAAAAAATTAAGGAAATTTAAACGTCCAGAAATTTGTCGAGGAAAAGGAACTAAAGAAATTACTGTCGATTCGAACAGGATCGTTATTTTATTTTACGGCATTATTTTTCGATCACAATAATCGAACGCATGCGTTCTTTTCGGTCTCCGCTCATCCGGAACGTTCAAAATTAAATCGAGATCGATGTGTCGCAAGAGTTACCGGAAGGACGGTAGCGTGTTTCAGCGGCTTGGATTCGTTTTAGCTCGTTTATGCGACGTATACACGACAGGCACGTAACCCGTAGTAATACTCGCCGAACACGATCGTTATGCCTGTATGTTTCACGATCCCGTGCGCGGACGCGTTCGGTACCCTTGACGTCAACGGCTCTATTTTCGGTCGTCGTCGATGTACATTTAGCGCCGGGCGTGCATCGTAAAATCTACGACAGCGATTGAGCACGAGCGAGCTGTGTGTTCGTAACTAAATTGCACTTCGCCGAGCTTTCTCCGTCTCGTGAGGAAATCTCTCCGGATTCGTTACGTCAACGATAATTAATTTGTTGACCAAGTTTGCGCTTGAAATTTTAATTTAATCGCAAAGGGAATAAGTTATTTATTGCGTGACATGATATTATAAAGTCGATTAATATTTTTCTTCAATACTTTTCTAGCACCATTATCTGTTTATTACATTTTGGCCGAATTTAATGGATAATTAATTTATTATTATATTACTGCTAATTATTACTGATAACTATGAGTTTGCGATAACAGTGTCACTGATAACGGGAAATTCACGACTAATAAAAAAGGAGCACCATATAAAAAAAATAAAAAAATAAAAACACGAGCTACGTTTATTGCCGCAAAACTTGAAAAGAACGGTCGCGTGTATGAGTCACGCGTATGCATATAAAACAAATTATTTTTGAAGCCGGCCCACTCTCTCCCAACGGGATATTGAAAACAAATCTATGTTACGATTGTGTGATTTACGATCGGATATTTCGCGTAATCATTTCCCTGTGATGTGTCAATTTCCAAAAAAAGAAAAAAAAAAAAAAAAAAAACAACCAGACAGTACGTTTCATTTCTCGAGCTCTCGGAATCTGTACGATTCCCTCTGTACCGTTTTTATTTGCAGTTATGACTGATGAAAATTCTGCGTCGCATTGCACAGTTTATATCAGCGCGATAAAAAAAATTACGAGCGACTTAAAAACATTCAGAAGCGAGTTATGAGATGATTAAAGTAATCTTTCTTTCCGTTTTCCGCGGGCCGTAAACGGTAGTATTATTATTATTATTATTTTTTAGATTAATCTGTAGAAAATAACTCGAGTCTCCTTTAATTGTCTAATTTGCGAGCCCGCTGATTTTTCAGTTTCTTTCGCCACACGACTATTTGCGTTACAGACACGTGTCTTGTATCGAAATCGGCTTTTTCCAAACGGAAGTTTCCTCTGATCGCGAGTGGTCGTGCCAGATTTGGTTCAAGTCCAATAAGATCTATTAGAAAACATTACGTCATTCTTGGACCGCTCGATAGAAGAAGAGTGAAAAAGCAACGACAGTTGCAACATAATCATATACCTTAATTTGTAATCACGCGTTTTCTATTTCTCGTTTAATTATTTTGCGTTAAAACTTTTCTAAATATTTTAATTCATCAAGAACCTTTAATAAACACATAGAATAAATATTTATCGAGATTATTGGCGAGTTTAATGGCGTGAAAATTGATCATAATACGAAATTATCAAGCATATTGATAACAGCTAGTTGATCAAGCACGACGTGAAGCAATAATTGAAACAATGCCACTCATATAATAATTATACAAATGTAATTCATAAATGTTAGAAAACAAAAAAAAAAAACATTGATTATGTATTTTAAAGTAAAACTACTAGTTGCATAGAGAATATCATAAATATACATACAGTCGCAATGTTCAAAACTTGCCGTAAAAAGTTTTAGCTATAAAATATTTATTTTAATATTTGTTTTCTAAAATCAAAATGATAGTTATGCGGCGTCTCGAATATTCGCGGCCGCCCGGTCGGAATTTTCCTACGACCGGGTGCGAAGGTGAGAAGCTTCTTTTTACTTTCGCGAAACACATCATCATCCAATTCAGGATAAACGGGGAGTAGGCACGTATTCAAGGCCGACGAGAGGTGCGCGCGTATAGGTTGCCCCGTGATTCATTCCGAAAGGAAAAAAAAAAAAAAAAATACACCTAAGGTACACGGATGCGGGAGCAGAACCGACTCGCAGCAGGACCATTTCCTTGACTTGCCTGTCGATGTAACGCTGCTCGGGACAATAACGTTTCCCAGTAACCTTTCGCGCATAAATAAACCTCAAGCTGAATAGAATCAGGCTGAACAAGTTCCGACCGCGAACACTCCAACTCTGACAGTCGGAAATCTCATTGCCAATTCCGCGGCAGATTAAAGGTGCGCGCAAATCTGTCTTTAATAAAAATTAGTACGCAAACAAATTTAAAAATTAATGGCTTATGCTTCGTGCGGTGACTTATACCTCTATTACAAACGCCACTGCAGAAATAACATCGCTTTGAAACCTGTTACAATTTAACGAGCTACGAAGGTTTGCCAGATACCGATTCCGGTTTCAACGAATTCCGAGCTTGAGAATAAATATAGTTAGTGAAAATACAAAAGAATTTCTTGTCAGAAATGTGTGTCGGGGAAAACTTGGTCAGGAAAAGAACCAGTTCAGAGATTTGGAGTGCCGTTCGAAACTGTTCCCATAATGTGGCGAACTCCCGTACGATAAAAGTATTTTAGAATGTAGTAAAAAAAAAAAAAAAAGGTACGTTACGTGCAATATGTAATCATAAAATAATTACATACATTTTGCGGGATTGTTACACGTTTTTAAGGAAGGAACCGATTGCGCGATATTTAAAAAGCAAGTTCGCCAGAAGGTCTCAATTATCAGCTCACCTGTTCGTCTATTATCATCTATCACAATCGGCGATAATCCAAGACTTTCATTAGCGGGTTATCGTCGAAGAGAAAGGTCAACTGTTGAGTCGACAATATTCTGCGGACAATCGTTCAAGGGTCCCTGCAACTAAATTAGCGATCTATCTCGGCAGAACTTGGTTTTCTCGGGAATATCGAATGTCGTCGACGGATGGCACGATCGCGGGAGACAAGAAGACGCTATCGCTCCGTTGCGAGACACGTCGCGTACTGAATAATGTAATTAATACCGCGGGAGTAATATACCCTTGTGTGATTAACGATCACGCATAAAGCATTCATTTTTGTGCTCAAAAGTGTCTTATCAGCACCGTGGATAACTCTTCCGGATAACTTCCTCGCGCGACAAATCGACCATGTGCGATTTACACGCCTTCCTTCTTTTTAGAAAGTAATTTATCTTTATTTCATTTAATTCATTATTTAAGATATTGAGATAAGCCGATAAAAATTATTTCAAATCCTTTTCGATTGCGCTGAAATGTTCCATCTTGTATATTTAATCCATTTTTCAAGATAACGCTGTTCTTTTTTTTTTTTCTAATTTAAAGATTTAAGCGTGCTATTTTTATGCGTGATGTTGAAAGTTTCGAGGACATTTTTCGAGAGATATAAAAATAACGCGAAAGATAAAGATGTTTACGAAAGAAAGAATTTTGAACGCTATTAAATTATATAAAATTTTTACGAAAAGCGATTTATAACACATAATATATAAAAATATATATATATATATATATATATATATATATATATATATATATATATCAAATCGCACATGGTCAATTATATATATATATAAATGTAGAGAGAAAAAGAGAGAGAGAGAGAGACAATTAAGTAAATGTTTGAGTGACAAATAATTTTCTGTGACTCTCTGGTTTTAGCAGAAAATAATCTCGTTTGAAAAACTCCCGAACAAGAAGATTGCAAGACGTGCAAAACTGTGAAAATTTTACTGTCAACACTTTGCACGCGCGTCTTATTATTTGCCCTGTGTTCGGTAAGAATCGGATATTTCGAGTTTTGTGACAAAAAGATGAAGCGAGGCGTGTCATAAAACGTGACGTTAGCAACAAGGTGACACACACTTGCTCTCAGCTCGTAAGAACCGGAAAAGAGCAGTTTCACATGAAGGTTTCCCGTGCCCGCCTGTCTCTCGCTTTATTTTCCCTGGTATCAGTTGCGGTCTTATCGACTCGTGTCAACAGAGAATCAGCGACTCGACCCTGCATACTGCGCTCTATTTCCGGACCGCAGAGGCTATTTGCATCAAAGTTTACGCGATTATTTAATTCACGGCGGACACCATGGGAGCCCGATACGCAATCGCACCTACGTCAGAAGCTTACGCTCGGCATTAGACTATCGACATTGTTCTTTTTTTACATTAACATTAATAACTTACAATTAACAAGAATAGCTTCGTGCTAAATTTTCTTTTTTAAATATAGTGACAAAGTATTTATTTAAGCTAACCGATAAATGTCAAACAAATAGGTTTTATTTAAATAGAAGTAACGTAAGACCTGTGACTTTTTTTTTTATCATTTCCGATTGTCAGCACTCAGCTGTTCGCTAAAGCCGATTTTGTAGTCAACAGCGGCATTTGAACTGTTCGAACGCATTTTTATAAGAGATCCTCGCACCAGGGGACTGTTGTTAAGCGAGGGTTGCGGAGTAAAATGTAAAAAACTCTTTCAAGAGAATACCTGACCACGATGGCGGAATAGGAAAACACCCGTGACTCTTTGTGGCGGAGCCGCTACGGAATTACGGCGTGGAATGTGGCCGGAGACCGTCGATGCTTAAAATGAAGTCCTGGTCGGCTGCCAGGATCATATTCGCGGAGTTGTGAACGTGAGAGAAAGAGAGAGATAGAGAAAGAGATTCGGCCAACCTTTCTCACACTGAACCGAGAAGAAAACTGCGTAGTTGTCTATGCAAAGGTAATCCTAGAGCATCGTCGGGGTCACATATCCACAAAAATCAGTCAGGGCATTGACATTTTTATATATAAAAAAAAAAAAAGAATTCTATATCTTACGCATTTAGAATGCAAGAGTAATAATCCTTTCTTTTTTTAAACTTTAAAGAAGTCTTAAAAAAAACTTTTAAATGAAAAATGGAGGCTTTCCGCGCATTATATATAAATAAAAAAAAGAAGAAAAAACATTGGGTCTGATAAAGATGGTAGGTAAATGTAATTTGTTTTTGTTATAATCGTCGTTTGTACGTAGCTATTACGTAAGATCAATAAGCGTGGCATTAAATTTTCAGAATACATAATTGGATTAGATCCGATATCGCGTGTTCGTGCGAAACTCGCCAAACTTGTGTGCAAGTGCGCAATAAACTTTCTGCGAACAGAAATAACGCCAGCGTCGCGATAGGAAAGAAAAATATTTTTAAAAGCTGAGAGATGAACGTATTTTTTTTACGGGGTTACAACTCTGTATAAATAACTTTGTCGGCAACATAGCCGACGATAATAGCCTTTACATGTCGATGCAACATTGTGATTTTTTCACCAATATTTATTCCTTCATTCATTCAACAAATAATTAGTATTTTCAATATTTATTCAAGATTTTATCTAGATTGAGAATTTCTGTTTCGTTGTTTAATAGTTCCTTCGCAGAATTTTTTTTTTTTTTAATACCAAACGTTTCATGTTAAATAAAAACAATTTGTAACTTTAATTATACTTGATCTAAATTTCGACTTGGCCTAAATTTGATTTAACATTCGGTTTTCTATAGCGGTGAAAATATGTTTCGCTCGTTCTTGGTTTATCACGAGTAATTTCGCGAAATAAACTAATCTCATTTGTTACATCCGCTTTAAACAGCTGCGAGTGACGCGCGGAAAATTCACGATATCGTGTGTCATTAGGCTCATTACTCCGATCTTCGATATCGATGATGCGCTTAATCGATCTATGGTTTCCGATTAATTAGCAGCTTTATCCGACCCCGGGGTATCGCGTTTCGCGGCATTGTTGCTGATCGAAACGACGGGAGAAAAACCTAAGTGTGTCGTGTTCCGTTCGCACGGTCGTAATAAAACACCCCGCGGACAAGATAAATTCGGCCGTTAACGGTTTTTATCACGGACTTTTGGACCCGATTGTTGCACGCGACGACCGCAAAACGAATTCGTTAAAACGGTTTACGCGTCACCGGCGCGCCTCGGCAAGCGTTCACTTTCCGTTTTACTCACCGTGTGCAAATTACTGATTTTAATTCGATATCAAAGTCCATTCAGCACATAATTTCCTTGTTATCTTATCGCGTAATAAAAGGAGATGTTGTCTGACCGCAGGGTTTATTATATTCTTATCTAGACTGCGCTGCGCCAACGGGATGAAAATTTAATCTACATTCTATATTTCACTACGAAGAATTTTTAGATAACCCGATAATGTATGACGCAACAGGAAAGATTAAATACAAAGTGGTATCAAATGCTTCTTCCGACAAATTTATAAGCTAATATATATAAATCTCCGAACAGATTTGTAATTAATAATCTGGTTATGAATTATGTACCGGTTTAAAACGTCGCGTAGTTGATTTGTTTTGCGTAACTGACGGAATTTTTTTTCCGAAATCCAATCTTAAAAAATTCGTGTAACGCGTAAATTAGCTGTTAATTTGTTACCGTTTAAAACCGACGGTGATTAGTTCTCTCTCGCATGGCTTGCGCCACGTCAAGCGAGAGTCAACGTCGGCCGTCAAGTCGGCGATTTTGAGGTTTGATTTAATTTTAATATTTAATTAATATGTCCAGGCAAAGACGGTCTTCGTGATTTTCGAGATCGAGGACGACCTGAGGGAAGTACCGTCTCTGTCTGGACATACTAATTAAATATTACAATTAAATCGAACGAGAGTAACGAATAGATAGTTGCGGGGTGGCGAGGGGGCGGAAGGGGGACGGGGTGGGAGCGAGCGCGGTATATTTCCTAGGTATATTCCTCCACTACTCCCACTCTCGCTTTGTCCTTCGCCGGTCGCGCGAAGCACACGTACGCACTACACAGCAGCCACGTGTGCGTGCCGAAATTATTACGTACTTGCGTTTAACGAAAACCGCCCGCTCGAGAACTATCTTCTCCTTTATATTTTTCGTGTGAGGAGAGCACGTGTGATTCTCCGTGTGAGGAGAGCACGTGTCGCGGCCGGTTCGTCGGCCGTTCCGGGAGTTCCGCTAAGTATTCGGTCGTAGTTTTTTTTGGCTTTATTCTGAACGCGAGTGCCGGACAGGAACGCGCGTAAGAGAATAATAATTTTCGCGATTGTAAAATCACGGTCGGGGTGTTCGCGAGTGACTTGTGCGCGGAAGGATGACTCGACACGTCCTATCTGAGAGGAGGAACAGGCCCGGGAAGGGCATCATGCGCCGGCGGAGCAACTTTTAGGTGAGAATTAATCCTTTTTTTCATAGAAAATCTTTATAAAAATAAAGCTTTATTTTTGCATTGATTTAAATACATGTCTACATTAATATGTTTTATTTTATGTTACAGTCACCGGCAGAACTCTACACCTCCGCTGGAGTTTATGCAGATTGGTAAGTCGCATCATTTTTTTTTTTTCATTGTTTGTAATTAAAGTCTCTTAAAGAAGAGCGCACGTGTAGCGCGCGCATGGTTTCTAAAATTTATTTAAAAAAATCAGGAGTCAATATAATTTCACCTAACAGCAGGATGCATAAATTTTCCATATATCCATCTGTTTTTAAATTAATTTTAGAAACACGTATGCTATATTAATGCGGAGAATTTGCATAATTTATCCGATTTATTTATGCAAAAATAAGTTCCCGTTTCTGTTTTGACTCTTATCCGGTGAAGAAATAATCGAAATAACTGACGCCAATTTCCTGAAATACATTGTTCAAAAGGCTTCCCTTGTGAGAATGATATATGAATGTTCTTTCATACTACTTGCCAAACTGAGATTGAAGAAGTTGCCGGTATCTTTAGATCCAAACGGTCATGCTAGGGACAGCACTAGGATATAAGAGGCCACTTAGGCGACACGTGAACGGAATATAATCGTATGTTGCAACAGAACACGCGCGGCCACAATGTTCATCGTGTTTATCGATATACATGCAATTTGACGTCATGTAAGAGCGACAGACTCGGGCTCATTAATCGAATCAGGGGATAATTTAATTAATCACGTGCACCCTGTAAACTTGCAAAAGTGCAAGTTCTGTTTTTTTTTTTCTTTTTTTAAAGCTTTCGTTGATGATTGAAATCTTCCCACGCGTAATTAATGCAAATTAAATCGTTAACTGCTAATTTTTAATATACATTGCGTTATTTACTTAAACGTGCAAGTTCTTTGAACGTATTATAATTTCGTTGGCATCACGCCGCAGCTTTATTGACGGCGCCTTAGTGCATCATTGAGGTATTCGATTGGTTCCGCCGTCTCGCTGTCTATCGAGATGGATGCAAACAATGTATTCATATTGCGTCGGGTGTATAATCAATGCGTATCGATTAGATGCGATTGGGGAGATGGTTTTGGGGATCGTTCAAAGCAATTGACTGAGATAGATAAAGCGGGCCCGGAAACGTCCATTGCGTTATGGAATATTCACGGGGTATTCACAGACGCGATTGCGCCTGCATATATTAACCCGTAAATTACGAGATCCGAATAAAGCTCTTTTATCAGGTGAATCTGTCGCTGAAGGAAGCTATTTACGGTCCACCGATTTACGGTTGCGGCTGTATGTCGGTGCTCCTATATCGCGCCGTTTACGCGGAACTTTGAAACAACGATCGTAAACCTCTATTTCCTCTTTTAATTCGAACGTTTATTTAAAAATAAGTATTTCCCTTTAAATCTCCGAGCGTAATCTGAAACGTTAAACTTTACGGCAAATCCGTAGAACTCTTGAAACTTTTTTCATTATTATTATACCACACGCTTCTTCTTTCGTCAGACGAGGATTGTATGTTCCTAAAATTGTTCGAGTCCTTCAGCGCTTCGGATAAAAAGATGATATCTCGTATAACGCAATTGAATCGCTCTTCGATCGAAATCGTTTTCCTTTTAACCTACACTTGTTTCACGTTAATGGAAAACTTTATATATACTCGCCGGTCGTTTCCGAAAGAGTCGACGAGATTTTTGGACAGGGATCAAGCGCACGCGGCAAATGCAGCGTGAAATATTCATGCACACGATGCACTATTCATGGATGCCGCTCGTCGACAGGGTCGGCGGTGATGACGTAAGATCTATGGAAACGCATGACCGTGCATAACACCGATTACCTTAAGCCAATACCCCAAAACGAGGTCTCCATCGATCGGGAATGCGCAATAACTCGTATCACTCTTTCTCTCCCTGTCTCTCTCTCTCTTTCTTTATCTATCTATCTCCTCGATAGCTTACCTGCCTACCGGCAGGCTCGTTTCATCATCTGCATATCTCAGGTGTGAGATACATCGCACATGTCAAGCAACAAACCAAACGACTGTTTCGACAGAATATTTATCCAGTTCGCCTATTATTAATATATCGCTCTTCGTTTTATCATCGTTACTACAAGATCACGATAGCTTTCCGATCAAGACTCGCCTAATCTATCAATTTACCAGATCGCGGCTGAGAAGATAGAAAAATTTTTCGCGCGCGAATTAAGTCGCCGGTTACTCATCTTTTATAATTCCTACGTCGCCTTCATTTCCGCCCGACGCGATTAATCTACAGTAATAAACTTTAATAAAACGACAACTTGTCATTCGCCCACGCTTGCTGTGCGACATATAAATTATTACAGCGGATTTATATTTTGTTCTCCGAAATTTGCTTTTTAAAATTAATTATTTACTTTTTATTTTAATAAGTTAATACGAGTTGCAAGGTTCTTTTTTGTTTAACAACTTCAAAGTATAAACTACAGATTAATAAATCCTACAAGAATTTAATTCAGTTCGACGGTGTAATTAAAATTACTTACGTAACTTCTTGCATCGTGAATAATAAAGGTTAACGACCTATTGACCGCAGAAAACGTGACCGAGGATTTCCCAGATAACACGGTCATGATGTTATGTGATACACGTATATCGCGGTCTATTGTACGTACCTGGTTAAACAGTCTACCGATCTCGCGTGATCGCGGGAGGCGTGATCAATCTTGGATCCCCTTTTTTTTTCTCCGAGGGGAAAAGCGCCGCGCACTTTTAAAACATTTATTATCACATCACCCTTTAACGACCGTCACATCGTGTCATTCGTGTGAATAAAGCGATCATCTTTTTTTTTTTCTTTCCCCGCCGCACGACACGCTACAGGTATTTTACGAGCCAAGATTAATCGCTCCCTTACGGTTCCGTTTAAGTATAAGGGATTCTAAATGCGTCCCTTTAACCACAAAAAAGTTGAATAACGTTGTCAATCTTGCGAGCTGCTTAATTAATAGAAATCCGCACGATCCTTTCACGCGAATATTTATATCTGCACTCGTGTCTTATTAAAATTTGATACTTGCAGTCTCGATAGAAACCAAGTATCAATAACGAGATAAAATAGTAATTAAAAACTGCAAATATAAAGCTACTGTTAAAAAAAGTGATATCAGAGGATGATATTGAGCGATTTTAATATTAATATTTTATCATATTTAATTCGTGGCATTATTACTTCTATTTCGAGAATCTTTTTTGCATAAAAATTATTAATACCTTCAACAAACAATTTTATATCGTTCTCGGTATATTAAAAAAAAAAAAATAAAATAAAAAAGTGATTAATATACGCAGATGAAACTTATCGCTAGAATTAAAGTTGGAATTTAACGGCTCTCTGTATCTCTAAAATTTTAATTCCCCATTCATTTTCGATACCGGCCTTCGAAATGTATTTAAATTGCAAATAGCGGGGACCTCGTTGCCGCGAGGTAAAAAAAATTTCTTTTTGAAGAAATGCAGCGACACGTGTACGAAAAAGACCGGATGCAGTTATATTTGAAATGTAAATAAAAAGCGGCGCGCTCGTCAGAAAACGCTAAAGGAAAGGAAGCGTATCGAATCCGTTCAAGTACGTGGGCAGGGCTCAATGACGATTTCCCGGCAAGGCCAAGGACCGCGAATTTTTATCAGCCGGTAAACGTGTCGCGTTTCAATAACGCGATGACGAAATTAATCGCGGAGAAGGTCGTGGTTATTCTCGCGCGCGTTTCCTCGCCTACGTCTGCGATCCGACGATCGATGCAATTCGTAAATGCATGCTGATGACCTTTCCGTTTCATAGAAACCAATCGTTAACCGTTCGAAGTAAAAAATAAAAAAAAATAGACGACTGTAAAAGCAGCTGGAGCAAATATTGCTGGCGAAGTGTACATTTTACTTTCCTAAAACACATCGAATTGAAATAAAAGCCGTGGTTTTATTTAAAAAATGCGAAATTCTTGATACTCTGGCGTTTCGATATTATATAGACTTATATATATTTTTATTTTATTTCGTTTTTTTTTTTTTTTTTTTTTTTTTTAATTTTAACGCACAGCTAAAAGCGAATATTAAAACTTCGTGTTACTGTCTACGTTCGTTATATGATCGCTATATATTTTTATTCTTATTTCTACGTATTTTATAACTTTACTAACATTAATTTTTAACTTGCTAATTTAATATAAATGAAAAAATTGTATAGAGACTACGCAAATAATAACTTTTTCGTGAGGAACTTAGCAGCTGCCCATTTTTCAATTTCGTACTTCGCCCCGTGTGATCTGAATTATCGATGTCGCCTAACATATTTTTATGCGCGACGAAGCCGTACCTATTTGTAGGTACACGCAACCGAGAAAGAAACCCTGCCCCCGCACACAAGAAATGCGGAATTCCTTCGCATACGTCGTACGTGTGCGGAAATGAAATCGGATCATCTATCGATGTAAAATGATAAGGATTACTCGCTTATCAAACCTGTTCATAACACATTTTCATATTTCTCTTTTACGTCCCGTCAATACAATCTAGTCGCACTTTTTTTTTTTTCTCGTTCATATTTAATGCACACCTGCCGAAGGCGCGAGAAAGAAGATACCGCGGAGCAGACCAGATCCCTCCGTCGAAACTTGTCCAAGCAATCGAGACGCAATTGCGACGAAGCGGAGAATGCCCCGCGGGTTAGAAAATAATATCTGGTTGTCGTTTCCCACAACCGGGGGAGAAATTCTCCCGGCTACAAGTGGTAGAGTACAATTAGATAGCCGACGTAGAAGCAGACGTCCGCGAAAATTCTGCCGCGCTTGTGATTTCGCGGGAACGAACAGTTTATCGAGATAATATAGATCCGACGGGCAGGAGGGAATAACCGCCGGAAGTGCGAGCGATATTGTAAAACCTGGCAAGACCAAAGCGCGAATATCGTATCGAGCGAGCTCCTCGCGGAAGCATGCGTCGCATTTTCCGCGAAGTGCGCTTTGCAATTTATCTCGCGGCGCCGCGCCGCGCTACGCCACATTCGAATGCGTTACTCTTGCGTAATTCAGCACAGTTAACGCGAACGTGGAGATCGAATTTCGAGATCAGTAAACAAAGTTGCACTTCGTCCGATTTATTCGACGCAGGCGAAAATCTCGCGTTACCATAATAAATGTATTAAATCAGTAACGTTGTTCCATTGTTTCCCATTCAAATTGTATTTTGACTGGCGTTAAAATCCTTTTGCCTTTTTTTTTTGCCGAAATGGCGAAATATCGCGTGAGATTTTGTACGATAAATCTGTTTTATTCGTGAAAAAGAACCGCGAACAACAAAGAATATTAGACGGCACGTTGTTCAATGGTGCATGAACGGTCTATAAAGTTAGACGTGCGAGCATAGGTAGTTAAACTATAATTCCGCCCTAATAATGCTTTTTCACAATTTCAAGAACACCCGCGAAATTACCAATTTGACATGAATAAACGTCGCTGGGTTTTGCAGGATCTTTTTCTACAAACGTACGTGGCTTTAATATTCTTTTTCATACCAAGGCTTTTTTTTTTATTTTTTAAACAGTGAAAGTTTAATAGAGATTAATATTTCAGACAACTATTATAGTTCTGTTTTCAACGAAAATGTAAAATATACTATGTATATCTAAAATATTAATACAACGTTTATATTTGCCGGTGCCAGAAAAATGCCAGTTTACGACTATTAAAATGTTTTAATTAAAACTTTGTCGCGTTTCTATTAAAAAATTTGATCATTTCGTGGAAAATTATATTTTATTACTACGTTCACCGTTTTTCTTTCTCAAACGCCTATTTATTCATCTACGTAGGTGAAACGAATTTTAAAATAAAAAATGCAAATGATCGAAATGACCGAGGCCGAGAAAATAGACATCCCACCCGTTTCTGTTAAGTGAATTACTTACGTAAGTTCCTCGCGGGAGTTTGTTTACTTAACGAGACTTATCGCGTCGTTACGCTAAGAGAATCATCATGTATCACTCACCAATCGGGAAACAGCACCAGCGCCTCGGCGAGGATGTCCCGTAAGAGGGTGGTAGCAGGTGGCACGTGAGGCAGGATGACGGGCGCGAAAACACCGCAGACTCCGGCGCTGCGTCCGTGTCGTGCTTCGTATCGGCTGAGGTAGATCGTCAGGTAGCCGAGTAGGTGATAGTGCGAGGATGGCAGGGTCGACAGGATCTCCTTCGTCGAGGCAATCCACGAGTCATGATCGTTTGCGTAGTTCTCTGCGATTAACAAACGCTTCGATTTATCAAAAACGTCGGGAACAAATATTCTATCGTTCGCGATCAGTTTAATAAAACCCTCAATTATTTCGAAGCGTCGTTAGAGATTCTTACGGGCGTGAATGTTGAGCAGTCTGCCGACGAGGGTGGATGGGACGACCGGCTGCGGCAGTTCTTTTAGATATTGACGGAGAAGAGTCGCGGCCGTCGGCGGGCACCCAGCCGCCTCCAAGTCGGCGTCTCCCCGGCGCTCGAAAGCCGCCCTCAATCGTTCCGCCAGGCGCGGACTCCCGCCGGATAGGCGAAATACGGCCGCGCTTTGAAAGCCGTGCGTCTCGATATAGCTGCATAGCCGGTGCACTACGTACGGCACGCCTGTGTCGAGGTACGACTCCACCAGCTCAAGCCGGGTGCCGAAGATCCTGCTGGACCCAGCGCCGCGGCCCAGCAGCGAACCGGCCAGGACGCGCTTCACGCGAGCGAGACGAGACTCGTCCTGAAACGCAAGACCGCTCGTCTAAAACTAAACTAAACTAAACCAACGCTACTTCCTTTCCGTAGCGAGCTGTGAAATTAGATGTTCGTTATCTTTCCAAGTTATTAAGTTACAAATATTTTTGTCTCCCATAATTACGTTTATTCATGTATAAATATTCACGTATAAAAATTCACGTATAAACGATACACATTTTACGTTAAATGTCGAGCAGCGATTGATATTTCCAGCATTCGCAAAACGAGCAGTATAAGCTGTTAATAAAGTAAGGAAAGATAAAATGTAATCGGCGAGTGATTATTAGGCGCTGAAAAGGCCACGCATTAACAAAGTAAAGAAGCGAGTAAACATAGTTCTCGTTCAACGTGGAAACACCGGAGTTTTCTATAACTCGGTTATAGAACGAACGTAGCTATGCGCTATTATCTATTTATTAAGACCGTCGTCGTAGAAAATTCGCACAGCAATTCTTCCAACAGTTGTAAATTAATAAGCGTAAAACACGTGCGATACGCGAAGAAGAAATCTAAATCAAATGAAAAATGATTCCGAAATGCATATATGCACTTGTGACATTTTCAAGCGTGATTATCGAAGCAATTAATAACCGCTACAGATTAACGGAACAAAAAGTTATAATGCTTCAAGCGATAAATGTGAAATTAACAGAACGCGGCGCAAAAAGTACTTACTTTATCGTGTGTTTGACGAGAGCACGTGGGACTTGCCGTGGATCCATGATGATGATGGTGATGATGATGGTGGTGGTGGTGGTGATGATGATGATGTTCTTGCTGAGGGCGTCTCATCCCACTTTGTCTGCACCGCGACCTGCTGCCGCACTAACAAAAGCGACAAGTGAACTTTGTGAGTCGTCCAATCAAACGCTATTTTAAAAATCATTATCCGTTATTATTCTCGCATAAAAAAATTAAATTCGATTTTTTTTATATTTTTAAATATTTTTTTATCAAAAAAAAAAAAGATCTTGTGGAGTAAAAATATTTATTTAGACAAAAAAAATTTCTGAATAATGTAACGTTTTGTAAAATGTGATATTAACGTTTGAGGCAAAACGATAAGCATTAATTTAAATAGATGCAGATATTTTTAGAAACGGATCCTGAAATATATCTCGATCTCATTTCGCGTAGAAAATTGGGGGCTTTATATCAATCTAACGTCAAGTAACTACGACGTCATTTGCATGATCGTGCTGGAAACACATTCCGTCAGTGCATCGACATTAGCGGAACAATAGCGAGAGTAATTTCAATATTTTCGCCGACGCGCGATCGATGAGCAGCGCGTGACAAGAAACGCGCGGCTCGCTACGTAAGAAAGGCTTTACTTAAATAGATCGATGAACCGTGAGTGTCGTAGACCTCATTCTCCCGTCAACATTTTTATCGCGATAAAAATTAGGAAACGCGCCGATAAACCACCGTACCAACGTTTTCGTGACAAATATATATATAATATTAATATTACATATCAATCGATATAATTATTTAAAACGCGACATTCCTATATTTTTAGACGCAGAAAAAAAAAAAGACTTGGGTCGAATTTAATTATTATTGCAAAGTGTTATATTCGCGGGATGATCCGTGCACTTCAATTTGCATAAAATCCAAAAGAGACCTACTTATTCATTGGGTTCTTGATAATTGTCAGCTATCTCATCGGACAGATAATTTTTCTGCGACGCAGGTTTCATCCGGCGGCACAAAGTAGGTACGCTATCGAAAATAACCTGCCGACCGTTGCACCGATAACCAATACCGCGCGGTTGATCAATTTACCTTATCGTCCCTTTTTGCATGAGAGAAAGTGCGCAGCTCCGAAGGGCAATTACGAGACGGTTAATGATTGCCGATGATGCTCACTCGCGGGCCGACACCGGCCGGGGAAATTTAACGCGAACCGAATTACTCGTGCACTCGGCCCAGAATTGTGCCAAAATTTCGCGATTGCGTAACCGAGGAAGGTAGACGGGGAATTTTGCGTATGCGTGACATAATTACGCGGCTTTTAATCCACGCGAGTCACTCGCGCACTGAATTTGCGACGCAAATTGGAAAATTATCATGCGGTATTGTTTGCCAGTCGCGCCAATGCGTTTTAGCGTGTCGTCGAAAATTATTCTTTTTTGATAGATACGCAGAAAGTGTGAAATCAACTCTATTTTGCTGCGATCGACAAGCATCAAAATTAATTAATGTAAAATAATATTAGATATTAAAGAAAAACACTTACAATGCACTCTCTCGCGACCCTCCACAGGTTGAAGTACACTGAGTTCAGAGTGGAAGCTGCCTCGTCCCGCTCCACTCTTCCGTCCTCTCTTTGTCTGGATCCACCGTGAGTCTCTTCCGGGTTATGATCGTGCTTCTTGGATCCGGCCAGTTCCGTCGACTGGGGTGACGAACTTGTGTCGAATACCACGAGTACCGAACGCGAGTACCGCGTACACACTTTGTCGATTGAGAGCACGTCCCGTTTTCGTCGGGATTTTAATTTATCTTCAAGTAGCACAAGAACAGAGAAGGAGTCGTTCTTGTTCGTCTTCGTGGTTGGAAGGGCAAGGAACGACTTGTGGGAGGGAAGAGGGTGGTATATACGTATGTGTAATCACGAAAAAGGGCTCTCGCAACGGAAAAAGAAAGAGAGAGAGAGAGAAAGAGAGAAAGAGAGAGAGAGATGGAAGGGCCGTCGAAGAAGAAAAAGTCCTTCTTGCGTGCGCGTGAAAATTTTCAACGACCGTGCGATTTGTCCTTCGTTTTTCTTTTTTTTCCCCGTTTTTATTTTACGACGACGGCGACGGCGACGGCGCCGTTGAGCGAAAATCGTGCAATTCGACTAGTAGTTCTGGGTTCATGTCCCTATCACGGCACATCGCATCGAGCCCTTCCTCTGAGGCAAAGGGCACTGCCTATGGTTGCTTCAGGAAGTGAGTCGACACCAGCCGTAGCGTAAGCATCGAGGGTCGGAGCCGGGATGAGGTCTAGGTCACCACTTCACCCCTGGCCCTGGCATGGTCTACGTACTTCTTGCTTGGGCGCTTACTGCCCTCGCTGCGCTCTGCAAGCAATAAGAAAAAAAAAAACATGAATGACACTCTTCCACTGTTCGTCGTTAGTCATGAAAAAGATATTCAAACACTAAACGCAGGAGACTGGATTTTTTTGAAACAAGCATTTGTCACGAGATTTATAAACAAGCAGCTCTTTTAATCCCTTTGATTTTCTATCTCGCGTAGGAGACTCTGGGGGAGGGGGTCAATCTGATATAGTCCTGATATTAATTAAATCCTTTCCGCGTGTCAGCTGAATATTAACGCGTTCAATATTAATGATAATAACGAGCTACAATAATAGCCCTTGGCGTAATATATTATTTAAAATAATTTACGTCTATATATAAGACCGGCGCTCTATTTTTGTACGATACGTGTGATACGCAGCACCTGCATATCTGCATTTATGTATGTATTTCTGTATTATTTGATAAGTGTAATAGGTTTTTTTTTTATTAATTTGTAAATACGTATCGGTAATTGAGTATGAAAAATAATTCACATACGCTACAATGCGCTGAATTATTTTTCCTAATTAATACCCTTTTTACGAACGAGAAAGTAATTTGGTTTAAAATAACAAAGCTCAACGTATCTATATACGTATCCAGAATCTTGTCAATTTTTACAAGCATTCTTCCCATGTTGCATGCTGTTAGAATTATAGGCTGTGCGAATTAAACTAGATTACTTGTTCTTCGTGCTACGGTCGCACGAAGCCATAGAGTCACACGTAATCTTGAACAGACCACGTAACACGGTCCAATTTGATTAGGCCCTTGATTCGTTTAGCGTCATCAGTCTCGGTTGACTATAAACGAATTAAAAAAAAAATATACATTATACAAATAAAAAAAAAATCAACCGTGTTTTATGTATGAAAAACTTTTAGATGAATCAATCTTCCGTCAAATTTACATTAATTTATCAATGTTCATTACATTAAGCGAGAGCCGTGAGCAGCGATGATTTTATACATATCGAGAGGTACGGGAACGAATCGACGTTAATAAACTTTGCAGCAGAAGAATATGTAATTAATCGAGGCCATCAAGCTCTTCAGGGCGCACGACAGCTTGTAAATTAATTAATGCCGGTAATACTTGAATTTAATTGAATTAGGATGCATTATTTGCCCACTTTCAGCGAGCGATTGAAAATTATACGTAATCTCGAAGACGCTAACTTGCTTCTGCGAAAATACCCACCGTAAATACAGTGAATATTTCATTTCATTATTATCCGGTCAATACTTGAGCGCTTTCAATTTAATATCCATTACGCACGTAGAGTACATTCTACAAATTAAAGTACGTACCATTTAAAATAAGCATAAAAATCTATTTTTTTGAAGCTTTGAATTAAGGCGCTGTTAAAGAACCAACCCTAAGACTTAATTCCTGCATCAAGATTTTTTAACGACGTTTTTAATTCACGTAATTTTCCGAACAGATCGCCCGTATTGTGACCCTGCTTTTCATTTTCTTTTCTACAATGTGTCGAAGCGACGCGAAGGATTTCGCGCAGCTCACAGTTGAACGAGAATGAAATTTACGTAAGTCGCCTCGGATTTTCCACGCGATTCTCTAAACTGTTTTACATTTTGACAGTCACGTTATACGAGAGGCGAAATATAATTTTCGCGAATTATCAACGCGACAAGCTCAACAAGTTTAGCAGCGTTAACTTGCACGACGATCCATTTAGCACCGATGGAAATTATTTTCGAGCATGGAGCGCGTAAAAATAATGATTTTTCCCCCCTCGGCGGAACTGGCGAATTGAGTTTTACGCAATTCGCAGCACCGCGTACGCGAATCGCGGGAGAGGTTCCGTATACGAAAATACAGTGAGACTTACGTCACTGCTCTCTCACAATCAGTCTCGCATGTACCGAACGGTGCGGAAACTGCGCGCCAATGTACTACGGCACATTCACTTATTCAGCAATATTGCATTCCGTACGGCAATGCAGTGTCAGCAAAATGCGCGAATGTTCCCGTGCCTCGACGAATAAAGCTGAAATAAATAAGATTCCGCTTCAGAGGCACGAAAATTGCTACAGAACGTACCTGCGAACGAAAACGAACGAGCTTCGTGTAAAAGCAACGGTGTCGAATGCGCCGCGATTAATTTGATAAATATAAAAAAAATATACTGCGGGGTAGAAATTGCATATTATCGACGTTCGGGATGGAGAAACCCGGTCAGGTACACTGACCTAATGCGCGCGAGGCAGAAAATTGCAACGGCAAAATTTGTGCAAGCCCGATCGATTCGCCCGCTGGAGAAATATCGTGCGTATACGTCAGCTCAGGTGCAGCATGCTTACGGTGCATGTGCCCGCGTAGGATGTCTACGATCGATATTTCTGCAAGGGTAAATGGAATGAGCGTTTAATTTCGTCCAGGCGGAGGAACCCCGGCGTTTCTCCCGGCTAATAACGTGCAACGTCGATCGAATCTAATGCGCTGATTCGCGAAACGTCGCGGCGATACGATTAAGCGAACAGCCTCCGCCCTCGTTTTTTATCTCCCGCGAGAGATACACCGCGGAAAATGTGAGAAGTGAAGAATGAAAGTGAAGGGAAAAAGCGCCTCGCGCTTATACGCGTTTCAAATTCAAAACTTGAGCCTGTAATCCGTGAGTTTTAGCCACTTTACGAGACGAATACCGCCGTAAGAGGTAAAAAGGACTTTCAGGGGAATAGCGAGTTCTGAATATTTGAGTGCTTCGCGCGGATCTTGGGAAAATTTCAAAGACGAGCGGAGGAAACCTCGCCGATTACGAATTAATCGCGGACTTGGTGCCTATAATTTAGTTTCCGGTGGACGGAACGTTGTCATAATTTTGCGAGTTTTAATTTTTTTAACGGCAAGCTTTTATTTTCGTTATGTCGTCGGGCCCTTATCTTTAGCGCTCTTTATCCGTCGTTTTTATAGTTGATTGCGCTATGACCCTTGCACCTGCGCCTCAGTCGAAAAGGAAGGGGCGGGAGAGAGCACATTGCGCTTAGCAACAACTGCATGCTTTTTACGTAGGTAACCATCGGGAAGGAGAGGAAGTCAAGTTCTGTCGGGTCAACAGCGTATCGCGCGTTCGCGTTATTTTTCGAGACGCGAGCCCTTTTTATCTCGCGCGCGAATAGAGTCGGCTCCCAGCGAGGCTTTCATCCCTTTTATACAATCGTCGCACAACTTTTTCCGGGTTAACAGACGTTGCACGGAGATCATTTATAGTTTCGCGCGATGAAATGTAATGTAGGTAATCTCACAATCAGCGCGTCGACAAGAGCGACATAACGATCCACGGTCACTTCCGCTCCGACGAGATAACAGAATATTCTGCTGCTTATCTGCGAGTGTAATTAACCTTCTAATCCTTCAGTTAGATTATCAAAGTTATTATTTAAGAAATTAATATTTAAAAAATTGCTCTTAATTGTACAATGCTGAACGTGAGGAAATATTACTTATACAAGAATAATGTATTGTAATTATATATGTATACCTACATATATGCGTTTGCCATACCGTACGTTGAAATAACGCGAGGATATATCAGAGTGCAAACGTATATACATACATATAAGCTGCACAGCTGCAGCAGCTTTTCTGCCCTAGCACCAATTTCGGCCTTTTGCGCAGTTGTCGATATCAAGCCATAATCGTTCGTAATAATGAATTCGCTTTCGTCAAAAGTAGGTAATCACGTTTACCACAAACGTGGGTGTTGAATCATTCGCGATTCGCGGCAACGAGAGAAGAATCATTAATTGTAATCAGAACTGACTGACGTTGATACTTTGCGAAGCCGCGATGCTCGAGCGTGGTAGCAAACGGAGACAAAAGTCACCCCTTCGCAAACTCGGTCTAGAAGCATCGAATCGGGGATATTTGAGGAATTGAATTTCGTGAATTAATTTTCTCTCAAAATGTGAAACTTACATTGATATTAATAAATTCGATAAAGCGCGAGTGTCCGCTATCCGAGCGTGAAGCGAGTTATGAATAAAAGTCAATACTTGGACAGCGACGACAATGTTTCCGAACAGTTTGCGGCAAGCGATGATGACACACACACACACCCACCCCCTGCTAGCAATAATAAAAAAAGAACAAAGATCACGTTCTACCATTAATCATTTCAAATTCACCATCTTGCGCACTGACGCGCAGAAAACGCATCCTCACGATTCTACAGTAAAAGTCGTTCACTCCGTCTCACGAAATTCTTACTCACGACGAACCGATGCTTATCACCTGTCGAAATATTGAAATTATTCACCGGAACACTAGGTGCAGAGGGCAATCACAAGCGACCATGACGCAAGCCTTGAGATAACGCTCTCGCAAGCAAGCCGTAGATGCGATTCGATCTGAACGAGATGCGCAACGCACGAGTTACGTCAGCGTGGATTGGTACCTGATAATTTGCGGAATGAGGGAAGTCATGACGACTGCGATTGGAAAATAAGAGGCTGACCACGACACAGACGCCACACAAATGAGACTGAGTCTTGGTCGCGAACCCTCTCTCTCTCTCTCTCCGTTCGTCGTCCTTCGTCACCACTCTCCACCTCGCAGCCCTCCTCTCTCCTTGCAACCCCCGACTGCCTCACTAGCGCTTGAGCACGCCGCCACCCCCTCCCGGCAATGGGGATTGAGGGAATTCTCCAATTTCACATTGAGCACACGTCGAATGCGAAATTAAATTTTTTCGACTCTTCTTAACTCGTTACCGATGTTGAAAATCTTGTGAAAGTGGGACAAAAGTTGGCGGAGAATTGGAAAATTTAAATTACTTTTGACAAGTTAAAAAAAGAAAAAAAAAAATATTTGAGTTTAATCCAAAAATGCGAATTAATAAAGTAATCGGAATTAAAAATAATTAATCAAAAATAATTACATGGGCTGGGGAGTTGGAGAAGTAAATTAAAAAAATATAATTAATCACGTGCAAAATCAATAATTTTTATTTTCATTATAAAGCGATAATAATTTTGAAATATTATTATAAATCGCGTATGCAGAAAAGCATCTGTGTACTTGAAAATATCGATATTTAATTGTGGCGATTGTGTATATTACATTCGAAAGAGATTTTTAAATTGCAGATTAATTTCGTAATTGAAATTCTCTAATATTATTTAAATAGCTTATGATGCAAATGGGCAATTTAAAAAATACCGTCGTATCAAACGAGTTAAATATTCGAACAAAGTTGCTTGCATTCTCGAACCATGTTTTCGTTTCATTAATAATACCTATAACGTTTTTGATTTAACTTCGACGTTCTTATTTTACTCTTTCATGAAAGATACCATCGCCATAAAAAACATACATAAAAAAACCATTATCGACTGCGTTCAGTTTGTGCGCCTATTTTTCCTTTCCTCTCTGTCTTTCCTTTTTTGGACACCCCGTATTCCCCAACCGTGCCGCTTCCACCCTCCCTCCCCCCCCCTTGGCGGCATCCCTTCCATCGGGACTTCCTCCAAACTGGTCCCCCACCACCGTATAAACCCCTTGACAGCAGAGATCGCGTGCACGAGGGCGCATGCACTACCCTCGAGGAATCAATAGACTGTCCCGGTCACGTGAATCGCGAGATGGAGGAGGACAGATGAAGGGGTAGAACGGGAGAGAAATCGAGAATCTAAGCGAGCCAACGTGCCATGGGATTGGGAGAACCCGAGGGGGAGGAAAAAGGACAGAGATAAAAAGAGGGAAAGGACGACCACTAGTCGCGGAGGGTTGCCCGAGGGTTTGTTGACGATTATACGGCGTGTATGTGGGTAAACAGCGACACGAGACCGTCCGATGGAAATGCATAATATAAGCGTCTCTTTTCGCCGCGAGAAAAAGGATGCGCGGAGAGGCGATAAGTAACGGAAGGACGACGCTTCCTGCGCGTCATTTCTGCGATGATACACCTAGAGCACGAACGATCGAGATGTCCCGACTGATGTACACATACATGCATGCATACATACATACATATCGAAGTCAGAATGCACGTCAAGCGAAATTGTTATCAGGGTAACGTCTATTTTGAAGGCACGCAATCGATGCCTTGTTACGTCTTGCACTTAAAATTTGCACCTTATTTCGATTATTTGCTTCTCGCTCACTTTGGAATATACTTTCTACAATGTCTTATATCAAAGTCTAAAATATGAAAAAAAATTATTACAACTTGTATACAACTTGTATACGGAACGAGGAAATATTATCTATATAAATATCATATTTCAAGAAAAATAACTGTATTTTTCTGCATATTATTCTTGAACGTATACAACGTACAAAAGAATCTAAAAAGGATGCGACTTTTGAGATTTCTCTTTATGATTTGTCAACGTTTTATACCCTCTCTTTCATCCCGCGTAATTTAATTTAATACCTAGAGCGAGATAAAAACTTAGTCGCATGTACTTTAGCAAATTCCTTTTACAATATAAATAAACTAAAATCTTTTGACCGCTTGAATGTAAAAACCTGCCTCGAGAAACGCGTATCGTTCAATCAGCTGATAAATTAACTTTTCAAAAAAATTAAAAAATTGTTTTGCGACACGGTGAATTTAAATAAATTCATATCGATATATGGTTAAGATATCTCACAAGTCACATTGTCACGAGCTTTCGTCGACAAAGTAATGTTGAAAAGGTATCAAACTTTTCGCGATAACTCCCGCTAAAGTTACGTAACGCTATGTGCGCTCGTGACTGCGCGGCATTTTAAAATATATAATAATATGTTAATTTTAAACGCAGCGATGTCTCTCTCTCTATAGAATGACCGTCATCGATTGCGCACGAAATGCGTAACTTTTCGCAAGGGGGATGCGTGACCTTCAACTTCAGATCCGTTCCCCGCAGGAAGGGATTCCCGGCCCTCCCTGTACGTCCTCGAGACCCCATTAAAGCCAACGAATCCCATGAATGGAGTAGTGACTTCACTCCCCTCACCATTCTGGGATTCTACGCAGCAATGCTTTTGAGTTGCGTAATATTTCCTGGGGTTTTATCGCCTTTCACATTTCCCCCTTTTTGTTTCAGGCTTGAAAGAAAATATCGCGATAGCGTAAAGAAATTTTATAGAGCTCAATCAATCTGCGGAGGCCGGTGCCGTTTACTTCAACGTACAATTAAATATAATTTGAATTATTTTTAAAATAATCTTATTCTCAAGTGACTTTTTATTTCCTCATTAGAACGTGGAATGATTACTCGTCCTCACGGTTTTAAATGCCGCTTTATGTACGATTTCAATCGTATAAGTAGGCGATAAAAAAAAATTAATAGAAAGAATGCACGTTGAAATAAAAAACATATATTTTATCGCGCGATTGGTCGCGATTTTTCATATCTGGTACTGGCATGTTTGAAAAAAAAAAAGGGGGGAGGGGAAAACAACTTTGTTGCACCCCGAAGCACATTTTGCCGCTCCTTGTCAGCGAATGTATTAGTGATGGGAATAGAACACGTGCGGTCAATGACCCTGCATGGAACGTTGCGCATATGCATGTAACTAGCGAGCGTATGCATATATCCGCGCATATGTATGTGCGTGCATGTATATGCATATGCACATGTCCATGCCGTCACTTGAATAGCGAGCTTTTCGTACTACAACGTACGTATCGATTGTACACGGCGCCTCGCGATGCAAAGATAATGAGGAACGAACGCGAGATTACGCGGCATTTATCAACGCGAGTCGTCCGGGAACGTCTTATTTTCCGCTTATAATCTCCCGTTGGAAAAACGTGAAAAATAACGCCGTGCTGCTTTTTCTCTCTTTTTTTTTTTTTTAATTTTTTCTCCTCTCTTTATTTCACAATCAGAGTTTTTATTAAAAATAAAAATACGAAAAGAATCCCGTAAAATATGCTCGCGAGAATTCAAGACTTTAGTCGTTTGTTTCTAATTTCTTTCACTTTTCTCGCGCGTGAGGAAAGGAAATCTCGGAAGGAAGTCACGACGATTTGCGCGCGTAGCCATGGAAAAGAGAAAAAAAAAAAATTAATCGCCGACGTAAGCCAGAGGCTGTCGGTGAAGTGAAAGGAATGCCGCGAGTCCCATGAATCGGCATCCAGGTCGAAGATGCGATCCGGATCGATTTCACGACGAGAGGTATTCTCCCGGAAAAGGTGCGGAATTTCCCGCGGCTGACAATCGTGCCGCGTCTCAGCTTCGATACTCCGCGTTTACACGTTCGATCGATATCGGCGCGGCTTCTTATCGGAATGACACCAAGTTCATCATTGCCCGTATAAACGTAACAGAGTGACCCACGAATAAAAAATTCATCAACTGGAATAAAACGCGGGGAATTTTCGTCCATTGGTGCGAGAGCGTTATTTTTAATTTTTTTTTTATATATATACACCAAAAAATGTAGCTTTAACGAGTGTACTTTTTGCGTTATCCTTGAAACGTGAGAGATGAAGAAAATGTTAAAACACAATAACTCCGAATAATATATAAAATTCCTACGTTAAAAAAAAAAATAAGACACGTGCGATAATGCTTCGCCTCGACTTCGGTAAGTACGGAATGTTATCTCGTAGACCGATTAGGAAAAACTAGAGAGAACAAATAATTATCCTGCGTCTTATCATCCGTTCGTATCAACGCGTAGGGCGGCTGAAAATGAAACGACGCCGATCGAGGGGTCTCAGCGTTTTCCAGCAGCGATTCTTATCAAACGATCGTCCGCGGGACTGCAATGTGCGTCGCGATGCGTTTCTCTCGGAGGATGAAGTCGCGCAGCTTCGCGATCGATGACACGCCGCCGTGTCTGGCAGGGTTTTTAGTGGACGTCGGCACTTACCTCGAACTGTGACCGGACGGGCGGTGGGTACGCAGCGTGAGGGTCGGGATGCTCCTCCACTTGCTCAGCGTTGCCGCGGGGACGCTGCTTGGCCGTTGAAGATATCGCGCGCCAGCTCCATCATCCACAGCGGCACATAGCCGCCGGCAAGCCACTGATCGATAATAGCCCCGAGGTCGTAGCCGTGGAGAGTCCCGTGCGCGGGCCGTCCGCGAGATGTCCGGGATCCGCCAAGACGGGAGCACTTCCGAGAACGAGACTTGGAGAGAGAGAGAGAAAGACGAGTAGAAAGGGGAAGAGGAGGACGTGTGTCGGGTCGGGCGGATTGTACGCGCGCGTGGACACGCGTGCGGCGTCCTCCGCGCGTAAGGTGCGGTGCGTACCGTTTTCCGCGCGCGCTTTTCCGCGAACTTCGAAATACCAGGCGGCGCGAGTCACTACGAGAGGCGGAGTGATGCCGGTACGAGTGCGCGTTCCGCCATATTGTCGCGGTTGCGCGCTCTAAAGTGCGCGGACCCCGCCGCCCGCGCCCGCAGCCCGCAAGTGACCGAAGAGAGAGGGTCGTTCATCGGCTCGCTCTTTTATCGACGCTGCTTAAGAACTCGGCCGCTGACCAGGCGCTCGCGTCCGAGAGCACTCCGCTAACCGCTTCTCATCGCTCTCCCTTTCACCCGTGTCCGAGCCTCTTCGGCCGCTCGCCTTACTCGCCGCACGTCTCGCCCGCACCCTCTCCCACGATTTCAGCGAAACTCGTACGTAATTCGATTATACGTTCGCTAACGTGTGTTATACTTACATACGTGGTATTCCCTGTTTGAACTTTATATCCCTCGGTCCGACACTTCAGCTCGCCGTTCACGAGCACGGCACGGCACGGCACAGAAGTAATTCTGATCCAGATTTCAAATCCTACTTGGCCACAAAGTATGCAGGAGGTTGAAGAACGCTGCGCGAGGTGACGCTAGTTGTCGCTGCTCGACACCATTTTGTGGCTCTCGAGCTCGGAATGTTCTGATTCGTCGGTTTGGGCAGCCATCACAATTGCAATGGCGCAGCCAGTATTTTTTCGATGCAACCGTATGCCGCGTGTCCCCGTGCCTTTTCCGCCTAGAGATCCAAGATGGTAAGTTGGATATAGCTCACAAAATCTATTCACATCGCGGGCATAAAGCAGGAATTCGTTTAATACGCGTGGAAAATCGACGACGTACGTTTTCGCGTGTTTGATAGCGCATTTATGAAACGCTAGAAACATCCCGGTGCGAAGAAAATGGTTATGTTTCTGAGGCGTGTCGCGCCGCTTTATTTTCATTTCTCAAATAATTTCTAACGACTTTGTACTTAATTATCATTAAAATTATTCCGCAGGGATATGTATTTCTTATACTTTCGTTCGAATAAGCATCGCTTTGATTTACTCTAGTAGCACTTGTATCCTGTCTAACCTAAATTCGGATCAGATCTGTATTTCGATAACGTCAAGTCTTATTTTGCACCGCGTTGCTAAACATTTTTGATCGCTTTTCTTTTAGGCTCGTGGTCCGAAGAAGCATCTTAAGCGGCTCAATGCACCGAAGGCATGGATGTTAGACAAACTCGGGGGTGTATATGCTCCCCGGCCGTCTACTGGTCCTCACAAGCTCAGGGAGTCGCTTCCTTTGGTTATCTTTCTTCGTAACAGATTGAAGTACGCCCTGACTAATTGTGAAGTTACTAAAATTGTGATGCAGCGCTTGATCAAGGTTGATGGAAAGATTCGCACCGATCCTAATTACCCGGCTGGTTTTATGGGTAAGTGCCTTTTACTATTTTATATTCGTTTCATTGATATCTTATTCGTTTCTGTGTTATACAAAGTTCAATAGACATTGGCCTTATCGAAGCTGTGGTACTTACAATATTAAAAGTATCGTAGTCAAAAAGTGGCCGATAGAAAAAAACAAGTTCTTCATTTTGGTCACAGATCGAGTTTTATATTCTTTCTGTATTACCCACGAAGTGTACAAAAGAATTTTTTTATCTCACATATAAATATACAAATATATAATAGATATAAATTAACGAAGTTGCATCGGAATTGTTTTTTAGATGTTATTACGATTGAGAAGACTGGGGAATTTTTCCGCTTGATCTACGACGTTAAGGGACGCTTCACTACCCATCGTATTACCGCCGAAGAGGCCAAGGTAATTGCCTTTAATTTTTTTATATATATTTTTTTTTCTTACGTTATTGTGTATTTAATACCATTATATTTTACAGTACAAATTGTGCAAGGTAAAGCGCGTTCAAACCGGCCCCAAAGGTATACCATTTTTAGTGACGCACGATGGTAGAACAATTCGATATCCCGACCCAGTTATAAAAGTTAACGACACTATTCATCTCGACATTGCCACTAGCAAGATTTTGGATTCCATCAGATTTGATTCAGGTAATTATTTTCTTGCGAAATAAAAAATGTCCAAGTATTGTGAATAATAAAATATTGATTGTAATTTTTGTTTTATTTCCAGGTAATTTGTGCATGATTACCGGAGGAAGAAATTTGGGTCGCGTCGGAACTGTCGTAAGTCGCGAACGACATCCTGGCTCCTTTGACATTTGTCACATAAAGGATGCTCAAGGACATACGTTCGCCACAAGGTATTTAGAATAAAAGTTATTTTTAATTATTTAATAGCTTTACACGTTATTTTTTGTATATAATTTTATAAATTTTACAGGTTGAATAACGTCTTTATCATCGGTAAAGGCACGAAGGCGTACGTGAGTCTACCAAGAGACAAAGGTGTGAAGCTGTCGATCGCTGAAGAACGCGATAAGAGATTAGCAGCAAAGGGAGTGAACTAATGTACATTTTCAAGAAAAACTTTCAATAAACCGAGATTGTCTTGGTAGTACCTTGTTCGATAGACTCGTCGGTAAATTGCGCTATAATCATTTCTTAAAAATAACATTGTGCCATAAAATTACCATTTCCCCATCTTTTTCAAATTAGGTTTCCAAAAAAAAAATTCAAGTAAAAAAAGAAAATGTTAACCCGATATACCATTATTTTACAAAATTTTACGAAGTAGGAAGATTTATTGATTTCATTCTGTTTGATATTTTTAAAAGCAAAAGACTAAATCTTTCATAATTTCTAAGTATTACATTTTCAATTTATTAAATCTCATACATTCTACAAGATAAAAATACAGGTATACATATAACAATATAAGTACAGAACCGCTGGAATATTTATATATATAATTTAATTTTTTTGTTTTTTAACTTCTGTATGTAATGATACGCGACGGTACATTAGATATTGTGAATTCGATGTGTGATTTAAATATGTGTGGATTCGATTTTTACACGTAGAAAATTGCCGTAAAGTATTAAGTACACTGAAAAGCAGATATGGAACGTTTCTTCTTCTTTTTTTTATAAAATGGCAATTTGTCCGTGTGTCGAGATTATACGGCCACATCGAGTCTGTAGAGATAGCGTACGCGACTTCCTCGTCTTCATCCCCTCCCTCAGCCACCGAGTAGTGGTGGGGAGCGTTTCCCTTCAGTCCTCCGTAACCGGCGCTCCATGGCACATCTACGTTCGCGCTTCGTGTGAGATTCGACGCATACCACGACAGAATCACGTACGCTAGTCGTCGTCGTCGTCGTCGCTAACGCCACATCTGCCTTTCAGGGTACCCTGAGAGGCAGATATCGCGTTTACCGCGACGGCGGTGGTAGTGTACGTGATCTCAACGTAGTGTGCGTCGATTCTCGCACGAAGCCCAGTTACCACACCGCGAAGCGCCGGCAGATGAGAACCACCGAGAACCGAGAGAGAGAACAACTACTTCGGACTTCCTCTCCCGTCTTCTCGATCACCACCCTTCGGCCCCGGCCCGAAGGGGTGATGATCGAGAAGACGGAAGAGGAAGTCCGAAGTAGTTCTCTCTCTCTCGGTTCTCGGTGGTTCTCAGCGGCCGGCGCTTACGCCATGTATTAACTATAGATTTCGTGTGAGATTCGACGCACACCACGTTAAGGTCACGTACGCTAACCACCGTCGCCGCGGTAAACGTGATATCTGCCTCTCATGGTACACACATACGCAACGGCGGCTGTAATGCAAACCACTACAGACGGCTGGGAGGTTACGTACATTGAGTTGATGTTTTCAGTGAGTTCGCGAGGTGCGTCTGTGTGTTATCTGCAAGGTGTGCGTGAGCGGCGTCGACTGTTAGACCTCAACTCGGCTACGTTACGAAGTCGCTGCTGCTGCGAATGCGTGTACGACCGCCAACTAGATCTTCTAATTACGTGAGTATCAATCAACTATAATATACGTACATCGACATGTAATTTCACATGATAATAATACAGCGCGGTATTCTGGGTCTTAATTAATTAATTCTCAAATTAAAAATAGAATAACATGCGTTAAAATATCGATGGAATGAATACGAGTTGAATGTCCACTGAAATATTTCTCGAACTGAATGAATAAGCGTAAATGACTGAAGATCGTGAGCAAATAATCCAGACTTTCTTTTTTATTCTTTTTCACTTTTCTGGCAGCCAAATTTCTGTATTTAACTCGAGCGCGTTCTGCAAAAGAGAATTGCACTGTTCATCCGTGAGTTTTTCATTTCTCTGCTGTATTTCCTTGGCGGCTTTTAGATACCTAATTAAAAAAAAAAAGAAGAAATTAGTTACTTAAAGTTGTATATTACTTTGAAAGTTCTTTCGATTTTAGCTTTTGAAAGAGAATGATTGAATAAATACAGCTAGGTGTTACAAAGCAAATTAATAGATGTTAGTTATAATACAGATGTGATATTACTTTTGTATAGAAATGACCATGTTCTTGATTTCGTTTTCGACACTTGTGTGCGACGGTCCTCCTGTATATTCCTCATTTTCTATGTTTTTCGTTTGAATAAACGGACAGATACGAATCCATCCTCCTTCCTTTTCGCAGGAAGCCTTCCAGTCTCTGCCGTTGTCCCAGATCGGTGGCGAGGCATGATTCTCGATTTTGTTTCCCTTGTACCGACGTATGTACTTGTCCATTAATAGCGAATTATAACGAGGCCACTTAGCCGAGCAAACTTCCGACGTTGATTGTCTTAGCTAAAAGAAAATTGCAAGCAGCAAATTAATATTAATTTGTAATTATTTCAACTTTAATATTTTGAGACTTGAGATCATATTTCTGTGCTTGAAAATATTAATTTCGAGACGTGTTGATAGTATTTTATTAATTCCTGTCTGTAAGAAATTAGTGTGATGCCTGAATTAATTGATTTTATTGTTGCCGTTTATTAAATTATATATATATATTTTTTTTTTTTTGGTTACAGATCGAACGCAGTTGCATTCACTGCTGTCGTCGAAAGTGCCGTCTTCGCCGGTATTAATCATTATACGAACCGCAGTCGGTTCGTCGGTCCGTAAAGTTTTCGGACGGAATTCTTTGACGTACGACTTTCTTTTAAACGCGAGTGCCGAACGTAGAACGCGCGAAAGTCATCATTGAGTAATTTTCGCGATAATTAAATCACGGTCGGGGTGTTCGCGAGTGACCCATGCGCGGAAGGATGACTCGACACGTCCCATCTGAGAGGAGGAGCAGGCCCAGGATGGGCATCCTGCATCGGCGGAGCAACTCTTAGGTAGGCATAAATTTTTGTTATAAAATCTCTATCAAATTAAAACTTTGATTTTTTTTTTTAATTTTATTAACTAACTTACATGTCTACAATAATTTTCTTTTTATGTTACAGCCACCAGCAGAACTCGACAACTCCGCTGAAGCTATGCAGACTGGTGAGTCGCTTCAATTTTTTTGGGGGGGTTTCTTAAAAAATAGCGCGCGCTACGCTTTTCTAGTTTGTTTCAAAAGAAAAATATGTAGAAAGTCTGCAATTACCGTGGTTCGTGTTTTCGAAGAAAGATTTAGGAAACTCTCGACTTCTCGTCCAAGTTTCGATCTTTTTTTTACGGAGCGGCCTAGTTTGGAAGATACTTCGCTGTCGTTCTCAATGCGATCGAGAGAAGACCAGATCGTGAACAGAGAAAGCCCAGTGTTACATACTGGCAGGCCCAATAAATCAAACAAATCGTGTAGTAGGGGCTTTTTTACTTCCGAATCGACTTCACAATCGTTACTCAAAGCCGGACTTAAATTCACCTGTAATTTATACATATATAAATTAATTACATTATTATTTTATATATTTTTTTTTTAACTACGCTCTATTTACCTCTAAAAGCCACGGCTTTAAATTCTCGTCAATTAACACGTCGAAGCCGAAAAACTCGAAACAATTCGAAGATTTAGAAATGCCTGCCGCTTGACTTAGAATTGTTAGCGTCACTAGACACGAAATTCTCTGCCAAAGAATCCAATCAAAATATCCTGCCTGCTCGAAATACCTTCGTAGTTGTCTGAACGTCCACTTGCATCCTTTATAAAAAAAAAAAGAATAGAAACATTTTCTTGTACTTAAAAATTTTTTTTTTTACGCTTTAAGTTTTCATATTTAATTATAGAACAAAGAAACTAATTAAAAAAAAATAGTAAATTGCGTGTGTAATAGTAACAATACCGGCGCCGATGCGTTCCTTCTTTTCCGAATATCCTGGCCCTAATTTGTTGAGAGAGAAATTTGTAAGGTGTCGAAAGGGATCATCCAGTCGCTCTAAAGAGAATTTTTCAGTGGCGAAACGAGCCAAACCTTCCTTGTACAAATAAATTGTTAACGGGTGATAAGACGGCACGCACACGTACAGGCGAAGATCAAACTTGTATCCGCCGATCAGTAAAGGATTCTCAATATATCTTTGCACGACTGCGGCATTATCGTACGATAGATCGCTTAATTTCTAAGAGAAGAAAATAATACATGCGTTAACCGATCTGTGGGATTTGTATTTCGCTTTGCATAGTCGTTAGAAACAAAAAGCCTTACGCGAAATAGAAAAATTCCTTTTCCCTGACTTTGGCCGACCGGTTTGCAAATCCAAACTTTGTCATCTTTCTCACAACGGTTACACTCTTGGGCTAATTTTGTATATTCGGAAGGTAAATTGTACCCTACGGGACTGATAGAAAATAAAAATTGTCGGTAAACTTTTACCATTAACCGTACAATTTATTATTATAATTGACGTTTGGAAGAACTTAACGCGACTCTTCGTCTTTACTAATCAAGTGTTACATACCTGAAGTCATATATTAAACCATGAATTTTTTTCATGCGCTTTAAATGACGAATAAGTCTATCCTTTCGGCAAATGGAATTCCCCTTCGGTATCCGATTGATAAACTATTTGAAAAGTAATCCAATGTACAATTTGCTGATTAATTTTTGTTTAATTAAGCTAATAAATAATTCAAAAATAATTAAAATATATCGCTATAGTTTTACATCATATTATATTTAAATGCAGAATTAATTACAAGCTTACAACAAAGTTAATAATTTTGTGAAATGAGACATATTTCAAGTTAACCGCAGAATTGCAGTTGATCTCTTAATGAAGTCATTAAAATTTATTTATTATAATATAAATCGACAACGAATTTGAGAACGTGGGACTTCGTCCGTCACATTTAGGTTCCGGATAAAAGACTCGAAAATTTAAAAACATAGCGTTATTACCTGCCAGGGTAGTAATGGCCTATAATGGGACGTGGGGAAACCGCCGGACCGCCACCATAAGTTCCATCGATCTTTGAATACATTATTTTCGCCGGCGTATTCCCGCCATCCCCGTTCCGTGCAAACCTACGAAGGAAAACATCCGCGATAGCGAAAAGGGTGACTGATATTACCTCGACGTTTATTCCGAGGGCTCGGTACTATTTATAACTTGAATCAAATGTCGATGCACGTGAGTGCTCGAGACATTTTCCCCGTTGTCAGACGGGGAAACGAAGAAAGCAATAAATCCTTTCCGTGTTATCTGCGGGAATAAAATACTGCAAGCGAAACGGTTATTATTTTTACCAAGTAGACACGGCTTTGTAAATGTGACGTCGATCGATACGACTCTTATTACGTTATTTCGTTAATTTATATTCCCATTTATATTTCCCTGACGGCTTTGTAGATAATAATTTAAATGACTGCCTTGCGTAATTCTAAACGAGCCACTCCACGTGGAATATACCGGATGAAAATAACCGTTTTGTCGATAGATTCGGTCCTCGAATATGAATATTCTTGCAAATTCGCCGAGGGCACTCGACTGATTTTTAGCGTTTCGGTAAATATACATTTTGTCTCGATTGTACCGCCGAAAATACCGTAATCGATATCTATTTAATGCGCACGGGACGTGTTGCATAGATTACGCCAATTGGGCAAATTGATAACCTGGCACCACTTTCAGTTCGGCAACCGAAAGTGCATCCCTTAATTCCGGGTGCCTACGCATCTGAAGTTACCGAAACTTTTCAGGGTGAGGCACGAAAATAGTGCCCTTGATTTATCGTCGTGTTATTAGAACATTAGGAGTGTTGTATCAAAAACAACCCAAGGTCTCTGATTACAATTAAATCTGTGCACACGGCATATTGTTTTAATTAAACCGTTATTATTATTATTTATATATATTTTTTTTGTAAACTTTTTTTAACAAAACTCATGAATTTGAACGATTACGAGCTTATTATAATTTATATTCTGAACTTTAGAACATTATTTCTAGTGGTTTGAGTATTAGGAATGAAAATAATGTCTCGTGCATTTGTGTAAATTTTTCCGCGTCACGTGAGATATTGCAAAACTCTATTCGACACTGTGTCGAAATGTCATTATTTAATTTCGATTAATCGCAGGTTGCGCGACTTTCATAACTTCGGGGCAGCTTATTTTAGATACATTTATGCAAACCGTCGAATAACTCGTGAATTACACGTCCGCCGTTACCATTGGCAAGCTTCCATTTTTTTAAGCCTTCCAACGATAACCCAATTTTTCTTCGCTCTATTTCATTCGACTGCTGCAGCTAGCGATCAAAGACCGACCGTGTAATTGATTTAATAAGTGAATATGGATACACGGAGCTGAATAAAAACTATTTTAACTGAGACGGAGTAGATAACGACTCCATTAATAATTGCAGAGCGTGTTAACTTGTTAACGTTGGCTTATAAAATTTTACAAATTTACTTAACCGGCTAAAATTCTTATTAAATATTCAGACAGAAATAATAAGAACTGCGATATAAACGCGGTGTAACAGGGGAGCGCGAAATAGAGCGGAAGTCGTAAATCTCGCGCTGTAAATTTTCGCGAGGCCCAGCTCGGGCCTTTCGTCCGACGGGTTTTCTACTTTGGTTTTTTTTTTTTTTCGCCGTTGCATGTCGCACTTACCTAATCGTCACGTCTAAAAACAGCGAGCGCACGCAGAGGCGCGTTGCAGGTATGCATCGCGCACCTTGAAAAGGTATTTGGTTCAAGGACGCTAAGTCTAAGTTTGTAACCGCGCTGCGAACGAATTCCGAGGGACGGTGAAAGCCAAAAACCCAAAGCGCTTTGAGGGGGGTGTAAAATGCGACCGTTTTTCTCCGATGCCGATGACCTTTCCTTTCGCGCCGAATCGTATCGATTTATCCGCGATGCATCGCGCGGCAACGCGTGCAGCCGTTTTGCCGTTTGCAATAAATGCCGTGCAGATTTCCGATCGACTCGCTTATCAATCCTGCAGCTTCGTCGAGGCTCCGTTGACCGTCGGTCCCCGGAATATTGGGAGGGCAATTAATTATTAGTTGTACCTGCGCAAGCAGATGTGGTCCGGTACCGTTGTCGTTTAATCTGAACACAAAAGGTCCCTCCGTGCACTTTATTGCCATGCTGGAGCATCGTAGTCTTTTGATATTCGATGAATACTAGAAATCTCGATTTAATTCCGTCGATGTGGCATTATATTTCACAAGTGCATCACGACGTAATGTAATCTGAAAAGAGAAAAAAAGAAACAGATTAAATTAATTAAACATATATCTTTGCTTTAGCAAATGTAACGGTGAATTAATTTTAATAAGGTGAAACGATGTAGGAATTTAATTTCACGTTTTTTATTTTTTACTGAAGAGCACGAAATGTAGATTCGTTTTCTATTTGAAAATTTCATTGAAACGTAGGCGGAATGAAGACCAATAATATTGTAGTAAAATAATTTATGGACAGCGATCGGTAAATTAATGGCAAAAATGCATATCCGTTTGTATGTTATATGTATGTGTCGTGATGTACGAAATATTCTTTGTCTCAAGAATATTTTGAAATATAAAGTGCAGATCGCGGTCGATGCCACGTGTCTCACATATCCCTTCGACTCTCATTGTCAGTAAAAGTAATATAGATATCAATATGCATACAAGAGAGATCTTACCTTTTCGAGTGATATACATTTCGTCGATAATCCCGATTCTCAGACACGGGCAGTTATCTGAAAAAAAAATATTCATTAGAATCTCTATACATGTAGTACAATCTCGTAGAAGTGAATTATTTCACAAATCAAATATTTGAGAGCGTAAATTGTCACATAAAAAACTAAAATAATTATAAAAAAAAAATATACATCTATAACGTTATTAACGTATTTTATATTACAATTAATATCGAGATCTTAGATAAACTATATCTTTACTTCTTAATATTAATAAAATACTTACTCAATGACAATTGATAAGAATAAATTCGCTGCAAATTCCGCTGTTATTTCGATTCGGTGAATCGAGAATCGCCGGTGATTTCGATACATCGAACTCTTTTGTCCGTCGTAAAGGTTCTCGGTGAGATGGCTAGTGTAGACAAGGCGGGATCTCGGTTCTCACTGGTACGCGGTCACGTTCCGGTCTACGCAATCGCTTTCGGGTGGTTCGCAGGTGCGCAGGTTACCCCGCTGTGTCAGCTCCGGCTTGCAGCTTTTATACGCTTTCCTGCCGCGATTGCCGCGAGGGACGGCAAGGACGCCGGATCAGAATGACGGTAGTAAGATAGATAAGTAGGCGATCAGAAGTAGCTCGCGTCGAGGAAGACTCGCGGAGAATTTAGATAATTCGAATTTATGGAAGGTTATTAGAAGCACGCGATGTACATTGTCGTTCCCTTTCGTTTAAGTTACAGGGATAGTCCGCGCGTGGGAACTAATGAATCTCGAGACTTACCGTTAGACCCCGAAACGTAGTAGATGAATATCAAAATAATATTCAAAGCACGCCGGTCTCAAATTAAACTGAGACACCGGAACTATCTCCGGCATTCCCGCGTGCCTGTAAAGTTTCTTTTAATAGCCGATATTTATTTTTAATGGGAGATAATTATAATCGATGACATTACGGAGATTCTGACAGAGATAAAAGGGACATTTTTTAGATGTCACGCGACGATAAATACGAAAAAGAAAGTTTGCGAGAAAAAAAAAAAGAAGAAGAAATTTTAGTTTCAGCGATTATATTTAATTGGAGCATCCGATCGTCTGAATTTTGCCCTGAAAAGTTTTTATTACCGCGAAACGGCTTGCAGCGTTTGCCGATTGCGTTTAACGATTAATTAAGAACGATCGTACGTGCAATTGACGCAATTGCGGATCAGGCACAGAGATGAACTGTATACATTTTTTTTTGGCGTAGAGAAATTGACGAAAGTTCGAAAGGGCGAGCGTAATTCAAGTCGTAACGATTTCGACGTCAAATGTCAAATGTCTCGCGTTAAATTAAATTTTTCAGCGCATAGTTTTTTGCCGCAATCATCCGTGCAAAGAGGTACTTAGGCACCGGAAGATTAGATGCATATTTAAAATCGAAGCAGATGAGAAAAAAGAAAAATAAATAAAATTAAAAGATTTTATTTCCAACGAAAAAATTGAAAAAATATATTCCAGAACTCGATGTAATCTTTCATGCCTCAGCTTATTTCAATTTATTTTTACTTCAATCGATCAGTGGCTGTTTTCGTTATTAATAATTTTTTTTTTTTTTTGTTAACATTATTCGACGTAAATCTTTTATAAAGATCTCTCGACGAATTTTCAATTTCCAGTTCTGACGCGACTGACTGTTCGGTATACTTTTATTTATAATATTCTGATATATTGTATTTCCAAAGAAGATTATCTTTCGTATCTGTCTTCTTTAGAGACAGACAGGTACCGTGAGGTCGCGCTAATGATAAATCGATGAAACATTGTAAAGAATGGCTACTTGGGCTGAAAGTCCGAACCAGTAAAACTGTTTCCCTTGAATATTTTATTCCCCTATTTCCATCAATCTTTCATCGATCAATTAATCGTTTATCAATCTATCTTGAGATCTGATAAATAAAGATAACAGTTAAATGTTGAGTGGCGTGGCATCTTGTCGGGCTCGTCGCGTTTATTCATTCACTTTCAAATAAAATTTACGATATAATCAATATGTTCATTCATTCAAGTACCGTACATGCCAGTTGCAAATAACTTGGTTGTAAATCGTACGTTCATTTTATTGATAGCTTCACTGAATTTTTATGATACACGTTACACACGCGATTTTCCTATAAAAAGCTTGCTTCAACCGACAGAAAAGAGTTGTAAAAAATGCTTTTTTACCCGTTTCCGGAAATTAAAGTACGTAATATAATACAAAGTACCAAATAGATTTGTGTGACTGAATCTCAACGATGAAAATAATTCTTTGGTTCGTAGCAATTAAAATTATATTAATTTAATAATTAAGTTTTAAGTATTTTGGCGTAATGGAGCGCGAGGAAGATAGGAGACAAAAAAAATTGAAAATCTCTCGAGTGAATATTTTATTTTACTTTATTTTATTTTATTTTATTTTATAAGCAACACGTAACACGCATACAGAGGCTTGTGCGATGCTCGGCCAACAATCAGCCAAGCAAAAGTTAAGATTTTCTGGTCCGCGCCGTTGTACGATTGTCGATGATCGAGCGACGGCGGTCGATCCATCGTCTGTCGAAGATTAATCGCGCTCGTGCAGTTAAAGTTCTTTGCACATTACTTTCTTTTTTTTCGGAATTATTGCGACACAGCTTAAAACACTTATATACTATATAATTACAAGATTACGCTATACATATATTACCTTTCACAAATAAACGAGCTCTGTGAAAGTCTCTCGCACGTATACTCTTTTTCTTTGTCTTGTTCACTCTCATTCATGAAAAAAAAAAAAAAAAATAAAAATAAATAAAGAATAATTACGCCATAACAGCACCCCACGCAGATGGCACAGAAAATCGGTAACACATAAAAAATAACAGTAATATGACATCCAGCATGTTAAAGTTTCTTATTTCGTAAAATAGAATAGAAGAGAAACAATTTCATCCCCGTTTCATCTTCGAGTCTCAAATAAGGCAAAAAAAATTTGAAAATGTAGAATTATTTAATTAAAAATAATGTATATTCTTAGGTTTAAAAACGTGCATTTATTTCGGAAAGTTTTAATGATGATTTTAAGGGGAGAATCTTCCTCAATTTTTATTGAAAGATTGATGCAAGAATCGAGGTAGTTAAAAGTTTAAGGAGTCGAGAATTGTTAGCAGGTCGTTCTTACCCCGCGATTTTTAACCTTTCGTTTTTTTTTTTTTTTTCAACCTGCAAATCGGCCCGGTTGATTAAATGAAATCCCGGATGTTAAACCTGTTATCAGTCCCGGCTTTAATCGACTGATTCCAGGGTACGGCGGACTCGCGGATGACTTACGGTGGAGTTTGCATGCCGTAGGAATATACATTTGCCCGTCGTCAATTTAGTAAAGTTATTTAATATCTTCGGCAAATGCCACTTAACGACCGCAAAATATTGTATATCGAACGTTTTTCTCTTCTTTTTGATTTCTCCATAGATTAATAACTATACATATATTATTCGCTTTCTTCCGCATAACTTCCTTTCGTCTATAAAAAAAAAAAAATAATAATAATAATTCGTTACCCTTAGGAGAAAACTGTAGATGATTTTAAGAAGAAAACTTTAAGCATTTGACTAGCATATTTACATTTTTCTTTTAATTTTATAATTTCTATATGTAATTAGTGAGTCAAATTTCGACTTTCACGATTTTTGAACTAGATTATTATTTTTGTATCGTTCGCACCGATAAATAATATCATTTAATATACATGTATGTATATACTTAACGGTATTACAGAGAAAACTTTGCGCTTATAATTTTCTTAATTAAAATACGGTTAGTGATATAATTCACGATTATTGAAAGTCACTTTGTAATCGCATTCATTCGTCGTACATGTATTCAATCTAATTCTCCACAATCATTCGTTTGCTCTCTTGTGATCGCGTTCTTCCCTTTTGTTCTTCCCTTTCGTCGCGACCGTCGGCACCGCCGTCGTCGATTATCAGATAAAGGAATTCGCTATTCGCTACCCCGAGACACCTTGGAAATATGAAATTATCCCCGTACGTACACGTAATACTAATTGTTCGGATGATCTTTGCGTGATCCGTGATCGAGATGACTCCGCCGGCGGCTCATTCGTTAATATGTGCTGCATCGTCCCAGGGTTTCCCGCCACGAACGATTCCCCACGTTAGCTTCGTTAATGTCGCGATTACATCTCACGTTATCAAGCCGCGAAGTGCAGCGATATGTCATCAAACGTCCCCAGCGTAATTAATCGCGTCGCTTGGGTATGCGATCAACGATAATCGAAATATTCGTAAACGGAATTGTTTGAGATATTAAAAACAAGGCTACATCTCGATAGACGCAAGGGCTTTTAATTCTGACGGAATAATCGTACTTTTCAGCGAATATTTAATTACGGCAGATCGTTTCGCTGCTTGCGAAGCAAATAAATTATTTATATTTTAATTTTGATGAGAGGTTTATGTTTTCGTTGAATTCTTTAAGGGCTGTAATGGATGACAGCCTCCTGCGCCATTCTTAATTAAGCTAGGTAATAAATATTAATTGATAAATCCTCGTACGTTTGTAGTTACATAAAAGATCGGTCGTGGATTTTACGAAGGGTTAGTTAGTCAAATGATCTCGGTTGAATACACAGAAAAAAGAAAGTAATCACGATAAATTAATTAATTGGTGCATCAGCACTGTACGCTTTTCTCTTTGTTAGACTTTCTCTTTGCTTTTTTTTTTTTTTTTGTTTCTTTCATTCTCTCCTTTCTGTCGTCATACACCAATCCGTATGCGAGAACGAGGGGTTTTAACGTGCGTGATTTTTGCAAAACGGACGACCGCCTTTCGCGTAGAAGCTTTGGCCCTCGAGATTTTTCTTGCACATCTAAATGAACAAAAATTAATGCTTGTTAATCTGAAGGTATTCTGCGTTTTATAAAAATTTGTTTATCTCATTTTGATAATTACAATAAATAAAATTACACAAAGTAGAAAGTAGCATTTTGACGAATAGTTAAATATTTTCTAAAAAATTTTACTCACCGTGCAATTGAAGCACTGGCTGTGATAGTTGTTGTTCAAAGCTTCTACCCAACGATCGCCGGCCTCGACTGGAAATCCACACGCGAAGCATTTCGTGGTGAACAATTCGTTCCAATCTATCGAAAGAAAGATTGCCATTTAATCAGATTTAATTGAATAATGACACCAACAATTTACTTAATTAATGCGCATTTAATGCATACCTGAGTAACGCGCACATTTATATCTCTTAATACTTTTTTTAATCACGGAAATAAATACTAACCAGCTTCGCAGTACGGCAATCCTTCCTCTAGGAAAAACGGACTGTTGCCAAAGAGCTTGCCGCAATAAGCGCAGTTGAAACATTCGGGATGGAAGTGCTTTCCAATTGCATTCAAACAATCCTAAACGTTAAAAGAAAAATTATAATTAATGAAATATATTGCGCTCGCCGTCGACGATAAAGATAACTTACGCCCTTGATCTTGTTGTTGCATTTGTTACACGAAGGCGCAATGTATTTTTCGAAGCAATATTCGCAATAAAGTTGTCCCTTTTCTTCGACAAAGCCGATGTCTTGAAGAGGACGACGGCATTGACCGTTAACGCAGATAAAATGATCGGGGCACCAAATCTGGCCCAAAGCGGTGATGAAGGGTCCTCTATAATTATGCCGTAATTAATTTACTGATTGTCGTAGGGTGCTATTTTTTTAAAATTTTTTTCTTTTAATGCATAATTGCTAGTAGACGATTTTCAAATTTTACAAACCTTATACATTTTTTGCCGTCTTTACAACACACTGGTTTTAGAGTGAAGCCGTTCAATTTGTGATTAGTATTTTTTTCATTAGCTGTCAACACACATGCAACAAAAGTCATGTTAGCCAATTAGACAATTACAGTACAAATACAATGAACATTGTGCGTTATTCTGATAAGCAAAAACAACATTTTAAGCGTATAATAACATGTAATAAAATATTTTATATATAAAAATAATATGTTCACATATTAATTAATTATATTATTATCAGCTATAATATTGAAATTAAATTTCGTGTCATTGCGCCTTGGTGGCATTTTAGTTTAATACATATACATATATAAGTATAATAAGATACCAGGTTAAATCGTCGATTTAATTTTTCGACTAAATCACATTTTTCATGTATCTAAAATAATTCACAATATATATATTAAATCCAAATCGACTTGAACACGCTAATGGCAATGTAAAAATTCTTTGAATGTTTCAACCTTGGACAATAAAAATAGCATTTAACAAGATAAACGTATTAACGAGGCACACGCACACGTACACACACGTACACACAAACACGTATTATACATATGATGACATAAAAAATTACTAAAGAAAATAATTATATTTATAAAAAGTAAAACGGATACGATTAAAACGAGATACGAAAAGCAACAACGAAAATAGCAGGCATAATCGTATTATCGATCCGGGGAATCTCGAGTACCTGACGTATGAATTGCAGTGAGCGCATAGAGGTATACGTGATCCTGCGCCTACAGCTTGATTTAGGATGCCTCGTCCACGTTTAGGCGCGCTGCTACCGGCGAACGATCCACTCTTGGAACCCGCGCTGCCGAGGCCACCGATTCCAGTACCTAGATCCGGGTGGGACGACAAATTTGGTGGGTCTACTAAATTCTGGGTTTTGCTAAGGGTATCACAATGGATCTGGTCTTGGCAGCGGTTCTGAGTGCTCTGGCAACGATTGCCGGATTCGCAGTGGGTCTCGCGGTAGCTCTGCGTGTGGCAATAAGTGTTCTCGGTGTAATTCTGGTTCGGGGGAGGCTCGGCTTGAATTTGTATCGGTTTATAAAGCTGTATCACGGGCACGTTCGATTGACCGCTCTTGGCGGTCAGTCGCGCGAGCTGGCCGCTCAGATTAGTGCGAGGTTTGAAGCTGGGAGCGGAACATTGAGCGGTGGCCGAAGTGGTTTCTTCGTAGGGCAATGGAATTTGTGGGAAGGGTAAATTCGTTTTGGATTGATTGAGACCGGGCTTTTTGCAAGGTGCCACGCATACGGAACCGTCGGCGCACGGCGCTACGCAGATGTCAGAATCCGGGCAGGTAGAGATGTTGAAGTCGCAGCTAGATTCGCGGCCGCATGTCCCGGACGGTTGACCGCAGGCGCCGGATCGCATGCCGAACGAAGGCGATACGCACACCCCCGATCGATCTTTTGTCGCTGTCACGCAGATCCCGGACTTAGGGCAGGTCGGAGAACCGTCGCAGGGTACCACGACGACGCCGGTCTTGAACCCTTGATCGGAATGCGCTTTGCAAGGCAGAACGGTCACTCCGGTTTCCGAACAAGATTTCAGGGAGGGCGTTTTATATTGCACGTGGCGTACTTCGGCGGAACTGCTGTAGATCGGTTGTTTTCCTGGCGCAGATGACGTCATAGGGCACGGCAGACTAGGCTTCGTATGGCTCACTTTATTAATGGAGCAGATACTCGGTTTCTGTGGCGTCGGCGGTATCTCCTTTTGCTCGCATTTCTCATAATCTTCGACCACTTGAAGTGATTTTTTCACGTGCACCGCGTTGCTCTCTCGTTCGCTAGTTTCTTCGCTCGTCATACATCGCGTCTCTTGAAATTGAGCGTAAAGCGCATCCGTCGGGCCCGCATCGAGGCTGCTGGTTTCTTTCTCGTCGTAGTTGACGGATCTCGACGCGGAGTATTCTTGCGTCTTGTGACCGCTGTCGGTATCTTCTTCCACGTGATAAGAAATTGTTTTGCGCGAAGGAAAATGCACCGAGCCCCCGCGCTTCGACGGTGGGGGGTCGTCGTGTACTCTCGCGGTTTGAGCCTTGACGTAACAGGCCGGCGGCTCGGGCGGTCCTTGAGCAGGCGATTTAGATCTGCAAGGCGTCGGCGTAGGCGTTCTACTGGGAACGTACGATTGACTCTCGACAGGTCCTTTCTTCATCGCCACCAAATTCTTTTGATAGGCGGGTATAGCGTCTGGTTTTTTTAAACCACCGGTCAAAGCTCTGGACGATTTCGGCATTTCCGGTTGAAATCTCGCGGCAGGCGACGCCGAAGAATCTCTCAGACGATGATCGGGCGGTGGAGTAGGTAAAGGTCGTGGCCTTGACTCTTTAATTTCCCTTTTAACAGACATTTCTCGCGCATAACTTTCCTTCGTCGTACTCTCTTTACCGTATAAAATATTTAACGGGGGGCAAACGTCGCTGTTTTGAATCCGGAGGCTCGGACTTTGCGGTCTGTCGATTTGTTGAGCCTGCGAATCAATCTCGCGATTCAAAGGTGTGTAAGATCGCTCGGGCGCTATCGTCAGCGCCTGCTGAAAAGGCGAGATCGGTCGGATTTCTTCTTTAGGCGGCGGTGGCTTAGGCCGGCATTTGTGATTTAAATAGATGGTCTCCTCGGTATAAAGTTCTTTAACGCTAGACGTAGCGTTCAACGGCGTGAACGGCCGATCGGACGCGGTCGTCAGAGCGTTCACCATTCCGGATTTCCATTCCTTCGGAGTAGAATTTTTCACAGGCGTATCCGACAATGGTTTCGGGCCGCTCTCCGTCTCTTTTAAGAACTGCACTTTTTTTTTACACGTTTCCATAGTCTCTTTAGGCTGCTGCCCGTATTTCGCAACGATGCGTTTTTCCGGTGCCTGTTGATCACGAAGGCTCTGATGAACTTGGACTTGGTCGCGCAAACTTTTTCTACGCTCGTCTTCTACAGCTCCTCTTCTTCTCACGCGTTCCTGGACTAGCACCTCTTCGGTAATTTCTTCGTATATCTCTTTCGTAATCTTGCTGCGTCCCGGAGTGGATCCGTCCGATTCCGTGATGCGCTCTTCTCGCACGACGGTTCTGCCTAGCGGCTGCTCGCGTACCTCTTCGACTTCTTCGTCTTCTTCGTTAAAAGTCACATGCTTTTTCATCTTCTCTTCCTCTTCTCGTTTCCTTTTTTCTTCTTCCTCCTTTCGTCTTTGCTCTTCTTCCTCACGCTTCCTTTGAACTTCCTCTTCTTTTCGTCGCTCTTCCTCTTCTTCCTCTCTTTTCCTTTCTTCTTCCTCCCGCTGTACTTTCTCCAACATCTGCTGGGCGTCGACGACCGACGTAACTGTTTCGGCCGATTCCTCCACAGTTCGTTCCACCGTGTCTTTAACTTCTCGATTGATGTGCTTCTCAGTTTTTTTTGTAAAGTACTGTGCCTCCGTTTCATCTTCCGCTTCGTACGTTATCGGCGTGGGAGGTCTCTCGATCGGCGTCGATACTCTCTCCACGGTTTTCTCAAAAGTTGCCGATTGCTTCGTACGCATGCCGTCCACCGTCTCTTCGGCCGTCTCGGTGATGAGATCGTGCTCGCCTTGAATACCTTTCGAGAAGTCCACTTCGTCCGTGTCGTCGCCTCTCAGATCGATCACTTCTTTGTCGATCTCCTTGACGGTCTCTACCGGCTGTTCCGGCTTGGATGTCGGCAAGGGTGGCTTCGGGTAGATCATATGCTCCTTTCGACAGATCTCCGTTCTGTAAGCTCGCTGTTCCTCTCGGTGTTCTTTACCGCCCGATATATGCTCGCGGTGACAAATCTCCCGCTGCATCAGTTTCTTGCAGATCTGTTCCGTCGGCTGCTCTTGCCGCGACGACACGTAACTCTGCTGATAAAGATTCGTCCCGCCGTTGCTGACGGTTGCGGTCCACGGTTTAGGAATCGGTTGCACGATCCTCGTCGGGGTCAGCGACCTGCGGACGCTGTCGGTGGAGTTCGGCCTCGAAGTCGTCACATCCGATCGACAGGTTCTACTGCTGGTGTCCACCAGCTCCACGCGCCGATAAGTTGGTTGCCCGGGACAACTTACTCCGTCCATCGCCTCGGTTTCGCGCCGACGGCCGTTCTCTCGCAGCACCCTCTCGATCTCTCGATCGGTGCTCTCGCTTCGGTGTCTCTCGGTTCTGTAGTTCAAAGCTCGCTCGCAAGCTTCGATGCTGCCACGCTTTTCTTTGACTTGCTGACCACTTTTGTCGAGAATGGGATTCGGATTGATATACAAAGGACTGGCGGTGGGATACGTGATGTCCTCGATCGACTTCGAGGGCGGCCAGGCGAGATTTCGGCGGGATTTTAGGGAGTCGGAATGGGAGCTTTGATCCTTCGTGCTTTTCACGATCTCGTAATAACAGGATCTTTCGTAAGTCTCGCTGCTGGTCGTTTCTGGGATGACAAATGGGGGATGGCGATAGAGATAGTTCGCCGAGATTGCATAAAAAAGAAAACACGGCATACGAAAAGTGTGCGGTGCGGGCGTTCGGGAGGGTGAGATCGATTAGATTCGTCAGGGTACGTTAATAAGAACAAACAAAAGAAACAAAGAAATTTGCAGTGAGTAAGAAGCACGATGAGCCGCGTGTGCTTGTGGTCTCTTTCCGAATTTATTAAGATATGTATTTTAAATGTAAGCGCAACAAATAATTTACTCACCAAATGCGAAATTGACGAGGTTATTATAATTGCATGTATTGTAGAAAAATTATATTTATATAAATGCATTTTTAAAGATATTTGTTTCTCTCTTTCTCTTTTTCTTCTTTATTTTTCAAATTAATAAAACGTGTAATTACTATTTTACTTGTGAAATATTATCTTAAAATTTTGAATATTCAAAGAATTATAAATTATCTTAATTTAATTAATTTAATTATGTTTAATTTGTTTCTGGAAATTTTTTACGGAAGTAGACCACTAGCACAGCCCGGTATGCGAAATTAAGAAAAAGAAGCAAAAATCAAAAGGCATTTAAGTAAAGATGTAGCTTTAGTGAAGATTTCTTTTAATTATTTTTCTGTCGATTATCAAGTATGCACTCTTAATAATCCGTCGGCACTCGGTACTTTCAAAAGCAGCGTTAAAGCTGCGCACTTTCGTGTTTCCGAGTGGAAATTAAGCCTAACAGTTACCTAAAGACTAGTTAGCCAATCTGACATTTATTCTCGTGGCTGTCTAATAAAACTGTCCAGCACTCGACCAGAAATGTAACGCTTCAAACGTCTAGGTACTAGAAAATTATTCCTGACTGATAACCTGCTAGAAAAGTTCGATTCTAAACGTTTTTTCGTCGCGTACTTAACCGCGTACTTAATGCTCTAAGTGTCGAGTGGACGAATTGAAGAAACGACGTGGCACAATAAAAAAATTGTTAAGTAAATGCGCATTGTTTGATGAGGAACTTATGCTTTACTTTGTATTTTTATTTCTTTATTCAATACCTTGGATAGATGACAATAAAAATTGTCATTAAATAACAATTTAGAAGTATTAAGTCGTTGCGTTATCTTACGATTTTTTTTCAATGAAACAAAAATTATTTCAACCGTTATTGAATATACATATAATAATAAGCGTTGTAATCTTGATAAATTTTATTTATATTACCTAATTATTGAAATGTATTAGGAATTTTTTTTTAATTTCAAAGAAAAATCGTGAATAGTAAAAATTTTTATGTCTGGCACTTTTATCTTGATCGTGTTTGCATTTTGGTTGCCAGCATGAAGACGACGACGGCGCCATTGAGAGCTATTGATTCATGCGAATGTAAGGGAGAAAGGTCTGGGTTTCGGGTTGAAAGACGGACCGGCTGAAAAAAGATAAAAGAAAGATTATGCGCGAAAAGAGAGGCACGATCAAATTTTATCAACAGACATGGAAATCGATCTAGGGGTTTTCCAAAGAGTTAAATTTTTTTTAATATAATTTTTCTATGGAAGTATGTATGTGTGATAAAACTGATATCAAATTTCTTTAAACTAAAAATTTAATGTTAATTTTTTTTTAACTTATAAACAAAATATTAAAAAAAAAAGTTTATAAAAGAGTATTTGAAACTTTTTAAATATTTATATAATCATGATATTAAATGTTACATTTCTTATTTTATTACAATCAATTGCTAACTTAAGTTCCTTTTCTTTTTCTTATGTACTTAAAAATAATCAAAACTGCTAACGTTTGAACAATTTTTCGCATGCATCGTGCAAGTTTTTTTTTAAGAATAAGAATAAAAGGGGATAAAAATGCGTATTGGAAGGTCGCTACAGACTGTCATAGCTCTCAGAGTTCGCCGTCGTCGTCGAGATAACGACGAATGATAAGTAGCCAAGAATGAGACGATCAAAATGGGCAGAAGACAGACCTTCCTCTCTCTCTTTCTCTTTTTATCGCTATTTAAAGAATCATCTGCAATATACAGACCAGCGAGGGCTAACGATCAATCGATCGTTCGGCATAATGATACGTGATATGCACCAGCTGCGTGCAAGTGAGAAAGAGCGATATAAAATGTGAGAACATAAGCCAAAAGAGGCGTATTAGCCAAAGCTCGAAACTCGGTCAACCGGCGGCTCTAATCTCTTCGTCGTACCTCTGAAAGGCGAACTTTTTGGCTTTGGCAGGGTAGAGTACCGACCTATTTGCAAGAATCGAAGGCAATGTTAGGCCACGGACGCATACGACGAGATCACATTTATCTTAAACCGATTACGAGATCGCTCCTTCGAACTTTTTATATCATTGCGTAAAATAAAACCGATGCGAGCTTAACGAGAAAAAAAAAAAAAAGAACGAAGAAAAAATACGAAACAAGATTGTCTGTTACTTGTTCGTTGTTGCAGATAGACATTTTGGCGACTTAAATATTTGCGAAACGTGTTGCAAAAAATTTTGAAACTTATTTAAATTTATTTTATTAAAGTTATTAAAAAAGAATTTTTAATTAATATTCTCTCACCTCGACACGTTTTTTTACAAATAAATATTTTAATGCAATATTATGCAATCTTAATTACATAAACGAATATATATATATATATATATAATATATAAAAATAAGCGAGTTGCCGTCGCTCTTGAGCTGTTATCGCTTTTTAAGTTCGCATTGAGTCTATTCATATTAGTAATGAAACTGACATACCTGTCACAGTCTGACTTTGAGGACGTGGCAAGGTACTACCAGAATTCAATGTCGGTGTCGGAATCGGAGACAGGTTCGATGAGAAGCCACTCGATCCGCCGAAGGGCTTAGGGCCAATAAGACTGTTGCTCGTTGGCTGTAAATGAAACAAATTCCCTATTTAATAAACGCATTATAGAATTTTATTTAATTTTTATGTATAATAAATTTAAACATTGTCCATTTAAAAAAACGTTCTAATATTTTATATCAATTTATATTTTTCTGTTTTGATTGACAATTTTTCTGGCAGACAAATGTAACATCATGAAATGATCGTTATCCGTCCGGACGAGATATAAACGAAAATTACAGCCACAGGATTAACAGATTTGCAAAAGCTGGCAATGCCAACTATAGCTCAACGTGCATCGATAACGTCTATTAATGCGAAAGTAGGTAGATAGCTTAATCGGTGACCCATATCGCGCCAAGTCTCAAGGAACATTGCACTCCTCTCGTGTTCGAAACCGTTATCTCTACTATGAAAAGCATGCGAGCAATTGCACACAATTTGATTATCAACTTGCAAGACGGAAAGGCTTTTTTTTTTTTATTTTTGGAAAGAGTATTAAAGTATTCCGATCACTTTTTTATTACCTACATTCCCGATAAAGGGAATGCAAGGCTTAAGATTTCCGCGCGTCGAATCGAAGCGACGAATTCACACGCTGTTCACTTTAATGCAAAATTACGTACTGGCGATTATTAACGGATCGAAATCAACGGGAGCGTTACGAATCGTGCAGGGACTTTACCTGGACTGATCGTAAGTTGGATGAATCGACGGGCGGGATGCCAGGGCGGGTGGTGGGCTGCAATGCACAAAAACGACGCAACTCTGTCATGTGGGACGAGCGATTAAAAATGAGACGAGACAGAAAGGGAGAGAGGACGGGAAAGAGAAAAGACGACTCGGCAGGTATCGCTCCCGATTGCGACAGGCTAATTAGTCATATGTTCGCGAATAGTCGGCCGCGCGGATAATAATTAGCGTAACTAGGTGGTTGACTCATTCAAGGACACTTTGATGAAATCGGTGATTAATTAGTCGTTACGATATTTCACAACGATATTTGACTCGGCAAAGATAAATTTTCTGATAATTATTAGGGCATTAATTCGGATGGAAAACGGGATAGAAATTAATTTAAAAAAAAAATGACGATGAGAAGTACATTAGCGTGAGCGAATGCGGAGTTCTCGAGCGCGCTGCCAGCCTCCGTGCCACCTGTTTGGATAGTGATCGTGCTCGTGAATGTTTTCGACTCGCCGTTGCACTCGCCATTCCCGATGCATCCGTTTGCATCCGAGGTCGATCGCCACGTATGCCGGGATCCGGAATCGGGGCTGGGACGATTGCACGTCTGGAAAAGCGATTAGTGCCAAGCAAGGGCCACCCTCGTTGAACCTCCGAAACAAGCTCGTCGGAAATATCCGTTTTGCGGCGCACCGCGCGATTGTCGTGAGTTTATAATTATCGGCAAGGAAAATTAATTCTTTTAATAAATATTTATTTTCGTTAACAGATGTGATTGTCTTGGAAATAAAAAAAAATCTAGAATTAAAAGATTCCCGCGACACGCGACACCGCAACAAATTATTCTACTAATTAATCGCAGAAAAATTAATCTTACCCGAGTTAAAATTTTTTAATGCGGTTATTGTTCCCGCCGCGTATTATCGTCGAAAAAAAATTTCACGATAATCTACCCTCCGGCTCGCGATCGTACGTAAGAAACTCCGTGAAACCAGCGAAGCCACACGCGGCTCAATGCAAGATACTCGCTTCATAAGCCATGCCAAAACGGGCAAAGAAATGCGTGCGCGAAAAAATCCGTCCGTGACCATGCCTCGTAAAGAGAATCAAATTATGATGAAGCAACTCACGGAGAATGGCTGAGGCGACGATCCGTGATTGCTGAGGGGTGGCGATAAAGGTGCGTTCGCCAATGCCGCGCTGATGGTGCTGGCCGGCGCTTTGCCGCCTCTGTCGAATCGCAAAGTACACGTCTTGTCAATTATTTCAGTATCATCTCAACTTACTCGTTTACTCGCGCTCTTATCCCCGCGTATACTTTTCCATATTTATTGCGTCTCTTTGTTTTTTGTTTTTTTTTTATAAAATTCGTTAAAGTTTCCTCTATGCGAAATAAGTATGTATAGTCGTGTAACTTACGGTGGTATAGTGATGGGCGTAAGACCAGCCGGTGCATTTTGCCTGGCGACGAGTTTTGCGTGAATATCGCAGTATAACTTATTGTTGATATTGTAATAGCCGACATTCTTCAAGGATGTGCCGCAGGTCGAGCACTTGAAGCACTCCACGTGGAGGTTCTTATCCTTGATTCTAACGAAGACCCCTCTGCGAAAGAACAAGTACGTTAATAACGCTCGCCTCGCGAGATCTTAGCACGGCAATTAATTTTAATTTAATTTAACAACGATAAATGGCGAGGCGATGGCGCATCGAATGTGCCACGAGTTTTCAACTTCATTGCTATTTCACTCGAGTTTAAAAAAGAAAAGAGATGTAAACTCGACACCTCGACGAAGGGAGGCCGGCCGGAAATAACTAATACTTATCTCCGTGAGAATTATATTCGAATAGGAGAGATGAGACGGAAAAACCGTGTTCAATTTATGTAATGCAGTATTCGTTTAAAAAGATATATAATTATTGACAAAAATTCACTGATATTGGGCGAAGGTTTTAAAGTGTAGGGTAAAGTCGTAGGTGCTGTTCGCGACGTTTCTTTTTAGATTTCAAGGTACAATTAAAAAAAAAAGAATATTTTTTAATATTCAATACATTTTTAATTTTCGCAAAAAATTGAAAATACGTATAAGTAACGTCAGACGTCTTTGTCGAAATTTATTTTTCACGATTCGTTGCAGCGTAAAAGTAAGAAATAAAAAAGACCTCGCAAAAAGATTCCGTTTAAAAAATATACGACAAAAAGAAAAAAACTCACAAAAATCTTTACAATATCAAAAGCGGGCTTTCTTCTCATACGTTACTATCAGTTATTCAGGGTGCTGTAAATGCGCGAAAGGTGCTATTAAAGAGTGCAGAGAGTAAGAGAGACATTTAGATAGGGCTGCGTTCAAGCTGCGAGCGCATGAGAAATTTTCGTTTCGTTCGGATACGACTTCCAGTAGGTTGTGAGTTGAAAGCTTGAATGAATTACGTATGACGAAAATTCGTCCAGCGAGATAACAATGATAACAAAAAAAAAAAAAAAAAAAAAAAAAAACCATCGAAATATTCGCTCTTTTTGAAGAAGCGATAATGACGAAAAAAGAGGCGGCAGAGATAGGCGTGCTTCGAATTCATCAAGGAGACGAGTGTGCTCTTGTCTCGTCGCGTAAATTAATTTCTGCAAATCATACAGTTGTTTCGTAAATTTATACCATTTATTTATGGTACAGTTTCTTTTACTTCAAATTTATTATCGTTTATTGTATGATAATGCGAGTGTGCATTATCGGAATTTAAATGCAACGAAAAATGTGCACACGTTCTCTTCGAATCGGAATCTTCAAGATGAAACTAGCGTACGACAATCGAGCAATTCAGAACGGCATCATTTTCGGGAATTTTTGACGATCATGCGAGGTGCGTGAATCGCTAACTGAAAAACGACAAGAGCTATACTTATTAAATTAGAAATGATTTATATTTAATTTATCAAACTTTAATAAACCGACTCTTTTTTTTTTTATTGTCTAAATAATTTTCACGAATTTGTGATCAACAAAAATTAGCTATATAATTAAAAAGAAACAAGCGACTTTAACGAAGTAAACTTTTTTTTTTTTATTAACTTGAATCAACATTGTCGCATACGTATCGCCTTCAGTATGCGAATCGCGAACGCCTCGAGAATGCCAAAATCGAAATCCGCCGTGGCCGTCTCGTGCACAAGGGTGGCAACAGTCTTGCTCGGAAATAGTTACACGATCACTCGGTCGCAGTTGCTACAAACGACGCCGCCCGGCGTCGATGAGCCCGACCCGGCGGAAAAATCCTGCTTTTGCGGTTGCGGCTCTCGATTCCTGGCGTTCGATTCGTCCGTCCATACAAAATTCCTGCTATCGGCAGGTGCGTTACCACCCCCGCCCATAGCATGAAACAGAGGCGTAGGTGATCTCGGTGAAGTGGCCCTCCCGCCAACCGCGTGGCTCACCGAGGAGTAAAACTCTGTCCTTGAAGGAACTACGGCATGGAAGTAGAGAAAAAGCGCCATGACAACCGGACACCACCGGACAAGTATCGCAATCAAAGAATGCCTATTTCGACGAAGCCTTTTTCGGCAATCTTCTCAGATTAAAAATGCAAAATAAATAAAATAAAATAAAAATTTTTTTAATTAAAATTTGAGAAAATTGAGAATAGCATCAATATATATTAAATAGTTGGGCATAAACTGCAGCCAGACATCTGCACGACTGGCTGACGTTTTAATCTGAGAACCGGAAATTCGCACTCGACGTTCGACGCGTCTCGTACGCAAGTAGGGAATAGTTGTAGAGCACAATCCTCGACGCTATCTTCTCTCACCGGTGTCTAGTCTCTGAAAATAAAGATGCGCGTTGCAGCGCGTACCGCGTCACGTAAACTTACACGATGAGCCTTTCGCACTCGGCACAAATGTTCTGTCCAGGTGGCAAGCTCGTTTGCGGCGTCGACGGCGTCTGCGGTTTCGTTTCTGGCGCCTGGACGGGCCTCAGTCCTGTCAGGGCGGGCGAGGATGGCGTTATCACGCCGCTCACGATACTTGGCTCCGCTATTTCGCAAACAAGTTATGGTATCGGCATGCAACAAGTTGGCTGGAGTCAATTCTGGCCCAGCCGTCAATCGCTAAAGAACGTATCGATTTCTCAAGCAGGCAAGAGCCGAATAAAATCTCAGACGGAATAGTTGTCCCAAATTAATCACCTTTTAATTTTTATTTTATATTTAATTTATAAAATAAATGAAATACGTACTTATGGCGGAATAAATTAATTTGATAATTTAAATGATTTTAAAAATGCGAACTTTCGTCGCGCATTGCACCTACGTTCTTTAGCGATCTCGTGTAACATTCACGTACTTGTAAATGTTGTAATAGGAATAATTAAATATGTAATACATATTAGAACATTAGGTAATCAATTGCTTTGGACGTTATTATATTCGGACGCGTATTACTAACCAGGTTCTGGGGTCTTTGGTTCCTTATCTGCTTCTTGGACCATTTTGAAAACCTCGCTGTTCTCGGCATTGTAATTCTTTTCGTTCTTCTTGAAATTTACCCTGCAATATTTGCATTTATAAATAAATGTGTTTTGCACTTAATAACTAAAAATAAAAAATTATTGATAAAATTTAATAAGACTAGCTAAAAATTAGGCTCTTAATATCATAAATTTCTTTAACAGTCTATTATATTATTTAATTAATTTGCCAAAATATTTTAAACATTTCACGATCTCAAACCGTGTAATTCCATTCTAAAAATAATTTTAAAAAAACCCAGTATTTTAATTTCATTATCTATTCGCTCTCTTCTACTTCTGGTTTCACGATTTTACCCAAGAACACCTCCGGCAAGGACCTCCGCTTGGGCAGACAGAGTTTCCGCGATTGTCTCCTCGCTGTAGATTCCTACGGGGCTGTTGTACTGTTTGTTCACGATGGACTTAATTGATCCGTCGCCGGTGCCGTTCAGCTGGAAATTATTACATTCCGGAATAGAAAAAGAAAGAGAAAAAAAACTTGATAGCCAGCCGCCGTTCGCGTCTTTGTTGCGGGATCGGCATAATTGGACAGATTAACGGTTAATACTAACGAATGGCTTGGGGCTAAAGTTGTGCCCGGTGCCGATGAGAGGCCCGTCCTGTTTCTTTGCTGCCAAAGAAGTCTTTGTGACTGGCGTGATGTTACCCGCGGACACGGTGTGCACCGGAGCCGGCAGAGTCGTGGTTGCGGGCGTCACGTGTGGTTTCCAAGTACTGCCGCCTCTGTAATGATAATTTATCGCCCGTTAAAAGACAGCGGTGGGTCTCGAATTACGCATCAGTCGCAATTTTTCTTAAATGAAACCGTAATTTCCATTCCGTGAATATATAGCGCAGAAATATTTAGACGATTCCTGCAAAAGCAGATTCCTGAATAACACATTGAGTAGAACAGAATATTAACTTCAATCTTTCTGTTTCAGATAATACTCTATAATTGAAGAAGGACCAACATCACGCAGACATCCTGAGAGGAGGAGGAGGCTCAGGAAGGGCATCCTGCATCGGCGGAGCAACTTTTAGGTAAGCATGAATTTTTTTTTAATTAAATCTTTATTGAAAAAAAATTTTTACCTTTTTTTTTATTAATCTTATTAATTTACTGACACGTATTAATATTTTCCTTTTTATGTTACAGTCACCGGCAGAACTCGACAACTCCGCTGAAGCTCATGCAGATTGGTAAGTCGCATGATTTTTTTTTTTTTCGTAGTTTCTTCTAGTATTTTTATTAATATTCGTAAATATAAAATAGATCGTTTATCGCGCGTTATTACGTTTATCTTCTCACCTTTGGACAGTTATTTCGAAATTATTTCCGGCCTTGACTATGACATCCTGCGCGTCCTTGTGCCTCAAATTATACATGTCGGTGGTGTTGACTTTGATAACCGCATCGCCGGCTTTAAGACCGGCAGCTTCCGCCGGCGAACCGCTATTGACCTGCAATCAAAGCAGATTGATTGACTTATATAGGGCGACGAGAATACGAGTAACTATCGTTTTCTTTACATTGTTTGCATGGCAAATATTAATTTTATATCGGCTAAATTTATTAGTCTAAAAATTGAAAGATTAAAAAAAAGGGGCTCAATTAGCTGCAACTTTTAAAACCTTCTCGGATCTCGAGTCTATTTTTACAAGACGCGTCGCCGAGTCGGAGTTCCTCTCTTCTCCTCTCCAGAGTTCAAACTCCAGGGCCACTATATTTAAGTGCACACGCGTCATTACGCCTCGAATGTCGGACACTGTGCATCCATTCACATTAGGGACGATGTCATCGTCAGGGGAGACGGTTGACAAAAAAAAAAAAAAAAAAAAAAAAAGACGGGGTGGAGAAGAGAAAACAGAAGTGGGCAAATTAAAAGAATTAAGAGGTCCTTTTTGAGACGATCTTTCGTCGACGTGTTCTTATCGAGGCGCGCTAATTACGAGCTCGAGGATGACGATAATTAGGGAGAAACCTAACAAAAACCTTCTCTTTTTGCACGTCGGCTAACGTAATTAAATATGAAAACACTCCAGCGTAGAAATTAATATAATTTAATTGAAAGTAAAAATGTATAAAAATTATCGTTCAATTACAACGTATCGCGATAGTTTTTTCGTATTTTTCCGAATTTTACGGACTCCGCGATTAGAATCGCGTTCGATGCAACAAATAAACGAAGAATTAATCACCGAACGAGGCAAGTGCACTCCGTGACGTAATTGCGAATAAAATAATGAGGCGATGAGGGAAGAACGGTCTCGCCGCTGGACGGCTCGTAATTCTTTGATATTCTGACGGAGCATCGGAAATAATTGACGAGCTTCGACCCAATTGTGGACGATGTCCGGGCCCTCTCTCTATAAATATGTCTCGTAATTTATCGACGTTATTTTTATTGCAACTCCCACGACAAGAGCAGCCGTCTTCCCGTAAAACATCCACGCGGAATAGATCTTATTTCATTCGTCTCCTGCTCGAAAAGTGGGTCGCTTCGTAGGCAGTTGGAAATACGACGCGATGTATACATATATTCCACGTATTATAAATCGCAGATGTAATAACGATAAAAAAAAACGAACGTTTCTACGAACAAGAGCAATCGCGGGGAGTTTTTTAATTGTCCACAAGTCGCACTCGGGTACTTTTAGAGTCGTTACTTTAATAAGCGGTTTAATAAAAATTTGGCTATAAAAATGTACTCTTGCATTTCGTCGCGAAGCGTTAAGTGCTTTCTTAAAGATCAAGATCAAGTACCTATATGAGGCTCGAGAATGATTAATTATTAAATTATCCTAAAATTATAATTAAAAAAAATTCGACTATTAGCATCGGTCGTAATAAACATATTATTTTGTAGATTTGTAGACGATATTAAAAAATGATATATTCCACAAATATATTTGAACATGCTCATTATATTTGCTTTCACCCGTATTGTAATACGCGCGCATAAAGGTACTTTGATCTTCGTTTCGGAAGTTATTAAAAAAGTTCTTACGTGTTTTTACTCGGTGAAAACTAAGTCTCTCCGTTGAGTGAAAGAAAGTACAAGGGTCTGTGGTCATAAAAACGCCACTTTCGAGATTATACGAGCATTCTATATATACGCGCTACGATTGAAAATCTCATATTTTCAGACTTTCGTTAATCCTCGATAAAGTTTTTCTTAAAGAGATTTTTTTCCAAGATCTCGAGATTAGGTTCTTTTTATCTTAAATTTCGCTACTTACAATTAATCACGCGATTTTCTCGATAGACCAGCGCGAAATCAGAGTGTACGAGCTCGAGAGAGCGGTTCGATCCACGCGTGTAGTTGCCGCAAATAGAAGCTCGCAAGCTTGCGTCATCGCTCTGCGTGATCGTAATACCTAGTTTCGCTGTTCAACCTAGTCTTCGATTCCGATAAATTTCGGCGATCTGGAGCACAAGACTTTGGAATGGCTTTCTACAATTGCGATGTATCTGGCTATCCAAACGTCGTTAAATTTTTGTTAGCAACCATTCGATCGAAGAAAAGCAGCGTAAAATTTAATTAAAAAAAACAAAATATATATATATATAATTTTTTGCCGGAGAGAGGATTACGATTGATAAATTATTGATCTCTGGCACGTGCCATTATCACCGGTGTGTTAGTTATAATTTGTAACATCCACGATAATGAGCTCGCGCTTCTCGGCGACGACGCGCTGAATGTCAAAAATCCCGAAAGTATGCCGCGCGCGTTTCCTGGCGGCCGATGCGCTTAATGGTCCACCGATCTTCGTGGTGTCCCTGCGGTGTCCACGAAGACATAAGGACGTAAGTCAGGGTTAAGCCGCCGGTGGGCAGGCCGGCTTCTAAAAATAGTCCTGGACTGGTCTAAAAATAGGCTCCCCGAACACGTTACGTACACTCGGAATCGAGTCGCGTCCGAGAAGTAGAATGCATCAAGGTGCATCAAAACACCTCGTCCCGATGCGCACGTCGACGTCCACGATCGTTCCCATTCAGCAAATAATTGAGCGCCGATGAATGAATGAATGAACGCGCGTGAAATCCCGTCGGAAGTGTGGTAACGGCCTTCCGCGAAGCGTGCATCGAGAATAAAGCATCGGGAAATCGTTGATTGCTTCTCCCTCTGTTCTAAGAATTAACGTAGTCAAATAAAAAAAAAAAAAATTAGAAGAAACCATCTCGCAAGTGTACTTCGAACTTGGCACTCGATAATTAATTCAAATTCAAACGAAATTAATTTAAATTAATTTAAATATGCCTTAGGTAATCTTTTCGCACTTATTCTATGAACGAAGACAAATCACGTTACGTCTCAACTTTATCCTAGCCCCGATTTACACACGATCTTGTTTATTCCCACATGGATTTTCGCGGAACGCTCCGCGCCTATTTCCGCGCACCGTCGTAATATCGCCGTAATTGACTAATTAAATCGGATCGCGATCGGTGTCCGCGCGGATCCGATCTCGCGCTTTACGCGACGAATAAATTCCTGGGTGTCAGTTATTGCGTGCGTGGCACCACCACATGTTAGAATTGCTCTAAAAATAACCGCCGAATATACGCGGGGACCCCGCGTGTGTGCGCGAAGGCGCGTCCGTGCACGTAGGTAGATGCACTCGTACGTAGTGAAGCCGAGAGGAAAGATACAACCAAGGTGTACGAGGTACGCATTCCAATGGGCGGATTATCAGAGACGGATCCATCCCACCTTCCCATGTTGGAATGCATCTGCCCTTTTTTTCTCCGCTCGCCTCTCTGTCACTCGCTCGCCCGCTCTCTCTTTCTCTCGGTCTCGAGTCGGGGCTAGGGGACCCTTAAGGCTCGTTCATACGTGCGATATCCTCAAAAAGCACCGCGCCGACGGGGAACGCATTCGCGCGAACCAGTTGCGTTTTACGCCGGCAAAACGCGCAGAAACGTGAGACGCGTTTCACATTTTTCTGCCGACGCATTCGAGAGAAACGCCGCAGCGCGCACCGTACATCAGCTCGCTTCTAAGTCGCGATCGAATAGCCGTTTGATTCGAAAAGCTCGAGCCGGATATTAATTTAATTGACGCTTGACCATTATTACAGATTTTTTTTTTAATTTTTGTTTTGATTTGCCATTTAACGATGAAATAAACTGCGACGAAAGCGAGATCTCAAATTCTAAATATTTCACGTAACATCAGGCGAGAGACGCGCGGTAAGCTTTTCGACCTCGTTCCTTGAGTCATTTCACTTCGAGGCCGAGCGTATCGATGAGTCGATGACGAAATAAATATCGAGGAGAAACTAAGCTAAATGCCTTCGACTTTTGTGCTAGGAGAAACAGACTGTAACATCGGGCCGAAATTATCGGCGGCTCTTATCTCTTCAAACAAACTGCCTGCTGTTATTGCCGCAAAGTATAACGATATAACAATAGACGGACGAATGCATATGCGTGCCTACGCAACGCGCGAAAAATCATACGACTTTGCCAGGCGTGTTAAATATGCTGATGACGTCAATCCGCGTGGCAGATATTTAAATCCAACATTAAAAAAATTTCTTTCTTTAATCATTTGAATTTTCTCGCGTCCGAGTCGTCGCGGGCGAATCGAAGATTTAAAATTGAAACTAAAATTGTTGAAAACGATCCTCCGAGCCGCGATCGTAATCGCGCGCGACATACCAGGTGCCAGGAGACGAAAACGAGAAAACGGAGGTCAACAAGAGCGTGAAAGTAGAATCAATTCTCAGAGGTGGCGTCGACAGGAGATAGTTGAGAAAAATCATAAGGGATCGCAGAGCCTGGAGACTGCAATTCGATCGCGGGCGACATTTAGATTCACAGGGACGATACCGATTAAAGTAAAATAAATCGATTTAATCGAAATAATTTCCTCGCGTGGTTATTAATAATTAATTACGAATTTTCGAGTTTAATCAAATTGCGGGCCGAACGAATCGGTTCGCGATTAACTTCGCGCAAGCGGGAGGGATTCGGTTTTCGCGAACGCAACGCGCGTGTAAAAAAGAATTAGTCGACGACGACGGAAAAAGGAATACTTGAGAGCACTTTCAGTCTTGATTCATTCTGCCGTCGAGATTCCTCGGGGGCATTTAAGCTAATATTTGTATACCGAGCACGATGAAAAGAAGAGCGATGCGCGCGCGGTTTTCGGCGCGCGGATGATTCATTTCTGATGAATGAATCCTGATAACCCGAGGAATCCCTGGCTCGCGATGAGCTCACGCCGAAAACCGTGAAAAATAACGTACGGTGACGTTCGTCACGCGCGGTTAGTATAAACCCAATTCAGCACGAACGCGACGGTGACTTCATCTGCGGATTACATTCCGAATGGTCAATACGAATTTTTCTGCTTTATTCATCCCGTTGAGTCATTGACGAGACGAAGAATTTCGATTATTTATAAATTTTATTACATCGGAAAGATATCTAGTTTAGGAGTACTTAGACGTTACCCTTCACTTCCTCGTGGAAGTGCTGACAGGATCGAACGAATGTTTACGCGCGCAACAAAGATACACGGCGCCCGTTCTGCTTTTTTTACGACGTGGATTCGCGAACGCGTGTATATAGTATATATATATATATAGTGTATATCTATCCGCCGTCGTCGTAATCGTGACACAACCACCACGGCGCGATGGGGGTGTCGCATTACCAATGGATTCACGAGGTGGTATGGCCACGGCAAACAAACGGGAGAAGACTGATTTCTGCCCCGAGTTTTGGCAAGCTTCCCACAACTGCCTCCCACTATCTTCTCCTCATTCTCGAAATCGAATCGACATTTACGACAACGGTGCACCGAAATCCTCGGCCCCGTCATCGAGATACAATTTCACCCGCCGAGTTTTTCGCCGACTCGCCGGTTGCCTGTGCTAAAAGTTGAGACAGCTTCTCGCTGTCTTCTTAATTCAAACGATTTAAAAATTAATCAATTCAATATTTATCAGCAATTTTTCTGTATTATACTTAATTTATTTGTACAAGTATTTTTTTTTTTTTTTTTTTAAATAATTGTAATGAATTTTTTTGCATCGATCGCCACGTACACGGTCGTTATCAGTTTTTAAATGCACGGTGCCATGGGCGACGTCATGCTAGTTAAGCTCGTATCCTTATCTATCGGTGACGGCCTCTTTTTAATAATTGCGACCGACTGTAAATTTTTTTCGGGGGAAGCTTCGTTTCCACTCGCCAATCGCACGTCTCGCCGCTCGTGCAAAGGGAGTTTGTTACGAGCGCCTGAGAGGAAGCCCGGTCCGTGGATATTAATAGAGGCTGAGGCCCGGTGGCGGACGCGCGCCACCGAGCTTACTCCCGTGGATATAAAAATATCGCTTTTATTTCTCACCGTGGCGTCTGGTCGGAACTTTTCTTCTTTTTTTTTTTTTCTTTTCCCTCTCGCTAGCTACTCTCGCCGCATGCGTGATTCGATCTCTCGCGAGGTGTCCGCGTTATCCTCGCCTCGTGCGCGTTATTTATTACCGTATTAGACGTCATCGGGGCGCGTTAGTTTTTTCGAAAACGTGCCAGGACACTTTTGGTCTCAGGTGTAAATTAACCTTCCGCGAGTAATTAATATTTAATTCGCATTTGGAATGCCGCGCCGCTCCAACGTTCGAACATCACGAGGAGAGCCGGGCCAAAACGCCCACGCGATGCAAGCCTCTCTCATAGGTATATTCGCTCTTATTCCACTCTCCCGAATATCATCTGGCCCCGCCAGATCGGCCAAAAACTCAAATGTAAAGTTTCACCTCGCAGGAATCCGGGAAAATATGCGAAACTGTTGCCACAACAGTGAAAATTCATCACCGCTCGCCTTTCCTAAGAGCTACAGCCGCACGTGCGCGAGAATTCGATTTATCACCACTTTACCTGCTCCGCGATGCAGAGATATTAAGCTTAATTGATACACGTGTTAAAGTTCTTCGTACACGCGCACTAATTTAATTTGAATAGAAAATTATTAGTATTTACAGGAAATTAATTTTTAACAGTAATAAACTTGGAATAATAATCCATCTCTGTCTATTTCGCCTCGTAAAAAATCGCTGTCGTGTTACTTGGACATTATCTATATTATTTACAACGCGCGGAAACTTGTAGCCGACAGTTTTCCGTGACATAAACGGGAGAAAGCAAATTGGCTTGCAAGCGAGTGAGTTCGTCACTCTCGGATCGTTGCCCGAGGACGATTTTCTCGGTTTTCGTCCTCATTTAAACGCGACAAATCGCGCGCGAATACGTTTCGCGGAAGTCCGCGTTGGACGTGCCACCCTCTGTTTCCATCGAATATGCGGCGAACAGGTCCATCCGATAGTCGTGAACACCCGCGCGAAATTCGTTTCGTCTTTCGCTGCCTGCAAACAAAACGCGCCGTAATTTCCCTGGTTGCATCGCGGATGTAGCAGTATAAACAGTGTCTGCGGTTGCCGGTCGCTCGGAAGGATAATTTTAGATAGCCGATGTAAAAAAAAAAAAAAGGAAAAACTAAATATTTATCCCGCTAGAAACCGAAGCGCGCTTCCTGCTTGATAAGAAGAGATAAGACTCGAAGTTTCGATGAATACTTCCTTGTGGTGGATATCCAAGAGTTCGTACTTTGGTACTATCGCTAATAGTGATACACGTGTTGCTCCTAGATAGCTTAATCGCACAGAAATAAAGAATTTGTCTATATTCAGGGTTAGTTCGCTGTCTCGTTGCGTCACACCTTTTGTATTATCTCACGATTTCGTAATTATTTCAATTGTGAGAACATCCGCATGTTAGTAATTAATAGAATTAATAAAAGTTAATTATATTAAAATAGACTGAGCGTTGAATTTAAATGTAATTATCTGTTTAAATAGTTTGATGATAAAAGAACATTAGCTTGTTTTTGTACAGCCACACATGTACTTAATTAAGAAATTTAATCAATGCTGCACACGTCGACGCCGCCGGTCTCAAATTTCGCCGACAGCGGAAACTATCGCGCGGACTTGTGTTGTAGCCGAACGCGATGTTTCAAAAAAACGATCGTAAGAAATATCAGTATTTTTACATTTAACTAACTAGTATATTGCGCGTTTAACGAGGTACTTTATTGTTAAGTAAACACATTATTAAAGGCTTCTTTTTTTTTTCCATGGCGGCATCTATTCGCGCTGAGCCGCCCACATTTTTGGCAAATTATCAAATATTGCCACACTTCGTATATTCACCTTTAATCAGAAAAGATTATTTTATTTATAGATCGTGAATCAATCAAGACCACTGATTATATTTTAAAAAATCTCAGCAAAAGGTCACGTGTGAAATTGTTAATTAACATTTATAAATTTAATAACAATAATTTACTTTGAAATTATATATTGTGCATTAAAAAAAAGCGTGCTAGAACTTCAACATACGTTAACATATGTTATGGAATTTAATTAATTATCATCTTGTTTCAATGCTGCAGCAAGCTACCGTAACGTATCAAAGTTTTCTCGTTCGTGCGGTCAACAATTAGCGTGCAATATTAATTGCAAAGCAAAACGCTTGCTCGCCTCTTCTCGAGCCCCGGTTTCGCGTATAACTCACGAGGAGGCTCGTTTAATTAGCAGAACGATAATCAAGTGAACGCCACGTGCGTCGGTGTGCGCCGAAAAATTTCCGTCGAGATACTTTTCCTGCCTTTCACCTGCCCCGTCGCACCTGGAAAAGTCCTTATCGACGCCGCTTAACATGTCCCGCAACTCGTATCGAGTCCTTTCACGACGCGATAACGCGATAACGCACCGTGCGCTGTTTTCCAGCGAAAATACTCGCGTAACATAAACGCCCACGCTTCGTTGCGTCGCCGCGTCCGCGTCGGTGAACTCGCCATAGAATCGCGGAAAGCGTAGATAGATAAAATCTCGCGAAGGGAATAATTCGCAGTAAAAATCGGCCACGTACGCATATCCCGGGTCGTTCTCGAAAACCTAACGCTCGCAATTAAGAGCGATAAGATTTGATCGCGCACGCAAGAAATGTGGTGCTAATTAGTGCGATTTAAATGAATTAAGAGATAACATTGTTCAGCTGACTTATTCAATTAAATTAAAGCCAGTCTCGATTTGTTTTTGCGTCGCCAAATACGAAAAAAAAAAAAAAAATTGTATCTGCTTCGTTTATATTGAAGTTACGTCGTTGACGTTCGTTAATTAAATTTGCATTAATAATTTACAAATGAAATTGGAGACCAAGTTCTCCTAAAGTCGCATCGGAAGTCTCTGCACATTTCCACGCCGTTTCCGTCTCGTTAATAGGAAGGCATACATTTTTGTCGATTTACATAAGTGTTGAACGGGTGAAAATATTTATCGCTGCGACGATCGACGGAACTCACGTGTGCGTATTTCTTTGCGAATCCACGATAAGCATGCCACGACTTCCTTCGCGCAGCCTCCGCGCGAAGATGCGCGCCTAAATATTTCCGCGCCGGGCGACAAAAGTCGATTTTCGGCGGGCCCAGAACCACGCGGCCGGCGCTGTTTGCCACGAGAGGGAAAACGCGAGTCTCGTGAAGACGACGTCGAAGTCGTGGCGAGGCGAGGCGAGACCCGACCTGGCTCCGCGCGGGTTTCGCAAAGGCACCTTCTAGAAATAGAACGCCCAAATAATTTGCCTCGGATTAGCCGGCGACGTATGTCGGCGCTCTTCTCTCTTTTCCCCATCGGAACTGATCCTCGTGGGCGCGTTTTTCTAAATTCTCGAAACAAGCTCGCGGGAGTTATCGCGCAAAATCGCGCAGGTAAATAATGAAATAAGAAATCGTGAATAATTACTAGAACAACACGTCTAATATGAAAAAAGAGATTAGCTCTCCATGATATTTAATAGTAGAATTTAATTTTGTAATTTTTTTTTTTTCCGCAAGCAAGAAACCTAAAATCTGCTTACGAAAAATTATATTCTCGTCGAACCGTCTGGTTCTTGTAACGTAGGTACACGTCGTTGCAGAAATGTTACGTAAATAGTACAGTTTTTTAATTACCAGCGTTAAGCGTGTAATAATATTGCGCGTGTCCACGTTACGTTATCTCGTTTCGATTTTGTTAAAAGTGCATCCTTCGAAGAAAACGCGCGTGACCAATTAAAGGGTCGGGGATCATCGAGGCCGTGCTAAATGGTTTTATTCGTAATCGGCGTTTCGAACTTGGCCTTCTTCGTAGCGCACCACGTGGTTCGTTTATTTTACGAGGCCGCAAATACGGCGAACGTCCGGCCGCCCCCGGCATTCTCGGAAAGGAGAGAAATATGAGTCCGGCGGTGTCAAAGGCGTCTCGTACAGGTTCTCGCAGGGCGACGATCGCCGATCCGATTTCTACTTCACAGCTTCGAGGTACTTGAACCCGATCGTTTCTCGCCCAGGATCTTAGGTTAAAACCCGCGAAACGATCTGAACGAGCTGTAAAAAATCCGAGGAATCTGCCGTCTCTGATGATACTCGAATTACGCTTTTCTATTGAAATTATATCATATATTTTGCAAAAAAAAAAAAAAAACGAAAATGTATCTTCCATTTTTAAGAATATATCAAATACGATGCTCGAAGCGTAGATGGTACAGCAATTAAAAATATTACAAACGCGTTTTACCTTTTTTTTCAACGATTAAAAAATTATTTTTTAAACAATTGTTACAAGCGTATTGTATAAAAAAAAAACTGTATTTTAACGTTACCATACTACAGCCTTTGAGGCGGAATAAATCGCATAATAATCTAACTTTGAAAATACAGCGTGAGATGCCGTCAAAAGTTCGCGTTGGAAATTACGAACTACGAGCGCACGAGAGAATGTTGAAAATTTTTTGACAGTTCGCGCTCGTGAAAGCTGTCGCTAAATGCACGACGGTTGTTCAACATTGGCACTCGCGTGCCAGCGTCTTTTAATAATAGCGCTTATGGCCGTATAATGTTGCGTGAGAACTCGGAAAAATTTACGAGAAAGAATCCGTGGGGCAGCCCGCGCGTCTCGACACGTTCGCCAAAAGCTTCTCGTATTACAGCAGCCGAGCATCGCCAAAACACGACGGTGGCGAGCCCGGCGTTTCGCACGTAGTTGGCAAGGATTTCCGCCGATACGCGTGAAATAATTTGGCGTTCGCCGACGCGTTACGTAACGCGTACGTGGCCTCTCGAGATCGTAATATCAAAACACCTCGCGGCCGCGAAGAGCTGCGAAAAGCTCTCTTTCTTTCTTTCCAAAATCCACGCAATCCTAACGATATCGATATAGAAAATTTAGGTGGACGAAAATTGAATAGACGATTGGCTTTCAAATAGTTTCTTAAATGTCACGGGCAAATGTATGTTACGAACAAAACTTACGTGAATATTCTGATTTTTATTAATTTCTTAATTTTTGCTATAATTAATTTTAAGTCGTATCGAATACGAGAAGGCTCGTGTCGTGCGGAAAGAGGCATCAACACGTGCCGTCTGTCGAGTGTCAACCTCCTGCCTTTGATACAGGTCTCATTTCCGAGTCGCGAGGGATCTCGTTTGCGTTTCACTTTCATCTCGCTCGTGCGCTCGGAGTTGGTTATCGTTGCTTGCTTCCGCGTGCCGAAAATTCTCAAATGTTCATTCACACGCTGCGAAACGAGTCTCGAAAACGAAATTAAGGCAAACGCCTTCGCAGTAAATTCGATGACGAAGGTATCGCGTCGGAAATTTACGGGTTACGTAGCGTAACGTAAATTATTTTAATTGCAATGAAGGTTAACAATTATTTAATGGAAATAAATGCAATATTTATTCAATGGAAAATTCGTTGACGTCTCAAGGGAGGGTTAACGGTTGGCACAATTGAAGCGTCGCTTGCTCAATAATTCCAATTGTCGGACGGGAATATCGACCGTTCCTCGCGTTCAATGAAAATCCTATTCCGCTCGAGTTGTGGCAATTGATATCTCGCGAGCAACAAGCGGCTGCGCGATTCCTCTCAATCCCGCGATCGGCGATTCCGCGATATCGCGCCTCGTTCTTTCCGTTGTCAAAACGTCGGGCAATCGACAAGGGGTCGCGGACGGGACGGGAAACAGCCGTATAAAACATCGCTATATATAAACTGCTGCGAGAAATATTTTTGCTGCTGCTTCTGCCGCAGACAACTTGAGATTGGGCTCGAGTGGTTTCTCGAAAGCGCCCCTTCAAAATTCCCAAAGAAAGAAAGAGACTCGCGATACTCCTTTCGAGATGTTAATGGCGAATCAGCGATGCGCGCTTATCAATCGCGCAATTATTAATATTAAAAAAAAATAGACACGTATATCTTTTACGTTATCGCAACATTATTCAATATATGTATTCGACGTGTCTATCGCGCGGCATGTAAATTATCAACTATTTTTTATAATTTAATAGATCTACGTATTAATACAATGAACATGCAACTTCGATTCTTCTAACGATTCGGTTCGATAGACCGCGCTGATGGTTAACAGAATACAGGTATTACGAAAGAAACTCGAAAGAATCCTACGTTGTACGACTCGGGTCGTATCGCAGGCTGATAAAATTCTTGAAAATAGATAATGTAACCGATCCTCACGGTCTCGACTTTTAACGCGAAGGGTCGATCGGGCTCACCTTTTGCACGATGAGCGGGGTGCCGAAATCCTTGCCGCCTTGAAGACGAAAGCCCCAGGGAGACCCGTCGAATCTGGACAGCTTAACGCTGATCAGTTGTGCCATATCACTGTCCTGTCCGAACCGCCGATTGCGTACCGAGGTGAATGTCGTAGCGGTCTCGAAAAAAAAAACAGCGACGGCTAATGAACGAGCCCTTAAATCGGCCCTACCTTCGAGATATCGCGATGCACCACTGACAATCGGGGCCGACGACGTCCCGTTTGCTTGGCCGTTTGCGTGCACGTACTCTACAAAAGGGGGATATGTGTATCGCGCTCTCTCGAGTGGAACGTGAAACGGGCACGTACGTTCCCTGAAGAACGCGCAGACCGGAGTAAAGGTACAGGAGGCACCGCGGACGGTCAGTCGGCCAGCGGGGCCTCCTCGCCACGCGATTTCGAACCAAGAGAAGGAGTACGGGAGCTCGGCAGGAAAGGGAAGAAATAGCGGAGGGAGACAGCAGAAGGAAGGAGGGAAATGCGCGGCGGGCAGCCGGATGGCGGAGGTGGAGTGAGGAAGAGAGGCGAATTTATTGTATTCTTTCTCGAACGGCGATTTACCGCTAAAGCAAATTTTCGAAATCAAAAGTAGCCCGAATCTCGTATCAGTCTCGAAATCAGCACTTGAACTTTTTCGAACACCTTCGCTTTCAAATACGAATATTTAAACATCAGATATCGTTTAGGAACAAAAGAAAAAAAATATCTTTGAATGGTTAAAACACAAGTTCCTCCTTACGCTGTAAATTATTTTCGCTCGAATCTTTTTCAATGTTAGTGCCATGCGAATTTTTCACGCAGCCGATTACCTTTGTCGAAGCGGTGACAATCGGATTCTGAAATAAGGTCGCGGAATAGTAGTTTGCCGGAATGCGATCGAGCGACGTTCCAAATAGATACCGAAAACCCGAGGTAGAAACCGAGCAAAAGGTCCTCTTAATTAGCTATTGAAATAATACCATCGGGGTTTTTAAAAAAATTTTTTTTTTTATTACTATTCATAAAATTCCCGGAACGATGTCCCGCTGAAAAGCCGAGCGTGTCCTCTTATATCGATGCATCACGCAAGGTGCTCTTTGCACCGCAGCGGTTCGAGACAAGGGAGGAGGGCAATGAGATATAACAGGACGAGGAGGACCAGATCGAAGGACAAGGCAAGACCGGGAATGCCGGGCTGGCCGTCTCGATGACCGTGACAAGAAGAGCGCGCGTTTTGCGTCTTTTTCATTCTTCTCCGCAACTAATTACGCCACTCCGTCTGGCTTCACTCGACGCAGTCTGTATTATTTCAACGCGAAAGTAGACGGACAGAATTGCGATCCTGAATAACATTTCGACAAGATTGATTCTTACCGAAAACTTTTAGATATCGCGGCGAACTAAAGGCTTACGGTGCGGAAGAAATTTTTTTTTCCTCGGCTAGGTAGGTCGAAGTAAATGTATTGATTTCGAGCTAAAAATCGGACGCTGCGGGCTCGAAAAATTGCAGACGGGACACCTTGATGGACGCACCCGCGCTCGCGGCGACTGCATTCTGCGCCGGTGGCGGTCACGAGGGCGCGAACTAGTTCGTGAATCATGCTTAGAATGCTTTACATAAATCGCTTGGGGCCGACGTCACGATTGAGGATCCTAAACAAGCAGGAACGAAAGAAAGACCGACGGAGAGAGAAAGAAAGAGCGGCGAGAGAGAGTGTGTGAGTGTGTATGTGAAAAAGAAAAGGAAGGAGCGAATGATTAAGAGAGCGAGAAAGAACGAGAAGGAGAACGTTGAAAAGAGGTTCATCGGCCAAGAAGGCAGACGTGACTCAGCTGGTCGTACGCGTATACGAGACGCGGATAACAGAGATCCCGGAAAGGTGAAAGTGTGTCCCCGCGACTCATCGCGCGAATTTCCGCGCGGACAATTGCGGCCGTTTACTCAGAAACTGGCCTTTCCAGGTCGACTTTAATCATATGCCTCGCGGATCCGTTTAATCCGGCACTTACGGGATACCAACGGAAACTAAGAGTGATACCGTCAGCTTCCTATCGGAATAACGGGTGACTGTAGTCGAGGTAACCCTCAGCTTCAAATAATTCCTGAACGCTAAACAGCCGCATAAATTAATCTATAATTAATAAGACACGCGTCGTTGGTAGGTAAAAGATAAAAAAAATACCAGGCATTTCGAGAGACAGATACTTTATTAAATCCGGCAAGATATAAGATGATTTTACAATTTACAATTATGGAAAAAAAAAAATGTCATAAGATAGCGGCGCAAATTAATCAAACGCTCGTCGTATTTTTCCGAAATTTTGCGTATTCACATGATCGCCGAATTAATCCAATATGTGTAATGTGTAAAACTGCGGAGAAGTGATCGATCTGCTTAGTGCCGGTGGGAAAATCTTTCTCGAGACGATTTAAATACGAACATACGTACATACACACACGTTTTATCTGGATAACATTCTTTGAACGCGATCGACAGACCTGATAATTACATCCCTCGTAATTCCTAGCGGTTTTTCTGAATTTTTACAGATAAATAGATTGAACATTATTTTCAAGCGCACATAAATTTTCCGTACGAACTATGGTATCTCATTCCAGTCGTGTATCATCGTTGCTGCATTAATGGCTTACGCTTCGAGCACTTCTGTCGTCTACGTCGCTCAGTGCGGGTGATTTCTGAAAATATATTTAAGAAAATCCATTAAAACTACCCACTCTCTCTTCTTGATTAGCAATATCGAGATGATAATAATCTTATCGGTGTAATTCTAATTTGAATAAATTATCCCGTTCAAAGTTATTCGGGTGGATTATTAATCGGGTGGATTCAATCATTTTAATAAATGACTGAACGGCAGGATTCGCTGTTAACAATTCGATTACAATATTTCTACATTTAAAATCATTCGAAAACTACTTCGTCACGATTTTACAATTAATTATTATCACCTCCGTTCTAAGCCTGACCGATCAATTTGACAACCGTGAAAAATGGCAAAAGAAGGCTTACGATTCTTTTGATTATATCTTCCGCCGCATTAACTTTAGCGGGTCTGACGGGGATGCCTCTTTTCGGTTCTCGCTCCATTTTATGAATCATCTTATAAACACTCGAATTCAACAGGTAATCATAGTTTGGTAAACTCGTCTTCTCATACTTTTTGAAGTTCACTCTACAATCGATTGAAAAACTTTTTACTTCAATCGCTGGGGAATAGGCGTGAATAGGTTTCTCGAGATACTTTCCATCTTGCAGTGGAATCTTAAGCTCCGGCACGAAATAGCCTTCGCGATAGCCGCAAAATTATTCTTACCCCATTGCCCCACCGCGAATAACTTCCGCTTGGCACGACAGCACTTCCGCTATCATCTCGTCGTTGAAGAAGTCGTTCGGGCATCTCCATCGGCGACCTTGCGTGAGTTCAAGCTGCTTAGCCTGCGGCCACAGGTCCTGCGATTGCTTTCTGCCTCTCTTCTGCATCTTCTGCTGGAAGTCAAAACGCAAATCAGCGATCCCGCTCAAATCCGAAAACGTTTACCATGCATCAGTCGACGTGTGCAAAAAAAAAAAAAAAAAGAGAAAAGAATAAAAAACAGATTGGAAACTCGGAATCACGTATAAATTCTTTCGGTATCAATAACATCGAGAATGGAAACGTAACATAGAAGTGATGAGTTGACAAAATAGGGATGGCAATCTTAAAAAGACGTATAACTCAATTTATCGTGCATGTAACTTATTATCTTGTAACAGGGTGGGCTTTGGCAATTCTGTATTTTTTTTTTTTTTTTTTACATGAAAAAGAAGGGACGAATAACATCCTGATTTAGACAGAACACAATCATTCCATTTATCGAGGGGATACCTGCAGTTCCTGTATAACTTGATCTTTTGGTGACAGTTTAGGATCTGGTTCGAAACTTCCTATAACGTAGTATCGAAAAGACGAACGAAATATCAATATTCGCGGCATTTTGCGCGTGCATGTATAATTTTATTATATCGTTTAATTATGTGGCTTTAATTATGGCTCTCGAGAAATTTAATATGATCGTAATAAGCATGGAATAATTACCGTGTGACGGCGCCGGACTCGGTGATTTAATAAGCTTAGTTTCGTAGGAGACGATGAATTTCTTCACTCGACTTCCTTCCTCGTCCTCGCTCTTCACGGAAATCATACCGTCCAGCTCTTTCGTCTCCGCTTCCTCTTCCTCCATTTCTCCCTCGTCATCGCTGGGCTCGATCACTTGCGGCGTTGACCTTGATGACGTCTTCCGCTCCAGACACGCAATCTCCTCGATGTAATCGTAAGTTTCCGTAAATTCCTCTTCTTCGTCAGTATCCTCCTGCTCCTGCAGCTCTTCGTCATCCTTCCGCGTAATAGGCAGATGATTCTCATCTGAATAACAACGAGTCAAAATTAAAACGCGCTATCGAAAAGGAAGAATTAATTAATACGTCACAATTAAAAAAAAAAAATTTTAACTTAAATTAAAATTAAAAAGATCCAAATTTAAGACTGCATTTTTAAAAAATATATTTAATATAATTTGAATAGGTGTAAATGTAATTTAAAATTTTCTTCGAAAAGAAAGATGAAAAACACCGCGAGAACTTCAACTTATTTTAAGAAATAAAGTCATTTAATAGAACCGCGCATCGCTCTCTTTAATATCATATTGATGGATGCAAGAATTGGCATTCGCTCAGAATTCGAAGTCGCATAGCGACGGAACTCGAGAATATGTCTAGGGAATAATCGTCAAGGTCCGCCTTCGGCTATTTCGGACGCGATTACGAATCTCGGTCACCTGACGACCCGCGGCGGCCGACGTTTCCGTTGCCAGCGGACCGCTGCACGCCGCTGAGTTCCATGATCATGTGCAGTTGCTCGGACACGACCCTTAGGTGACTCTCGATCTCCCTCGGTAGCTGTTTCAGAGCGAGCAACTGTCGTTGCACAGTCTCCAATTGTTGCTCGAGGCTAATCTCCGTAGATACCAGCTGCTTGATCTTCTCGTTATTAGCCTTTGCCGTCTCTGGATCCGCCGAGTCCTCCTCGGTCGCTATCTGCTCGTCCTGCGGCGATCTTGCCTCGCAAGATTCAGGACGACTCGTCTCCCCGAACTCGAGCCTCTTCTTCGCTCCGATCCCGTCGACCTCGTCGTTTCCCTTTTCTTCTTCCGTCTTCGATGCGGGACGCGAATTAAATTTTTCTTCCTGATCCGTTTCGCACGTGAGGTCAGGTGTGGCAGTCGGGGTTATTGTCTAAATCGCCAGAAAAATTGAAATTATCAACGTATGTTAAGCGTGTCAAAAATATCGTTTTTAGATGACAAAATCACTTAGTTTTCTAAATATTAAAAAATGCATGATGTTTTAGATTTTTAAATGTTTAATATTTATTTGATGAGGGAGAAATAATTATTTAGCAATAGCAAAACAAAATGTAATGTACTTTTAATGATTCATAAATTTAAAAGGTTAGTAATATCAAAAGTGATGTTACTTACGTTTGAAAGTGTCATAAATTTTTATTGAAAAATACAATATTGAACATATAGGTATACTTACCTTTTTAAGCAACTAAATTACATATTTCAAATTTAATTTACTGTATATTCAAATACACTGTATAATAAATGCTAAAAAATTTAAAAAAAAAATTTTTACGATAAGAAAATTAATTAAATAATGTCGAATTCTTTTTGTTGCCATTTTGTTATGCAAGAAGATATCGATACGTATAAAAAAATCCAAATACAAATAATTCATTTCAATATTTAATTGTATTAATATATTTCACACAGTTGAGAAATCGCTTAAATTGAAAGTTAATTACATTTTCGCTTATGTATCAACTTGGTCACAGCTACCTTTGCGTTCCGATTATTCTACAGTGGATTCACTCTGGAAACACTTATTTTAACGATAAAAAAAAAAGGTACAGGAAAGGAGCACTCGGGGATATATTTTTATACGATCATATCTCACGACGATCACTTGCGAGAATTTCTAGAACAAATATACAAGTGTAACGAATAATCTAAAATCAATTAGAATTATCTTTGGATAAATTACAGCTATTTACATACAATACACAAGACACAGGTATTACATTCATTTAAATTGATCCAGAAATAACATAAAAAATTTTTAACTAAATTAAAAAGTTAAATCTTGGATCGATTAAAATTACATTTGTATTAGCGACATGACATCGAGACACACAAAATATAAACTTATCGGACAGTCATTAGACCACGATTAATTATACATATACAGAAGGATAATCGAAGTACAAGGTACGAACGCGTAAACTGCCAGCTTCGTAAAGTCAACGCCAATCCGGTTCGTGATACCCTGATAAAGAATCGTCGGCACGAACGACAATCTTCGATTGTCGCGTTCGGTTTCGAGATCGAGCTTCTTTTCCCATTCCTCGCTGCGCTCCGCATTTTTCCCGGTGACCGTGAACGAAAACCACGGTAGATTGAAGCGCAAGCTCTTCAGGCCGGCCTGTAAAACGGGCGGCACGAAGGAAACGGATTCTCTCCTCGAGGACCTCGATAATCTTCTACTTCCGCGATGGAACACCTCGCTGGAAACGTAATCGCCGGTTGAGCGGAGAACGTTCGATAGAGGGTTTTCCTCGTCCAGTTGATCTCGCTTGTACGACCTCGAAAGTCGCCTGCTACCGCGATGAAAGACCTCGGCGGAAACGTAGTCCTCGGCCGACTGTAAGAGTTTAGAGAAGGCCTTGTCGTTTTCTTTGACGATATCGATAGACCCGCGTGATTTCGAGGATCGCCTGCTACCGCGATGAAAGACCTCGGCGGAAACGTAGTCCTCGGCCGACTGTAAGAGTTTAGAGAAGGCCTTGTCGTTTTCTTTGACGATATCGATAGACCCGCGTGATTTCGAGGATCGCCTGCTACCGCGATGAAAGACCTCGGCGGAAATGTAGTTCTCCGCCGATTGCATGAACTTTGAAAGTGCATCTTCCTCCGCGACCACGTCCGCGGACTTGGCTGAGTCGGCTTCTTCGAACGGGGCTGGATTTTGTTCGGAGAGATCGTGACTTTTGGCAAGTTCCTCCTTGCTCGAGTCGAAATTGTCGGAGGAGCTAACGATAAGGAACGACTCTTTTTGCAACGGGCAAGACGGACCGTCCTCGTGCCACTCGGGAATTCTTAGATCGATGGCGTCTTTATCAATCTGCTGGTCGCTCAGAATTGCATCGTCAGCGATGCAGCTGGATGTACTGACAGCGACAACGGAAAATTCGTTTCGCGAGATACACAGAAAATCTTCTCCGAGCCATTCGGAAATCCTTGAACGAATGTACTCCACGACCAGGTTAAATATCTCGAGATACCGGCGAATCAATCGCTCCAAGTACCGACCTTTCGTGTGCTTCGGCTTCGACGTGACGGTAAAGAGATTTTCGAGAATGCACTTTGCGTAATCGAGGAGGCTCGTCAGCGCGAGTTTCAGGCGCAAATTCTGCCGACGAAGACACTTTTCCATATAACGTCCCTTCGTTCTTGTAGACCTCGGCTCGTTCTTTTTCTCTTCGATCGTCTTCGACCGGCCTTCGGCGTGGCGCGTCTCCTTCACGCGTTCGCGAATAAGAACGGCGTTCTTTTGAAGAATGCGTTCGAGGTAGCGACCCTTGATACTCGAGCGTCGTTCGCGAATCTTTGGCAAGTTCAACGACTCGGAGGCACTTGGGCTCTGCAACAAAAACTGGAGCAATGTTGTAATCAAGGACGTCAGCCAGATGCTTTCGCGTCTCAGACATGTCGCCAGGTATCTTCCCTTCATTCTGGAGGCGAAGACGCGAACCGTTTTCGGCCTTGCGCGAAAGTGCCCGGTGACGAAGCCAACATTTCGAAGCAAAATTCTTTCGACGTAATGCGCTCGCGCGCATTTGCTCGTCCTTTTTCTAGTATCGCGCGAAAGGCCGTCAGGCCTGAGGTACGTGCTTCCCGATTTCATCGCGGCGACCTCGTCGACCTGTCGATCGCGAGGAACGCAAGAACGAGCGTAGCCGCGAAGAACGTTCTCCAAGTAGCGACCTTTAAAAGGCGATCTCGCCGCGGCCTCGTCGTATCTGCCGAGCCTGCGTCTTCGGGAATTATTAGACTTGTCTTGGAGCTTTGACTTGCATTCATACGTCGTGTCGCATCCTGGCGAACCCTCGGGGGTGAGAAACTCGTTCGAATCGGATTCCGGGAGACGTGGGGACGACAACGGGTGGTCAGTGTTATTGAGAGAGCAATTTGAACACGAGGGATCTAAGTCAGGCACGGTAGGGAAACGGTTTTCTTCGAGCTTCTTCGTTTCATGCATCTTTACCTCTGGTGGTTCCGGCGTCTTGGCGATGGTCGCCTCTGATCCTGGCGGCAGGAGACCCTTCTCCACGAGTCGTGCGATCACAGTTTTCTTATCCTGCTTCTTGATCACGACTCTGTAAGTTTCCCCTTCGTCCTCGTCGATTTTCGGCTCGTTCCTCGACTTCGGCACCGGCCGCTGCGGTCTCTGAAGGAAGGTGGACGTGCGCTTCAACTCCTGCACCCTCTCGGGCTCGGCCGTCGCGATGTGTTGCAGCTCCTCCAAAACTTTCGAGTCTTTCAGGATCGGGGCGCGTGGCTTTAACTTTTTAAAGTTCACCCTGTAGAACACAATCAGGCACTAATATTTTATTGAAATATAAATGCGTAAAATTTTTTTATTTTAATACAAACGTATTAAATAGCATTTCTCGCTTTTGCCTAAGAATCTTCTTTAATATTTACTTAAATGTTTTTAATTAGGCGTTGATAAAATATTTTTTTTTAAATTACGAAAAAAAGTTATTAAAAAAAAAGAATTAAAAAATAAATTTTTAAAAATGTAGAAATGTACCCCAGCAATCCTTTATCAGACAATAGCTCTTCTTCCTCGAGAATCAGCTGAGCGATCTCGTCGTCCGTGAGATTTTTGTTGGGCACGATCTCGCTGTTGGCGTCCACCGGTTTCTCCTCCACGAGCTTATTCTCCTCCTGCCTGATCTCTTCTTCGGCAGACAACGGCTCGACGATGGTCTCCTCCTCCTCCTCGTACCGCTCGATCACTGTCTCCTCTTTTAAGATCTGTTCTGGGAAGACCGGCGGTAAGTCTGCAAGCTAATAAGCGAACTCGACGTCATCATCTCGTCGCCACTTTCTCTGGTACACCATATCTCACTTTAAATGTCAAGCGGATTCGAGATCAAAGATTTTCCCCGATGAAAGCGGTGTTTAACTTCCGGTGAAAAGTACCGTAAATCTTTTAAACAGCGAATAGGAAACGAACAAGAATCATGCCGTTGCGAATAGAGCACCTCGAGTTAGCGCACGCAATATTTATTACAGCAAATCAAACATTTTTCAAATAATTATACACATGTAGGTGACAAATATTTGCAGCGTGACATGAAAATTTTTTTCAATTTTACAAAACTATTTCTTTATCGGTTAAAAAAAAAAAAAAAGGTAAAACAATTGTTTTAATTCTTATTTTTTGTGACGCAAACAATCATTTTTCTCTCGTATAATTTCTACATCCAATCGAGGGAAAATAGATGTATATTTTTTAGAAAATTAGCGAGGGTTTTAAAAAAAAATTTCACGGATAAGGTAAATGGGGGGAAAAAAAATGCTGGACCGCGCGGGATGCTGTTTACTTTCCATCTCGCGGATATACTCACGGCGATTTTATATGGGACGATGTTCTCTTCCGATATTGCTTCGGCTGCCTGTCGTGCCTCTTCCTCTCTGCACAGGCAACAAACACAGCTAAGAAAATAGACTTTCTCCCGGTGCAATCGGTTTGAATTATAGGCGCGGTCGCGCGGATTGCTCGCGAAGCGGTCCGCGGCTGGCGGATCTCGCGAATGTGAGAAACGGTAAGGGACCGGGCACGACCGGGGACCAGCAATAAAATCGCCGACCAATGATAAACAGGTCTCATTCTGGGTCACCTATTTATAGGTGTCGCAATACGTTGCCACACACGTAGCTCATACGCCGGGATATTCTTGCGCGCCGAAGTTATTATCGAGAGTATGCCGGCGATGAATGACGCGTTCGGTGCGTGCTTCGTTAGGCGATCCTTGAGGACTCGTTAATTAAATCCAATGGTAGCCTTCGCGAATCTGAATCCGATTTCAGGAGCGACGCAGGGCGTACGGGAGAATTCCCTGGCTGGCGCCGGTTCCTCCACACTCTCGAAAGTAGCTCGTCTTATCATTCCGGCAACCAGAAGTTGCGTAATTTAAATATAGCAGGAAAAGTAATCGAGATTTAGTGGCGTACCGCGCGTTAAAAATATTTTGTTTGCCGCTTCGACACGTGGCGCAATCGCAATATCAATAACGCGTCGTCTTATATTGGTTAAGAGCGATTTCTCCCGGGAAAGACGTATAGGACGAGGACCAATTTATACAAGTCGCGATGGACATGGTTGCTGCATTCGTGTCTGGCCGCGGTGCAACCGATCGTACGTCATTCATCATCGTTTCCTGTTTTCGTCAGTGTACAATGTAAACATTGTCTATACGCAAGAGTCTAATTAATTTATATTTTCGTCCGTTCCAGCGATGTAAAATGATTTTTCTCACCTATCGATGTTTAATAGTCGAACCGTGAAAAAGCATTCAACCATTGAAGAAACATTGTCCACCGCGAGACTTGAAACGACGTAATCCAAACGATCAGAGACGTTTTATTTAATTCCTTGCAGTTTCTCTTTCGCGAACGTACGAGAAGCTGCTGCATGAATATTGCGATTGCGTTTGAAATTCTTGTTACGTTCCGAAAGAAATAAACCCCGTGGTATTATCAAACTTTTTTCCTTTCGCAATCGATGCCCCTCGCAGAAAACTTACCTGTGCACCCCCAGAATGAAATTATTGCCGGCGTGGATTAACGCTTCGTGTGCTTGTCCGTGAGTCAAGCCGCTAATCGATTGATCGTTCAATCTTGCTACGACATCGCCGACTTTTAGGCCCATACATTCGGCAAGGCTTCCCTCCGTGACCTGCAGATCACGTTCGTGTAATTCAAATGATAAATCCTCTTCGATTTTTGATTTTATTCCGCTCTCTTAACTTTTAAATTTAAAATTACGGAAAAAATACCAAAAAAAAAAAGAACAAAAATAATTTCAAGCGTTACAATTTTAATGAACTATTTAAGTTCCATTTTGTATCACACGTTTGAAATGTAAAAATTGTTAATTTACTCGCGTTGTAATTCAATGATCTCGTTAGCATCGATAATTGCTAGGTAAGAGAAATAGGAAACTCACTCTTAGAACGGTAAGCGGCTGCGGAAAATCGCTGCCGCCGGCTAGTCGAAAGCCCCATGGGGTATTGTCGAATTTTGTGAACTTTATGCTGATTGCCATGACGCTCTACATCTGAAATTACATCCAGACTCGTTCTTACATTAGAATGATAAAATAACAATAAGATTTATCGCAACTGTCTTAAATAAAATCGCAGGATCCTGGGTGTTATCGCGCCAATTTCGTAATTTGAGCTGTTAATACAAGTGACGCGAAGATCAGTAAAAGTGTAATATGTTATATTCATTAAATATAATATAACTTACATTCTCACGGAACTTACACTTACAGAAAAAAAAAACTTACCCTTTTAAATAGGTATTCTTAATTATTATTAAGAAAAGAAACTTAGTTGTGTCACCAACATTTTTTAAGTCCATCTTAAAGTTTATCGGTTCTTTTTTTTTTTTAATTAAATAAATAAATTACTAATGATTGAAATTATCACGTATATAATGTTTTCTTTTCATTTCTCATAAATATTCTTAATCGGCGAATTATTTAAATTAGTTTAATGCTTCAACTTTGATCATTATTACGTAATACTCGAGTAAAACAGGATTCTGGCAAGACGCAGTAGTAAAACGGCCGCGTAAATATCGGATACGGACTTTTTGCAGTTTCCAAAGCTTATTTTAATTTGTTTACGAGATCGCAACCGCGGAAACAAATAACGCTGTATATTGCGATGAGGAATATGCGTCATTTAGAGAGAGGTCAACGATTTCGTTTAGTGCCAAGGTAAAGCGCATATGTCTAAAAATATAATCATAAACCATAAATAGAATTCGCGCCGACAAATAGACTAATCGACAGGTAACATATGACGAAATCGAACGCCGCAGCAAAATGATTACGTTACTCGTATCCGTATTAATTCTCGTCGCAACAGTCGAATTAATATCTGAAATAAACAGCCCGTTTTACACGCACCCTTTTTCCTTTACGAGATAAAAAAATAATATAACTAATGCTAAGGATTATTTTCACGAGTCAACCGCGATAATCCAACTTTGTTTCTTCTTAAAAAAAAAATATATATATATTTTATATATATATAAAATAAAAATGTTAACGCGATAAAAATATTCAACCCGTTGCTGTGGTCCGGAACTCTTCCAACGGATTCATAAGTGGAATGATCTTCGGCAGACCTAACGAGCTCTTTCTCGCGAATTTGCGCTATGCTGACCCGGAAGCGGCTGGTGTCCGAATTTAGAGTACACAGCGAGGTGGTCCCCGTGTGACCGATGGTGCGCGGTGTATCCTAGCGCGGTGGTGTTGCATGTTTTACTTGCCGGGAGCGGCGGGCAGGGCTTAGCAAGTAGCGCGAGCACGGATTTCCCGGACGGGGGGTGGCTCGTGGTCCAGGCGGATGCGGACGCGCGGTGGCGGTGCGTGGACCCCGGGGATTGTGCACGCCGCGGATCCGGGAGGACTCACCACCGCATTCGCTGGTGCGTGGCACGCGGCCGATACGCCCGCGGAACGGCCGCTGGAGCCGGAGACGAAACCGACTATCGGCGCGGAATAAAGCCTGACGACGGCACCGGCCGTTGCCCGGCGCAATGTGGCCGAAACGGTGTCACGACAGTCTTTGCCCGAAGCCCCCGGAGGGCGAGACGTACCGAAGCTTGCAGGCTGTAAATACTACGCGAGAGGCGAGCCGATGCGCCGGCTCTCGCACCGGCTCGAGATCTATTTACTGATCGATCTATATTAGATTTGAGCCACTCGATTTCCGGTGGCGAATCTCGTCCACCTCCGCGCGGATAAACCCGCGAGTTTGGGTAGGTCGTAATAAGAACGAACTGCGAAGGCTCAACTTACGTAATCAAATTAGTAGCCACGATTCTCGGCCCGCGCCGCAAAATTTATTGAAACCCCTATCGCTGATTAGTTCTCTCTCGCTTGGCTTGCTTCACGCCAAGCGAGAGTTAACGTCAGCTGTCAAAGAAAAAACTTTGAAGTTTAAGGAAAAAATAAAAGAAAAGGATTTAGATTTTTTATAACATTTTTTTATTATTTTTTTTTATTAGATTAAATATCTACAATGTAATTTTTTAATTTTTCTGTTATAGATGCGCGCATGGTTTCTTAATAATAAAATAGGAATGTTTGTAGAAAGATTAAACGATTACAGACTCGTGAGAAAATTTTATGTTAATTAATTTCGGATAAATTAAAGTTCTGCTAGTACGATTTATTGCATGCATATAAATTGAACGAAAATCAAAATCTATGTGATTAATCGTGTTTACCCGGTTAAAGTTCTCAAAATGTCTTCGAGATCGTTTATAGATACGTGAGTTATTTAGAGACAATTCCAAATCGCCGGCAAATACATCTTTGACCTTACGAAACTTGATTGCATAGTTGAGATTACAAATTTGCGATATTTATTTCTTGGCATTATCATATCAGCTGAAAAAACTGAAACTCATACGATTTTAACGAGGCACTTGTGTATTACGTGTCCGCAACGACATTATACGTACTAAGTATGTCAATTATGTAGAATCTATTTACTGATGGATATATTTAGACGCAAAGGCGTCGCGATATCGCTGCACTCTGACTTAAATAAAAAATTCTTTGCTTCTTTATCTTCTTGTTCCTTCATTTTGCTTGTCATCTTTCAAATTGTCTTCTTCTTTAGCACCTTGAACTTGATGAATTTCATTGTACGTTTTGATAATTTCAGCGACAATGTCTTGCAATAAACTCGACGCACCAATTCTAAAACGCTCGTTTGTCAGATATGAATCTCCCATTTCTTCCTGAATTAAGACCAACCATTGAAGAGCGTCCTGTGCAGTTTTAATGCCCCCAGCAGGTTTAAAACCCATCTAAATTTATAAAATTTTATTTACTTAAAATATCATGAACAAATTTTAAATAATCTCAATTAACACGTGTCATCAAAATTTATCCTACCTTTTTTAGAGTCAATCTTTCAAACTCTTTTAGCGCTTTACACATAACGATGCCTACTTCCAGTGTTGCATTAACTTTCTCTTTCCCAGTCGATGTTTTAATAAAATTAGCACCAGCAAACAAAGCCACCATCGACGCTTGATACACCTCTCTTAAATCAGATAACTCTCCAGTTGACAGTATGACTTTTAGACATATTGTCTTTTCAGCATTCTCATTACAAACTGCACGAATAGCTGCCAGCTCTTCATACAGTTTTATCCAATCGTGATTTAAAACTAACGTTCGATCGATCACAACGTCTATTTCCTGGGCTCCATATGATATAGCAAGGCGTACTTCTTCCAGTCGAGTCTCTAATGGAAATTGCCCAGAAGGAAATCCACCCGCCACTAAAATAAATATCACATTTTCATATGTTGCTGTTACATCAAATAAACAAAAAAAAATTAATTTTTTACCACTAGCAACCTTGATTATTTCAGTCTTCTTCATTTTCTTCAGATTGGCTAAGACTTCTTTCACTTTAACAGGATAAACGCAAATAGCAGCTGTATTGAGAGGCTTATCCCATTGAAATGGTAGGTTATGTATGGGGTTTACAGCCTATAATATTAAATATTCAATTCAGTTAATAACATCAAAAAATAATTTTAGATTATAACTTACATTTTTACACAAATTTTCGATGACAGGACTGGTGTCGTTATGATTCAAAGAAGTTAAGTCAATAAAACCTATCGCCTTTAATAGCAAAGTTATTTTATTTTCCCCCTTTAGTGTGCTTGCCGAATAAGTATATTGTCGTATACTTTTTTGTATCGCTGGCTCGTCAATATTAACTTCCAAAAATTTCAGCCAATCTAAAAAATTCAAATTCAAATACAGCAACCTTCGATACATAGTTATAAGAATATGTGAATACAAAGACAGACGTTTGCATTAATTCATTACCTTGATTCGTGCCGCTCATTTGGAACAAAGGTTCTTCCTTCATTCGTGAACCTTCCATAATTTTAAGAATAAAAGTTGAATGGCTTTGCACGGTGAAACTGTCGCCAATTATTTAGACTGTGACCACCGGTGTCTTTTCAGAAACGTCCTTCTCGCTCCACCTTTTTGTTTGAAATAAAGTTAAAAGCAGTTATCAGCAGTTATTAATTTTGTTTATTTAATTAGTCCAAAAAGAAGTAAAGAAATCCATTGGGTACTGGCCCATTTGACTGGTTATCGAAATAAAACAGTATGTCGAGTATATTCTCTCCACACTCTACAGCTGGAACTGATAAGAACGAAAGGCACAACACACTGAACACACAAGATACAATTCACGCAGATTACTGTAGACCGAAACGCCGCGCAGTGACGCGCGACCAGCGCGTTTTTCGCTAGACCAGCCAATCATAAACTTCTATATCAACTCGATCAACTGATGATTCGGCCAATTAGAATGTATCTTATTAAATATTAAATCTACATAATTTTTTTTAATACATATATGAAGTTTAAAGATAACAAATTACTTAAATTTAAATAGCTTCTGATACTGCAAAAAATAAGTTCTTTTTGTCTTTTTTATTACAGATCAATAACTCTCCGAAAAAATACATACTAATATATTTTTAAAATTATATAAAATCAGCTATTTAAATCAATACACATCATTAATGAGTGCAAAACTTCATGTAATTGAGACTTTTGCATATGTACATTAATATACATATATATTTGTAGTGACTCAGCAATCGGCGCCCATTGATTTTACGCTCATAAATAATTACTTAAATATCAGAGGTAATTCAAGGAACGTTAGTTTATCAAGAGAATAATTTAAGAAATAAAATACTGAAAAAGCGCGAAAGTACCGCCTCAAACGAAACGCGCGCTAAAGCTTAAGTAACTGTCCATGCGAGAGATCGTTCGGTAAAAATTATAATCATCAAACTGCTTTGTTGACCTTAAGTGAACGAAGTCGTACGGAACTATAGATATCTAGTTTAAAAATTATCATTATCTGTGGTGCTCCCATTGCTCCCAGTACTGTGAAGTCTGCATCTCAGATAGACGCGACACTGTACGGTCGAATGCGAAGATTTCCTCTTCGCCAGTAAAAATGTTTGACTTGTGATCTTCCTGAAAGCAATATTAACAAATTAACTCAATTCCATATGTAAAAATTTGGATGTTATTTACGAAATTGTATACCGAGCTATGTGAAATATTCAAATCATCCATCAGCATCCTTTTCTCGTCAGTGTACTCAGATTCGCTTTCCGGTAAAAATAACTGCGTGTGTGGTACAGCTGCTGACATAACTACTCGTACCTACATTTTAATACATTTATTAATTCTATATAAAATTTTGTCTTTTTTTTATATATTAAAATTTTCTAAATTTTTTATAGTTTATAAATTATTAACTATATTTATTATAATTTATAATTTAAATTACATAATACTCTTACCTTATTGTCGTACAACGTATCGATAAGAGTAATAAATCGTCTGGCCTGAGACTTAAGTCGTAGGTTCAATTGAGGCACGTCTCTTATTATGACTGTATGAAACACCTGACTTAATTCCAAGTAATCGCTCGCGCCGAGAGGCTGCATAGAAATTAGTTGCTGTACATATGTTTAAATCAAGATAGCACACATATATTTGAAAGATATCTCACTCTGTCGCATAGTTCCTCGAACGTAGAATCCAGCACCTGCCCGCAAGTCTTACGAAAAGTAACATTGCGTCCTCTTATAGATATCGTACGCGGCCGTATCACGTCATTTTCCATAGAGCACAGATACTTGAAAACTTTATCCACGTCGTTCGTGGCATCCTTGCCTTTTCTTGTGTAATTCATACGGCTCATTAAATAATGAAGACATAAATAATTATTGCAAATTATACGCAACGTATTACTACATACATAAAATATATCTTCTTGTTTCCGGACCCTGATTTCATTCTGTAATCTACTCCTGAGTCCAAGTTACTAACGAAGCAATGATCTTTCAGCACTTTAATAAATGGCACGAAATTTCCTCTCTGCAGCCCATTCTTGTACAGATCGTCTGGTGATCTGTTACTAGTCGCGACCATTATCACGCCGTTATCAAACAGCTCTGTGAATAATCGTTTTAAAATCATTGCGTCCGCAATGTCCGTCACCTACAATGCATCCAATTTTATTAATCTCATTTACTATTATACAGCAATTTTTTTTTTCACGTAATTTCACGTAAAAATATAAATATTGAAATTTAAATATTAAATATCGCAAATTTGAACCTGAAATTCATCAAAGCACAGCAGCCAAGTCTCCTCTGCAATACCTGTGGCAACTGGAGGTATCGGGTCAAAAGGTTGTAGCTTGGTGCTCGTAACATCTCGTACGATGGTTTTTTTTACCTCGTGCACTCTGCTATGCACGTCCAGCATGAAGGAATGAAAATGGACCCTTTTTTTGTTTTTAATCTGAAACATTTTTATTTAAAAACACATTATATTATATTACGAAAAAGTTTTACTTTTATTCTGTACCGCACATGAAAAGGTATAATTTATCTCAGTCCACTTATTCATTTAAAAAACATTAATTTTTATTTCAATGTTTGATGCTTTAGTTTAAAAGGTCTCAAGATATCTCGTTATGCAATGTACTCAATCAATAACCGTTCGAGTTATGCAAATCACAAGAGCTGTTCTTTTATCTGTATTTAAATTGCGTAAAAACGAAACGCGTGAACTGAGATATTTAATTTAGCCTTTCATGTGCAGTGCTTACGCAAATGGCAACCAGAGAGATACCTGGCAACAATTGTAAAATAGGTCCATCAACATTGTTTTACCTCCACCCACTGCTCCATAAATGTACAACCCTTTTGGCGCATCCCTCCGTTTGCTGCCAAACCATTTTTCCAACAGATTTAGCTGCTGTGGCTTGTAATTGTGCACTTCGCGAAAAATTTTCTGCAAAGTCTGGGCTACTATCATTTGATAGGTGTCTTCCACAAGCTCGCCCCTCGCTATCTTCTGCTTCAGAGCACTGACTGGTCCAGCACTCAGGCCTAAGTCTATGTTGTGTATGTATCTCTGAATATAAATCGCAGGTTGTACACGTGTCAATACGTGACAGAGATTATTCGGAGTAGCACACGTCTTGGCGAGATGATAAGACATAACTGTTAGAATATCACCTGAAAAATCGAAAAGAGCTATTAAGAGTATGATTCATCGAATCACTCAGCGTCAGATCTATTAATACTTAAGAATGTAACACGACTGAACTACGATTAATTTAATTAGCAATTAATTAAAATTGCTTCAGCTCATTGTCCTTGAGCTCTGAGTCCCATATGCAAAAAACGATAAGGATTAACAATGTCATTATCTATAATTAATATTATTACCAAATTGTCAAGTAAATTAATCACAATTAAGCCAGTCAAAATCGGAGTCGTTTGCGAACGTGAAAACTTGACAGGCATAATCTTCGCGCAGATACACGCTATCGTAGGTACGCGATAACCTTGGCGTCGGGTAAAAAAAAAATAAAAATGGCAGGGAGGCACGTGTCCCGAATTAAACGCTCACACGCATAAACAGCCGAAAAAAGATGCGCACGTTGACCAAGAGCGCACCAGAGGATCCGGAGTAGTGTAGTGCACGAAGCTCCGGTTTAAGGAGGAGAAAAGACCCGCTTTCCCCCGCTTCGACATTCGTTGCAGACCACGGTTGTGCGGGTTCGTTCCGCGCACCTGTCACGCGCCTCCGCACTCGAGGAAGACGTGTCTTTTGAAAGACCTCGTGTTCGCCGCGCCGTCATGCCGGAGTAGGGATGCCTCGGTACAGTTTGAAACATCGATACCTCTTCGCTAAAACATCCCTATGCAAGAGCGACCAGTCTGAAATATTTTCATCGCGAGATAACTAAAATATATCCCCGAGACATTTTCTGGCCAATCATCATTTTGATCTTGGAACCGCTATGATGATCTCCATCTCTTTCACTCGAAAGATCTTTGCAAAATGTATTTTCGTTATTTAAATTAATAAAAATGTTTCATAAATTATCTACGTAAATCTTGCTAGTAATATTATTCGATAGATTACGTGTTATTTTATATTATAAAATAAGTATTGCTTACAATGTGAATACATAAACGGTAGTCTAATGTACTTTTATGCGTGCACTTTGAAAGAGCCAGGTCTCTTTCTTGTAAGCGTATTCCGTCAGTCTCTCTTGAGCATATTTAATCAGACACTTCCATGGGAAGATTAGGAATGTGGATAAGAAATGCGAGATCAATGGCCTTGATGCTTAATCCGTGCGATCTTATAACACCTCGTGTCGTAAAAATGATTGTCCTGCGAAATATAATCCTCGAGATCTCTTGATGCAGTTGACGACTTGATTCAACTCTTAATATGCTCAGTCGTTATGATAAAACTTTGGGTAAAACGTAGAAGTATATTGCGGTAGTCTTCGTTTGTCAACCCCGAGTGTTTCTCTGGAGGAATAATAGCGTCTTTCGATAATTTTGTCGAAAAATCTGCTGAGTTTCACAGATGAGCTAGAACCCGCCGCTAGAGATCTTATCTGACGACAATCCTGTTGAAATAAAGCGTGTTAAGTGTGTTTGACAGTCTATTGGATGTAAAATATTTACCAAAAATATTTCATCCGCCCCACACTCCTCTGCAATAGTCGCAGAACGTCTGTGTATTGTAGATTTTATGGAATTTGACTCGGAGATCAAATCGAGCTTTGTTCCAATGACCAAAATTGGTATCTAGAAATAAATATTGGTATGCTATTTGGCATTAATATACACACAGAGTATCCATTTGCTATGGGACACCCTATTTATTGCTGTATATTTTTAAGCTATAGCTTAAAAAATTATTGTCACCTGAGTTGAGCCTACAAATTTCTCAGGATCAAAGTCTTCAAATGATTTGGACTTTGAAGAACCTCCATCCTTACTTAAAACCTCCTCCAGCCACTTCTGCAAATTCTGCTGTGATTTTCGATTTGTTAAATCATGGACTAATATTATGCCTAGTTACAAACAACACATTTTTACAATTTTACTTTTACATTTTTATCTCAGCCTCAGGGTGCATCCCCCATGGGTGTAAGAATACAATTGATTTAATTAATACAAAATGTACACATACCATTTGTGGAATTATAAAACACTGATCTGGTGTTTTTGTGACTCTGGCTCCCACCAACATCCCATAACTCAATGAAATATTTTTTCTGGTTTGGTGTACCTTCTTTATATTCATGCAGCTTAACTTCCACAGAACAACCTATTGTCCAGGAAGGACTACTGATAGGTTGCTGCTGACATATCAAATGTGTCAATGATGTTTTACCAACACCTGCAATAATGAAAGTACCCATTATAAATATACAGATTCAAAGAATTTTTTTTACAAAGATAACACCTTTGTAATGACAATTTAGAATGAGTTACAATTATACATAACCTAACGTCTAAAAATTAAAATAACTAAGATATTAATAGACACATTAACGCGATGAAAAATATTTGTACCACTATGCAAATATGCCAACTTTGACGCGGAATATTTCGGTGCACAGTAAAGCCCAACAAAAAATTCAAACAGATGTATTCGTAACATTTACCCAAATAATAAATGATTTTCTCACGTTTACCTGAGTCTCCTACAACGATAATTTTAACTTTGTCTATTGCTGCCATTAGGTGAGCCTCGTCAAACGTTTTCTACTTGAATTATTTTCACGTTTGACAGGCAGTTTCTTTGCCAATTTCGAGGCAGTGCCACGCAGAGCCTCACACGTTACTTCTCACGCATGCGGTTTTGCACGCGAATAACATTATCTTCCGGCAGAGAGCCCAACTCGGAATTGCGGCTTCCACGCTTACAAATGCAGAGGCTCGTCCGTGTAAAGTGAGCGCTTCGGCTGCCGTCGGATAGAAAAAAAGGCATGAGCTATACATTGTCCTACTCTTTTGCGGCGTCGCCGGCAGTTATCGCAGATCCGCGAAAGAATAGGACAGACAATGTATAGCTCTGGCCTTTTCTTCTATCCGACGGCAGTCGAAGCGCTGGCTTCACACGGACGAGCTTCTGCATTTGTACGCGTGGAAGGCGCGATTCCGATTCGGGCTCTCTGTCTCCCGGTAGACTTCACATTTGACTGATAATGCACAAAAATTAAAAAGCAGCAGCAAGCTTTGAACAGGTCCTCGACCGAAAGACAAAGTTTTTTTTAGTTCCGAAAAAATTCGCTGCGAGCCGTCACTATTGCCGACGGCAATTTGTCAAAGTGCTTATGCGAGACAGGTGAGTATTGGGGGAGTCGGGAATGCTACCGCCAAATCGAGATTCGAGCTAGTGATGGGAGCTAACCGAAACGTAGTACGAATCAATGCGACAAGTCAAACGTCCAATGTTTCAGTGGTATCATCATTATATTCGGCAGTCATGAGGCGCAACATCGAAACCGTACCGTTTGTGAGATTTTTCCAATTCTAACCTACAACTTATCCTGTGAATGGTGCCGCGGCTGGTTGTACAGCTGTGTTTTCGCGACGTTTCCAAGACTTTTGCGGCTCAGGCGATGAGTCCGAGTTCAGGACGAGCATAGCGATACACGATAAAGGAAAAGAGAAGAAAGGAGAAAATAATTCTGAGCTCCGTAAGAATTCGGGACTACAGTATTTACGTGGTGAAGCAGGTACATTTTATAACTGTCAACATTTTCTTGCGAAATATCTTCTTTCTTTAACATGTTGGTCTGATTTGTAGGTGAGAGATGAAGATGAGATAAAATTTTATTCATGTGACAACTGCACTTTCTGGAGAATAAAATTTGTAAGATTAAAGTACATTTGAGATAAAACTAAATATGTAAGCAGATAGTATTGTAATAAGAATAATAAGTACTAGCAGTAAAGTTAATACCTGTATCAACTGTTAAAAAATTATTTTGACTACTTAAAATATGAGTGGCGAGGAAAGACTTGTCACTGAGGTACCTAGTAGCTTGAAGAAACTGGCAAGACTTGTTGTACGTGGGTTCTATACAATAGAGGATGCTCTAATTGTAGATATGTTGGTTAGAAATCCATGTAAGTAATTATATACTGATCTACAAAATCTTCTAAAGCATCTTTTTAAGTAATATTTTATTTAATGTAAATAATTTTACTAGGTATGAAAGAAGATGATATTTGTGAATTACTCAAGTTTGAACGAAAGATGTTAAGAGCCAGGATATCCACATTAAGAAATGATAAATTTATTCAAGTGAGATTGAAAATGGAGACAGGATCTGATGGCAAAGCACAGAAAGTCAACTATTATTTTATTAATTACAAAGTGTGTCAAATGCTATTTAACTAGATATAATGCTGATGAAGTTGGAAAAACAATTAATAAATATTTATAACTTTATTTTAGACGTTTGTAAACGTAGTTAAGTATAAACTCGATTTAATGAGAAAGAGAATGGAAACCGAGGAGAGAGATGCGACTAGTAGAGCTAGTTTTAAGTGTCCGAGTTGTTTAAAGACATTTACTGATCTTGAAGTAGGTATAGTATGCATTAAATTTAACTTTAGTTTATATTCTTACATTACAATTACGAGTAAACAGAACTATTAAATTTCTGTACAGGCCGATCAACTTTTCGATATGAGAACTGGTGAGTTTAGATGTACATATTGCCGGGAGATAGTGGAGGAAGATCAGTCTGCTCTTCCAAAGAAAGATTCCAGATTATTATTAGCAAAGTTCAATGAACAGCTAGAACCACTCTATATATTATTAAGGGAAGTAGAAGGAATTAAATTAGCGCCCGAGATACTGGAACCGGAACCTATTGATATCAACACTATTCGAGGGTACAAGTTTTTCAAAATACTTTTATGTATTAAAATTTTTTATTTTCTTTTAAGTAATTATTTTTATTATAGTATTGACACGAAAAAACCAAGCGGTCTTAGAGCACCTAACGAACAGTGGTCCGGTGAGGCAACTAGAATGTCAGGCTTCATGGTGGAGGATACCAGAGTCGACGTTACTATTGGAGACGAGTCTCCTGACGATAGCGCGTCGAATCATAGAAAAGAGAGACCCATATGGATGATGGAAAGCACAGTTATCAATGCCGATGGTTCACAGGTATCTTTTTCGTTTTGCTGTTCTCGCCCTTGTAGATCTCATCTTTAATTCGCGAATGTCTTGCAGCCGGACGGCGTAAATACACAAGATAGTATCTTGGATAAAGCTGCAGCCACTGCCACAATCTCGACTACGACGAATAATAAGCAAGGCGAGGACATTATGTCGGTCTTATTAGCTCACGAGAAAAAAGGTGGCACGAATTCCGCCGCGTCTATTAAAGCAGCGCTTCCACAAGAATCTAGCGATAGTAGCGATAATGAAGAAGATACAGAAATGCAGGCGATTGATACTGGTAAAAAGAATTAATTAAAAAATTTGACATTAAAACAGTTAACTGTTTAAACGAGAATAAGATATAAAATCTCTATTTAAAAATTAATGAAAAGGAATTTCACAAACCATTTAAATAATTACTAATTAATCTTTATAAAAAAAATTGTTAACTCGATTTTTAGGCGAGGTAGAAGCGATGGATTCCGAGGACGATGTATTGGTGCCGACCGTGAGCGTTGGTGGCAAAACGGTTGCCATTACCGACGTTAAAGACACTTTGATTGCAGAAATGACGCCCATAGAAAAGGAGTCTTACATCCAAACGTATCAGGAATTTTATTCTCACATGTATGACTAGACGGACAACGAGAGTAGTCTTCACAATGCTCTGCATAAGACTGATATTGATTTGGTATCGTTGTTTCCTGTAATATTTTGTATAGTCATAAAATGCATATAATTTTTTATAACGTAATGATTTTTCATAGTAACGTATAACAATCCTGATGTGGATCATCTTGTACGTATTTTTTGTATCAATAAATACAGATTAACATTAGCCATAGTGTTCGAAGGAATAACCGGTTTAAAAAGAGAAAAGATAAACTTGCATTTTTACAGTTTCATATATATTTTCTAATGTAATTGAACAATATTGGTCAATTAAACAGTTCTTTACTAATAAATAAACCATAAGAAATTAGATGGAACTAATATATCATGTCACTTCTGGTAAGACGGGAATTTTTTTAAACTAAATCATTACGATTTATTTAAGTTTAGTTAACATTTTTTTTTTTTTACTCGTCTTTTAATGAATTTCTATCCAACCACCACCATTGCACAGAAATTCCGAGACGATTTAATTTTTTATAATTATCTTTTCGCTTTTTTGTTTTCTTTTTAGTTTTTAGTAATAGCTTTATAATATTATATTAGAATATTAAAATTAATTTTTAATAGTGTTTTCTTTTTGTCTACATTAATTGAATACAATACGTTTACTGAAAATCACGTCAAAAGAATCCAAAAAAACGTAAGTTTTAAATAAATTATAATTTAAAAAATATTTTAATTCTTAGTACGTTTTTAATTGTATATATAGTTCTCTTAAGTTTAATAATTAATATTTAAAGATAAAGAATAACTTTAAACACAAAAAATAATTAACACGAGTAGAAAGTTCAGGATTCTTTTGAAATAATAGCAAGATAAAAAGCGCTAATTTCTCGCTTTTTTTTTCTTTTTTTCTTATCTGCCTTATTCTGGTTCGTTTAAGCGTAAACGAGCGAAGTCTTCAAATATGATATTATCATCGTCATCATTGGTGTAACAAGAGTTTTCATATCGTGCCCTGTCAATGCTTTTGCTTTTCTTCAATATCGCATTTTCTCTTTCAACGGCACCTGTAAAGAAAGAAAAAAAAACAAATTTTTATTTAAATATAAAAAATTTTTAATATTTAAGTTCTAAAGTAAATCTCTTATTTAAAAAAGAATAAATAAGTAAAATATAGTTGATGAAGATGTGATAATATTCTGAATAACGTACCAGGGGCCGGATGCATCAGTTTGAATGGAACATCGGTGATTAATTCACCACCCAGCGTGCCGCAATTTAACTTTACTCGAATCGAGTAGGAGATTACAATACCTAAGGCTTCGGTCGGACATTTGCCTTCGGAAACCAGAGTTGAAGATGCTAAATTTACGTCATCGTCCTAAACGGGATAATCAAAATTTGTTATCATTAATATATATTAGGATAATTAAAGAAAATATTAAATTAGTTTATATTTCAGGTTTGTTCAAGCATGTAGCATACTTTGAGATGCCCGTCGAGGGCAATCCCACGCCGGTCCTTGTTGCTGCTGGCCAGTGGCACAAGATAGAATTGTTTCGTGAAAGATGCGCCCGGTGTGATCGGGCAACCTTCGCGAGTTTCCAAACTAGCGACGTGTCGTGAAAATTGGGTGTTCACCATAGTCACCTCGCAGTGCTGAACCACGAATAACTACGAAGAGAAAACGGCATTAGCGATAGAATACGATAAATAGAGATTTTAGTAAACTTATTTTTTGAAATCTACCTTAATATTCTTCACCGCTTTTCGGGAATTGTTTGTAACTGTTATATTAGCAGCGACTTTTTCACCGTGATAGTAGATCTCTCTGTCTAACGTGACTTCCAGACTCAGTTTGCCTTGAGAGAAGGTAAACCCTTTCGAAATCAAGGAGCTAGGAAGACGACGGCCGCGCGTAGGTGGAGCAAACTGCAATTTCTTGATGGCTAATGATACAGAGGACCTTTTGTGTCCCTAACAAAATGAAAAAGCATGCGTTTGCAGATGCTTTATTTTTAAGTTACTCATTAGCTTTCGATATTCGTACGTCTTCTATTTTGATACCTTGTCGTCTTCATTTTCTCCAACATATATTTTTACGGCATATTCGACACCCAGGGGTTTTCCTTGATCGTCATCGCCGGGCTGGAGAGTGACCGAGCAAGGAGCCGTCTGCGGAAAGTGGAACGTGAATGGATATGCGTTCGTACCCAGGCGTTTCAGCAAACGATCCTGAATCGCCGTGGTCTCTTGCTTCTCCTTCTTCTGCGGTATTATTTGATCGCGACATAACACCAGTTCCTTGCTGAATTTCACTCCCATCACTTCATCCTCCTCACGGCCATATCGGTAGGTCGTCAAGACCTAAGCACAGCAAAACGTTTATACATATTGACGAAAAATGTGCTAAATACTTTTCGGGAATTATTTAAATTTTTGTAACTACATATTAGACGTTTTACCAACCTGACCGAAAACCTTGCGCCCTTGGAGGTAGTCATTCTCTACAACGATGACGCCGTCAATAGGATCAGTGTGGTCTAGATGATCAATAAAGTCTCTCTTGCCCAGATATACCGTGACTTTGCCTGAGTAAAATTAACAAACTATTAATTAAAGCAAAATTTTTAGATAAAATTGAGAGTGCTCACCATTGGGAGTAGTCTTCTTGAATACTTTAATAGCCGCAACAAAGACCAGAAATAATAAAGAAATCATTTGGCTATATATATATATATATATATAATTTTTTTTAAATTATTTTAAACAAATGATTTAGCAGAGAAATTTCTTTCCCGCCCAGAAGTGACACGTCCTCGAAACTTCGTTCAAGTCCTCATATAGTCTCGTCAGGGCTTCCCTCGTCTCGAAGCCATACGTCTAATAATACTGTTAATGAAATTACTTCGTTATAAAACTGATTTAAGAGGATTGCGAATTATGTGTGACAAAGAGAGTCGTATACATTTTCGATCATTAATAAATCATGTTCAACAACATGAGGTAATATTTTCGTACGCAATATACTTAATTACGATATTCTCGTGCAAGTTAGAAAGTTGTTAAAACAATTGTGCTTATTGCGCAAAAGGCAACATCGAGGTATAAGTAGAAGTTGGATAAAAGAACTCACGCTTTCAGTCTTAAGTTTATTTCGATAATGAACGTTTATACAATATAATACGGAGGTATTTTCTGCAGTTTAAACAAAATCCCCTGAATTCTTCAAACGGTCGCTCGTACGTGTTTCCACGATTTTCTCCAGTGATACATGACACCTATCGCGAGCTTCAAGTAGATATTACTTAGCGTTAATAATTAAACTCGCTTATATTTCCCTTGCAATTTATATTTCTTCATATTTCCAGGTTGATAGATAGTCGATGTAATGCATATACATATACTTTTTCGTATATACGTATGCGGGTGTGAACACCATCGGCATAACGATGCTCCCAAAAATATTGTGGTAACTGAGAGACACTTTCTTTTTTTTTCTTTTCTTTTTTTTTTGTTTTGTTGCGCAATATGAAAAAGGCAGTAGTAGTTCGAATGCCCTTCGAAATCGTACAAGCTATCGCTTCCTCGGCGGTCGTAATCAAAGGAGTAGAGTTGATTAAAAATAATTTTACATTGTGCATACAAGAACTTTCGACCAACGTTCTTGGTGCTTCAAACGCCTTTTTTTTTTTACATTCGACGGAACAAAAATGTTCACGACGGAACATATTTAAGAAATGCACGTAGCCACCAAGATTCGCAAGATCTTTATCTTAATCGAGTTAAAAAAAAAAAAAAGAAAATATCACGCGCAGAATTTTAATACTACACGTACGTACAACGTAATTAGAACTGCTATGAACTATAAAAAAAATTTTACGAAGGCGATAACAGTAAAAATAACATAGTAATAATAATAATCATGACAAACATGTCTAATAATAGGCACAGTTAAAGTGTATGGTGTATGTAGCTATATTCATTATTCAGCATTTTTTTTTTAATTAATTACAACTACAGAAATTCGTTGCTACCAGGGAACAGAAATGCTTTGCATGAGAGATTTTATGAAATCTTTATTCCAAATAGTTACGTTTCACAATGCCTTCGTACAATACCTACTATAATCTACAATATTATCCCGACACTTTTACAGCTCTCGTAACGTTTATATTGTAAATGAGATCGTTCTTTTTCTTTTTACAAGAATTTTCAATAAAGAGCGTAAAAAAACGATAACTGCAAAAAAATCTTTTACCATTTTATATGCTTATAATAAAGAAAATATTGTTTTTAGCCAAAGAAAAAAAAAAGTCATAAGATCTGCCACGAGCAAAATTCGCCAATCAATCAAAACAAATTCTTTACTATCAATTTAACAAGTTATTACACTAATATGTTCTTGTAATTATTAGTTTACAAGTAAATTATCCGTAGTTATTTAATCTCTTAATTTATGCAATTATACATTGAATTCTAACGTCATCCCGCTCCTCGCCGAACAGTTAGGATTCGAGAAAGGCAATCCTTTTTATTCGTGAATGCACACTATCGTCTGTCTTGAAATTTGCAAAGTGCATCTCACACGTTTGCAACGAAATGCTTAGAGCATTGATTACCGTATATACTTGAGCAATATCTAAACTGTCGTAGCGTCAAGAACGAACAGAAAAACTTACTGAGATATACCTTATCATTTTAGTACTCGACATAATGCTCTATTCATATGACAAGCACAAAATTTCCGCCCATGTTTTACAATATTTCGAACAAGCTAAGAGAAAAAAATATATATCGGTATGACAAGCTAGAAAGAAATCTCTTAGCTTCTTTTCTCTTTCTCTCTCACATTCTCTCTTCCTCTCGCGCTCCCTTAGCTGGTTATCAAGCCTCGCGGCGCTATAGTCTTGCACTGTGTACACATATCGTATTTTTTAATTCGTAATAACATTTGTACATAAGTAGAATCAGTTCCCTGATACCAGCGCACTTCTAATGTCGAACAGTACAAATATTGTTAGTCTCGAAAGTATACACATGGTAAATTTTTATAATGTTTACAATTCACCGCAATTTGTTCTCTCTCTTTTTCTCTCTGCAAACTTACGTCACTAATCATCATCTTTTCTTCTTTCCTTATTTTTCTTTTTTTTTTTAGTCCTTTTTCTTTTATTAAATACTGCTGAAACCATGGTTCGTTTTTAAAGGCGATTCCCGAAGCGAGATAGCGCTGCTGCGGATCTCGGTGTAAGCAAAATTTGTTTCACACAGTAGAAATCTGCGATACGACAAAATATTTAAAAAAATATAATGATAAACTTTTCATTAAAAAATTATTTCGTGAAACTTACTCAATATCCTTTACAGAAATGTTTTCTTATAAATAAAAAAAAATTTTTTATGATAGATCTGAAAGCAGAAAAACAGCATATTGTTAATATAAGAAGAACAAAGACATTACGAAACATAAATGTTACTAGGGCAAATACTTACAACTCGGTGCAGCTGCAGACTCGAATTTTTTTTGTATCTGATCGTATGTGAATTTGACGAAAGCGTCATACTGTTCGGAGAGCTTTAAATGTAAAATCTGATCGTATTCTTCTCGGATTTGCGTTTCTTGCTCCTTGAGCATTCGCTCGCAGATCAAGCCAACCTGCAAAAATTAATTTTTTAGCTGGCAGATATTTTTAATTAAAGAGTAAAATTAAAGGGAAACAAAAAATTAAATGATACTTCACCTGTCTAAATGTGAAAAGAGGTTTTTCTTTTCCGCTAGTGTTATGACTAAAGGGAGTTAAAGAGGAGCCAGATGGACCAGAAGGACTAGAGGGTCCCTCCATATCTGATGAATCGCTGGTCTGAGGGTGAAAGTGCAATTGTTTACGTCTCTGCAATCTGCGAATTTCTTCTCTGATGTTCGCTGCCATTTTTTCTGTAGAAATAATTGTCTAAATTAGTTTTCAGGAAAACTGCAGTCTACTCAATTTATCATCATAAAAAAAAGTATGACAAATTAAAAAATTAAAACATTAATTATTTACTTTAAATAAATATCAGTGAAAGCTAAAATTGCAAGCTTTCCAAGCGAACTTTACAGCCCACTGTTATTTCTTATATTTCATTAATATTAATATAACAATATAAAGACTTATATATGAAGTAAATGCAAAAAAATAGTTAGAAATATCTTAATTCTTCTTCACAAATATTCAAATACAATTATATCTAACAAACATCAAACCACTTTTAAAATAAAACAATCGTATAATATATGCAACAAAATATTAAATTGAAATATTAACTTAAGTCATCCAGGTGCATCGCATGCCAATAACATTTCGTACAATTTTTACAATCGCGATTGCAATTTCGCTTTTTGTTTCGCGCTGCAATAAATATCTTTTTTACGAGAACTCGCCGCGATTGGATTAGCTATCGCCTCTCCTTCGATTTGTTATCCGCCGTTCGCGGCTTATTCGTCTCATTGTCAACCGACGCGGTTCTAATAGCTCTCAGTTTCTCCCCGCGGTTTTTTGCGTCCTCCGTCTCATCTCGCGGATGATTTAACGGCCTTGCGCGCACCTGGGCGACACGATTCCCCATCTTCGAACGCTCTAATCGTCCAATCGCGCCTCTCGAGCGTTCCTTCTGACGACCGTCAGCGATAACTCTCCTTCAAAAATGAAACATCACTTTCAATATATATATATATAATATATATATGTATGCATGTTTGTTCCTCGCGTTACCATATATATTCGCATACATCGTTGCACGTGCGGGAAAAGCGGAAAACGCGTCCTTTTACGAGGTCGTGGAAAACCTGGAGAATCAAGGGAGAAAAAAAAGAAAAAAAAAAAAGAAAGGGGACGAAAACCCGAATCCCCCGAGCGCGTCCGTTACTACATTACCATATGATTTACGTGCGCCCTCCCCGCGTCCCGTCCCCCCGCGGGCCTACAAGACGAAGTGTGGGCTCTCGAGTACAGGTTTTAAATCGCTAGAGCTTAGCCGCCCCTCTCGCTTTCTCTCTCTTTCTCTTTCTCCGTCTCGTTTCGTCCTTCTGTTCTCTTCACGCCCCTTCGCGCTCGGTCCCTCATATGCGGCGAGGCATGCAAAAGGAAGAAAGGGAGAGAGAAGGAGAAAGAGAACGGCAGGAAGGCACGATGGCGAGGACGCGGGGGACGGGCGAGAGGGAGTACGGGAGACGAAGATAAACACAGGGAATACGCGGTGGGTGCGACGAAGATAGCGCGAGAAAAAATGGTGGCCGCGGTGGGCCCCACGGTGTAATTACCAGGCGTCAATTTGCTGGCTATCTCGCCGAACGGCGATGGCTTCTGCGGGAGCGGGCCGCCGCCGCGCGGCGACGACGCGGATGCGCCGGGTGACGCACACGACATCGGCATGCACCGCCTTCGCTTGCTCGGCCGGCCGTGGCTGTGCACCGGGTCGAACTCCAGGGACCTCTTGAGCGTGGCGCACGCCATGGTGCTACTGCTGCTGCTGCTGCTGCTGTTGCTGTCGGCGGCGGTGGTGGCGCGGCGTTCTCCTGCACCACGGACGACTCACCCGTGCGTCTTGTGTACGCAACTGACACTCAGACTCCTCGTCAAACGACTTCCGTGGCCCCCGGGGGGACAAGGGCGGGGCACGGGTCCGTCGACTATCGGCGCCCGAGAAGCGAAGGCGGGGGGCGCCGGAGGCAGGCGGCCGCGTCTCCGCGTGACACTACGACGCGATCTGGTCCGTCCAGGAACGGCTTGGCGAGGCTTGTGGCCGTGAGCTGGTCTCTCCTCGTCGGCTTGCGCCGCCGCGAAGCACCCAGGAAGCGAACTCGTAGGCGTACGCGCGCGCGCGCGCGCATGAGACCAGGTGCCGACGACACGCGTGCAGGCTACACTGGCAAAACAAATACTGCGCTTCACGGGCAATATGGCCGCCACTTTTGCTGGCACGCCAGGCCTCGCTCGTTCTCTTTCTCTCTCTCTCTCTCTTGCTCTTCCGGGCTTTGGCCTCATCGCGGCTGGTCAACCTGCCGCCACTCGCGCCCTCTGACTTCCGCCTCTTTCCGTTAGGCTGGATCTGCAATAGGATAAATAATAAGCCTTGCGCTGTAAAAAATGAGCCAATGAATTCACATCTAAATTCGAAGAAAATAATTCAATGGTAAGACCCACCTGGTCAAGCTTCGATTAAAATAAATTTACATTTTGTTTAATCCCCGATTAAATCAGATTATTATTATTGCTCATTATTAATTAAATTAATTGTGAATCTTATGGTAGCTTCACAACTCTCGACGCCCGACGTCCAATGAGACACCGCGCTCTGTAGAGACTTTTATCAGAAAACTCTGTAAGACAAGAATAATTTTCCATTTGCATCGAAAACTTGGGTGATTCTCCCTCGTAGCTCTGACTTCGATTTATTAAACAGCGAGAATGGAACGTAAATGAAAGTTTATCTGAATTTCGGTGCGAATGGAAGGGAAACGACTCTCCCAGCGAGAGAATAAAAAACAACGCTGAACAACCATGTAACTTGCGTCTGCGCCGTGTAATTCAGCTCGCGACGAAACGCGGGGTATAAAGATCACTCCGCAGCGTCCGCGCGCGGATAATGTCGATACTCAAGGATCCCCGAGTGTTCATCCTACGCGAGCGTGTGTGATCGCGCGTCGGAGGCGGCACGATGTCGCAGTGAAAGCGCGCACCCCCTTTTTTTTTTTTATCCCTCTCCTCCTCCCTCGCCCGGGATCGCGAGATCTCGTCGTCCCGAGAGGGACGTGCGTGCGTTCGTGCGTGCATGCATGCGTGCGAGCGTGCGTGCATGCATGCGTGCGTGCGCGCGCGAGCTCGATATATTTTTTTTCTCGATCCTCCTTCCTCTCACCTCCCCTACGACACATCGTCACCGCGTCTTCGCGTCGCGTTGCTCGACGGCGGCGTCGGCGGGACGCGCGGCGGGAGGAACGGACTTGTAGGTTATGAAAAAGTCGTGCAAACATTGGACGAGCGTGAGCAACATATCGACGGTGTGCCTGCCGAGGACGAGGCGTAATCGCGCGATTAGCCTTGGCGACGACAGCCTCCTGGACAACATGAAGGAGCAAGACATCCCGGAGTACCTGGAAGGCTGCGGCCTGTCGGCCTGCACCGCCAGCAGCGACATGTCCGAGGACGTGGAGTTCCAGATGATGCGCGAAAACAAAGACAAGAAGTTCTCGACGACGTCTTCCCTGGTGAGCAGTAGCAGCAGCCTGGCCGACTCCAAAAAGACCGTCACGGTTAAACATCCGGATTCGAACAAGCCAAAGCCCACGACCAAGCGCAACAAGCCGATCCAGGCGGAGCTAGACGTGACCAAGGAATTCATCCGATGCCGGGAAGACTGTGTGAAGCGACTGGACCTGAGCAAGGCGAGCATCACCAACCTCCCAAGTTCTGTGAAAGAGCTCAAGCACCTGCGGGAATTCTACCTCTACGGCAACAAGCTGGCGACCCTGCCGCCCGAGATCGGTTATCTGGCGAACCTCGAAACTCTGGCGCTGAACGAGAACTCGCTCACGAGTTTGCCTAACACCCTGGAGAACCTGACGTCGCTGAGGGTACTGGACCTCAGGCACAACAAGCTCAACGAGATCCCGGACGTGGTGTACAAGCTAACGTCGCTCACCAAGCTGTTCCTGCGCTTCAACCGCATCAGGTACGTCAGCGATAACATATGCAACCTGAGAAATCTCACCATGCTGAGTTTCCGTGAAAACAAGATCAGGGAATTACCCACGGGAATAGGTAAGCTGGTTAATCTCGTCACCTTCGACGTTTCGCACAATCACCTGGAGCATCTGCCCACCGAAATCGGAAGGTGCGTGCAGCTGTCCACTCTGGATGTGCAGCACAACGAGCTCCTTGACCTGCCGGACTCGATCGGCAATCTAGTGTCTCTAACGAGACTCGGAATACGATACAACAGGTTAACGAGCATCCCGAAGTCGTTGGCGAACTGCAAGATGATGGACGAGTTCAGCGTTGAGGGCAATCAGGTGTCGCATCTGCCAGACGGTTTGCTGGCGAGTCTATCGAGCCTCAGAACGATTACGTTATCCAGGAACATCTTTACCTCGTATCCGGCGGGCGGTCCGGCTCAGTTCGCGAACGCCTACTCCATCAACGTGGAGCACAATCAGATCGACAAGATACCCTACGGCATTTTCTCGCGATCCAAAAATCTCGCCAAGTTAAACATGAAGGAGAATCTATTGAACGCCTTACCGCTGGACATTGGCTCGTGGGTGACCATGGTTGAGCTGAACCTCGGGACGAATCAGCTGATGAAGATTCCGGACGACATACAATGCCTGCAAAGCCTGGAGATCCTGATACTCTCCAACAATCTTCTGAGACGTATCCCAACTACCATCGTGAATCTCCAAAAGCTGCGGGTGCTGGACTTGGAGGAGAACCGCATCGACTTGCTGCCGAACGAGATTGGCCTTATGACCGAGCTGCAGAAGTTGATTCTGCAATCAAACCAGATCACCGTCTTACCGCGTACTATTGGACACCTAAAGAATCTCACTTACCTCAGCGTGGGTGAGAACAACCTGAGCTACGTACCGGAGGAGGTCGGCACTCTGGAGAGCCTGGAAACACTCCACCTCAACGACAATCCGGGCCTGCACAATCTACCGTTTGAGCTGGCGTTGTGTAAGAACCTCGGTATTATGTCAATTGAGAACTGTCCGTTGTCGCATATACCAGCAGACATAGTAGCCGGTGGCCCGTCACTGGTAGTCCAATTTCTCAAGATGCAGGGTCCCTATAGACCATAATTATTTTATTAATGACACGTGTTTTACATATGGTCACGTAGATGTCGATTCTTAATAACGAAAGAGAAAGAAAAAAAAAGAGTAGAGACCCCGTTGTTAAAGAATTGTTGAATAACACGACAAATGTATTTACTCGATTCAATTTTTTATCGTAATGATCTTATTTTTAATACGGAAAGGAACGCCGTCACATATAAAAATGACACGGGTTATTTTGTTTCGAAATGTACGTAAAAATATTAAAATATATTTTTCTGACCGCAGAAAGATGAAAACCGTGAAATGTTGAATAAGAATACTTTTGACGGACAAGAGAAAAACAGAGCAACTCTTGCGCGATTCAAAGATTTAAATGTCACGATGAATAACAATTTTTAATTTTAAAAAAGTATAAATTGTGTATATATTTTATATTCGTTAAGCATGCATCTATTACTGACTCATTGCTAACAATTATTTTAATATTTGAAACATTTATATATTTTAATTGCTTGCGTTAATAAATTAATTCTTTTATTATTACGCGCACACAAAGTATTTTACGTAACTGTAATAAGAGATATTTTCACGCGTTTATTGTAATTATTTTTTAATTTTATATTCCACGTTAATTGAAAAGGCTAAACGATTTAGAAAAATTTTAATCGTTGATGAACATAAAATCACGCAATAAAATGCGTGTTTTTGCAAAATTATATAACGAACTATTCTAAAATGTTTAAATAAGAAAAAGAAACCACAAAATCTTTAACTTATTGAACGATAATTAAGAATCGGCACTATGTGGCGCTATTTGCTATATTAAAAGGTTGAAATTTCATACATAAGCCAAGAAAAAGATATTTTATTAAAATATTTTAATCGGAAATTGTAACTGTGAGAGCATACCGAAATGAAACGATACACGTAAGTGACCACATCTCATTCTTCGATATCGTGTATATGATATCAATTGTTTCTCATCCGTTTCGTCAATGTTATCTTATAAGATACAAAATAAGGATACGAACAAAGTGACGTTAAAAATGCCTCGAAGCATTTCTCTCCTCCTTCTTTATTTGCTAAAAGGAAAAAAATAAAAAAAGAATTGTTTCCAATCATTTTGTAACGTCACGTCGATCGTACTTTAAAACATATATAGATGTAAGATCTAAAAAATTCATTCTTCATAAAATTATAGCTTTATTTATCAGAAATTCCGTACCGATAATGAAGATTACCCTGACTAAGGTGAACATTTATACAAAAAAGAAGAGAAAATAACTGAACGGATCGACGCATATAAAATATGTACAAGATATCCAGAATGCGAGAATTTACTTTTATTATGCAATAACGAACAACGATAATGGATTTCTTCGAGACTCGCTGAGTAACGTAAGGTGAGCTCTAATGTGCAATTATTCCTCTACAAAGTAGCGCGAGATTTCTCACGGTAATCCGCATCTCTCTCCGTTTAAATTAGATGAATATGCTGGAAAAAAAGGGGGGGGGGGGACTGCCCGAGCGTAAAGTGCACGTTACGGTTTGCAGACTATCGGAGAAATTTTTGAAACGATAAGGCGGCGCTGAATAAAAAAGACGACGGCGGCGACAGTATCCTGTGATTGTACAAAAGACGAAGATAGCGCGAATCCTATTCTCGAGACGCGCTGCTTAGCGCGACGATTAAAGCAACGAAGCCTCTATACTGTTTCCAGAGATGTACTTTTATTAGAGATTAGAAGGATCTTGTTGCCAAGTGTCAGCGTTAGGATGAAAGCGGAATGAAGCAGTAGATACCGAGCATTTTCTTGAGATTATATTTTGCTAAGTTCCACGAGATGATCGCACTCTCATCAATTTTTTTTTTTTTTTTTTTTTTTTTTCCTCCTCCGTACCTCTTTCTCACATCGACGTTGTTCTGCTTTTGCCTTTACACAATGAAATAGTGCCAATGTAGTTATAACGGTGTATGTATCGTATGTCCGTGAATATATTTGTATGCGCGTCATATTATTAATTATAAATAAGTATTGTCGTACGTATGTCGCGTAAAAATAGACTCGCATTTAACGATGTGCCTGACAGGTCTTACGAGTCTTGGGTTCTTTTAAGATCCTTACGGCTTATCGATTACTTTATTCTCGATAGTCCTTTCACTTGTGTATATGTTGTTGAACTGTATTTCTCTATGTTAAATGGCATAGTCGTATAACACACTGTACAGAACAGCGTCATAATTTAGCGACGGCAATTAGCGAATTCCCCTTTATTACGTCGTTCTCAACGTCTTATGGCTTACTTAATGTCGACTCTTCGTTATCACACATATAACACTACGTACGCTCTTGCGTTATTTAATTAAGTTAATTTAATTAGGATTTAATTTTTTTTTTTTGGTAGGAAATAGTTTTAATTAGTATTATATACATATGTGCGAACGCGTTCTTGATTATCGCACGGAAAAAACTATCGAAAATCAAGCTGTAGTAATTATTTGTTGAGTCCGCGTCCGATCATTGTAAATCAGATTTGCACACCATGATCTCCGTTAACGCCGCGAAACGTAGGAACACGTTCACCGAGAATGATTTGCGAAGTTAGAAGCGGCTTATACGTTTTGAGCATTGTTTGCAAATGGCTAGATCGTTCAGTGGCCACCAACATATCAATTATCGCATCTAATAATCGACACTCGACGCAGTAAAACATACCCCCGTATACCGCAGTTGAGAATAAGTAATTCCGCGAAAAAGAATAGACGTCTGCCGTGTCAGAGTAATCTCTGTTGTCCGCGAATAGGCGATAGATATATATTGTAAAAAAACAAAAAAAGCAAAAACAAAAAAAAACAATTGCACCTACTATGGCTGTGTGATCAAATTTCTATTCGAGTGCTGCAATTGTCCCTATATATCAATTAATAGTCGTTATTAGGTGCCCACATTTTCTTTGCGTAAACTTTTGGCCCTTGTCCCCATTACATGAGCTAGCTACAATTAAAAGACACTCTTCTCGACGTCTACCAAAAGCTTGATAATCAATTTTTACAATTGCACATGCATTCTAATTCTCTTCAATCTTCGACGTGGCAAAATTCAATACTTAACGTTGCCACTGTAATTCATGATTCGCCGGTCGCTACGTTAAACTATTCGGCATCTGTTATCTATTATTTATTATTATGCGGGTTACAAATCGTGTGGCATAAATCTGGATTTAAAAATGAGACTTAGCAAACTCTTAGTGGACGAACAGAAGTACTCCTTCACTACGGTTCAATACGTTATAAATTTTATATAATTACGCCGTATCTATTTGTAGATTAAAATACCTGGTTTTATTCGAAAGAGTGAAATACGCACCTTGCAAAAATCGTGACGAGGTTCGTTCTTCGGCTTCTTCTTCTTTTTTTTCTTTTTTAAACTGATGATCCTCGTCGCAGAGAGATCGTCATGTAAAGCACGTTCATTTGCAAGTTTTTTCCATTAGATTGTAAACACACGTTTCGACGTGGTTTCAGACTGCAAATTAAAAAAAGTGACTAATGATGAACGGTGTTATAGACTCGTTCTCGTTTACAAAGACTACGTTATCTTGTAATCTATTATGATGACACGAGCGAGCACACGTTGCCGGGGCGGACACTGGGAAACTTAATTAGTACAACTGAAAAATGCACGTCGAGGCAAACGTCGCGAGGGCTCTCGCTAATTAATGAATATGTCAGATATTTTAAGTCTGAAAGTGAAAACTTCCTTCATTGTATTATAGGATAAAGGTTGCGATATAACGGTCGCCATAGGCTCCCACTTACGCGGACTATTAATAGCGAAATGCGTCTTATCGAAGACGTAAAACGGTTCATCGGTATTAAACAAAAGATTTTTCCTTTTTTTTTTTTTTTAAAGAATGACGTAATTCCCTCAACGTTATGTAACGTTATGTATAGAAGCGGTACGTGCTGCGTTACTTAGAGTGGAAATCTTTGAGTTTCAGCAGTACCATAGATTTGTACTACATCTGTTACTTTTAATGTATACTATATGTTATCTACTATTAAGTATATGTCACTGCTTTTGTAATTTTTTTTTGTTACGTAGCTAACTGTTAAACTCATTTATCGTTACAAAATGTTAAATAAAATGATAAAAAAAAATGTTAAACTATATCGACGTATATACTTTAAAATATCCAATTAAAGTATCTAAATTAAAGATCATAAGAGACCAATTGGAGTCTAAGCAGCATTTAAACTTGTGAAACTTTGAATTGCACTTTCGAAGATTTGATAAAAAAAAAAAAGGTCTCTGCAAAATTTATAATTATAACATTTGCACGTCCTATATGTAAAGACTATAATTTTAAAATGTACGTAATTAGATTGAGTAATGTTAACGACAAAGTATTTTTACGGCGTTATACAAACGACGCAATGTGGCGACCGTTTAATAAATTAGTTTTTAGATATTGTAATGAAAGTCTTCACATGTGGAAAATTCATCGAGCCGTTCACATGTAAGTTGCCAAGATCGTTGATACGATGCTATTCATTATGAGAAACTGTTAAACAGTTTAAAAAAAAAGATTTAAAAATTAATAAAAATTGATAAACGCAGCACATAGTCCACGTGGTTTGCAAGCATGTTTACTGTGACGCTTGCAAACGCCCAGTACACTATTCCGAGATAATTAACGCTTGTCGAATAGTCTATTGCGCAACACACGATATTGTGTTAATTGTGTACAATTCTAAGAATGTAATGTTAAATGTAATTCAGTGTACATTACGCGAGATGCTGTATAAATATTTCTAAATATGCAAATGTATTATAAAATATTTTTCCCGAAGTTTTCGCTGCAATTTTTCACCGATCTACCCCGGCGTTCGTCTAAAACATCTGCGTTGCTCTTTTAAGATACTAACATTTTAATAATAATTAATATAACTCTGTTAAGATGATATAATTGAAGTAAAAAAAGTTAATTAAAATAATATGTTAAAAAATAAATTAATAATTTACATTAAAGTGTCGCTTGGTCATCTCTACTCATCAAAATTATTATATGCTTGTTTAAATTGTTAAAAATAATTGCTCACACTCGTGGGTACTTTTGAAATCTCGCTGTGTTTCTTTAAAATGAATCATTCCCACGTAGTATGTAATTTTTGAAAATAGCCTCTTGAGCTTGCACGAAGATGAGGCATACCTAAAATTAACAAATTTTAGTATATTGTTATAATTGCAGGAAGCATCATTTATGTACTCGCTGAGTATAGCATACACATATGTACATACCTAGGTAACTCTGTAATACATCTCGCGTGTGCGATCATCAATTACAGCCTTCATAATTCCGTAAGGTGTTCTCCATCTCTTGTTTGACGTTTTCTCGATTAAGGAGAATCAATCATTTCCGCTCCGACGCCATCGATTTCGCTCTTACGATCAATCAGCTCCAGAACTACAAAAGTGATTTTAGTTTAGTGTACGAGTGCGAACGAAAATACCTTTCAGCCCTGAAATGGAACATCGGATTACTGTAAGCCAGGCCGACTTTTAAAGAATAAAGTTCTTCAAAATTTTTTTTAATATCTCTGACTTTAATTTAAATATCTTAATATTTGGCTTGTCGATTTAAAAAAAAAAATGCTTTGAAATTGATAAATTAGGTTACGATGCAAGTAAGTTTAAAGAAAGAAGCGGCCAAGGTGTGTCGTTTAAAGGTAAAGGACTTCGACCGTACTTTGCTTAATTATTAGTAATAATTACCTAACAAATTGTAGTTACATACCAAGTCTCGATATGCGATTTCGAAGTTATATTTAAGCCGACGAGTAGCTTAAAATCGAGAATTCAAATTGAATCTAAACGAACGAGACGCTCTCGTCCGCGTCCATTTCGTCGGGATTCACTCTTCGTTAGCAAAACGACCTCTCTCAGCCAATAAAATGCAAGTTTACGACCGCGGCGGTCTAACAGGCCAATAAGCGGCAGTTTCGCAACGTGCATTGAAAACCGCGTCCGCTGTGAAAAATCGTGATGTAAATAAAGTTCGAAGACTTCGAAGCTCACAGGGACCGCGAGATCTCGAACGATCCTTCGCTTGTCTTCTCCTACCAGCTGCGAGCTCCGAGATTCGAGGCCTTTTGCGGGCTCTATACACGGGCCTTACATTGGAGGTTATAAACGGAAGCGTATCGGCCATGAATTCCAACGGAATAAAGCTGTTGAAAAAGGCGTAAGTTATCTGCGACGTGTTCTCCAAGAGCTGGAGATGCAAATCCCAACCGCGATCTGAAGACGTTTATGCGCCGATGGCATTCCGGAGCAAAAACACTGCACCGCCTCCTCTCTAACTTCTCTTTTTGATTCAAGGGACCCATATCCTCACGGGGTTCGCTGCCAGAAGTGTCTGGAGATGGGGCATTGGAGCTACGAGTGTAAAAACAAGAGGAAGTACTTACATAGATCTTCTCGCACTTCGCAGCTGAAGAAGGCCCTGCAAAAGCAAGAAGAGGATGATAAGTATGTTCTTAAGTTGTATAAGAGTTAGAAGATTTCAAATAATGTTTTCCCTATAAAAGTATGCAAGTGAAACAATAAATATGATTAAGCATATACCAGTACCTGAAGCATAATTGGAATAAATGTAATGGATTCAATTAATATGAGTTTCTGAATCATGTTTCAGTCAGGAGCAGATTAAGAAAGTAAAGAAGAATCATGTCAAGAAGAAAATGAAGCTTGAGGAGTCCAGCAGCTCAAGCTCGTCGAGCTCATCAAGCAGTGAGAGCAGTGACAATTCTAGTAGTAGTGACTCTAGTAGCAGCAGTTCCTCATCAGACAGTGAATCTGACTCAAGCGACAGTGTGTCCAGCAGTAGTTCTAGCAGTAGTAGCAGTAGCAGCAGTTATGGTTCCTATAAAGACAAATAGCACAGGGTGTGAGGTGAAAGGAACTCTTTCACCTATACCTTTGACAAAGTGGCATTGTCAATTTTAGTACAATGCTACTTTGTCTTTAAGCTGAATAACTCCAGATAGAAAAGAGCAAGCTAACGCGAAGCAAAATATTTGTAACAAAATTCTTGACACCTCTTGTACAATATACATGTGTAATTTAACAAATAATTTTTACTTCAACATAGGTATAAGACATGTTTGCTTAAAATGAACATTTTGATGATTATTTTTTATTTTTTTTTTACGTTTATAATTTAATTACATTAACATAATTGCTTTCCACTTACACTAAAACTCGAATAAATTTTACTTGCAACGTCATTCTGTCCTCTTTCAAACATTTATTAAATAATAAAAGTGGTTTTTTTTTCGTGTGGGGGAAAATGTTTTTTATGGACATCCGAAAGCCGGTCCTCCGGGTGATGTGGGGCTTGCCGATAGGCGACTATACCCTGACTAAGAACATAGGGTCATGGCACCCCTAAATGTCCATGTGGAAATCTTAGAAAAACCAAGGTAAAAAATAACAAAAGTAAAACGACGCTGTAAGTAAGAATTATGAGCTTTAGTGTAAAAATAAAAAAATAAAAAATTTATTACGTTTCTGCTATACTCAGCTTTTGTATGATGTATGATGCACACATATATATCGATCTTATACAAATATATTCAAGATACTTTTTTTACTTCGCGAAAATTTACATTGCGTTAAAAATGTCTCTCATAAAGATTTTAACTTTTGATATTGAATGTAAATGTGAAAATAATTCGCTAGTTACTGTATAGAGTAATTAATATTAAATATATATATAATGCATTATTTTTATTACCGCTGTGTGCGTATAAATGCATAATAGGAACGATTAAGTTTGATTTATTAAAAATATATTTAATGCTTCGATCGCAATTGTACTTGTGCAACAGTATTCAATAATGACATTAAAAAAAAATTAATTAGCGATTCGTTCACAATGTCAATGTGTGAGTATAAAAAAAATGTTATGTGTAGAGTAAAAAAAAATATACTAATTCGTTACGTATATTTAAAATACACCATCGCTTTTCTTCGGATTAATCTTCGATATCTTCGAGCAGAGTCTGCACTATTACTTTTCTCTTTGAGTCGTAAACAAAACTGTTCATTTTGAATATGTCACTCTCGTAAAACGGATGTAAATTGTGTATATCAATTTGTTTCGCCTGCAATTATAAAATATTAATATCAGCGAGACGTTTTTATCTTTAATACAAGATATCAAAAGATAAGTAAAAGTTGTCTTATAAATATTTAAATAACATAAGATTCTTGTGTAAGCTAGTTTTAATTAGCCAAGATAAAAATAAAGATGTTTTTTAACCCAAATTCATTTTAACATAAATTAAATTAATTTATAGTACACAATTAAATTAATAGTTATATATGTAATAGGTTTCACTTCCGTGTATATAAAATTTAATGTAATTATTTGCATTACCCGTTCCAACAAATCCTTTTCTGAAATTTCAACACTAGTGATACGTCCGCCGTGCAAAGCTTTTTGAAACGCCAGAGTATCTAATGTGATCTGTCGTAATATGTAATATAAAAGTTCACTGTGATCTTTCTTGTATGTTAAATATTTCTGGAATGTCTGTAATAAGATATACAGTTTTTAGTACTGAAAGCAAAAATAAACTGAGATTGAAAAGATAAACGAATAAACGGAAGTAAAAAAAATACCTGACGCATAGATTTCATAACAGAGTACTTTTGTGTGTCGACAAAACTGTCGAGAACTATCCTAATAGCTAGATTCATGTCACTCTCTTGAACATGATCCCTTAAATGCATCTTGGCACTAGCCTCTGCCATACGAATAATGCTTTCTATGTGGCGCACAGTGATCGGCAAACTCCCAGTTGCCTAAAACGTTAACAATGAAATAAAACGACACTGCAATGTATCGAAATATTTTTTACCTTTAATCGTGCTTAACATTAGTTTATTAATCTTTTTTTAAGAATTTTTTAGAGTTTTATTAACTCACCAAGCTTTCCTGTCTCAATTGACTGTACAATTTCGCCACTTTGTCCTGATCAATACTGGTCAGTTTTGGATGCACATTTTGTTTAGCGTAAACAATATATTTTTTTAAAAGATCTTGTGGAATGCACAAACTTTGTGTGGTAGGATCCAATACTAGTGCTTGCGTCCTTTCCGTTCTCTCTGAGCTATCCATTGGATGATGCTTAATATGTGAATTTACAACAAACTTTGCCAAATGACGATCTTGCATAGGATCGACTTCATCTTTGACTATGCACAGTACGTCAAATCGAGAAACAATCGGCTCTGATAAATCCACCTATTCAATTAAGTATTTTAAATACACAATATTAAATATTTAATACATAATTTTATAATACTATAATTATTATATTTTTAAAATTATACACTTTTTACTTCTTATAATTCTAGTTACGAAATACGATACATAAATGTAAAATAAAAAATTTTAAAGGTACGTACATTTTCCGCAAAGGTCATACTAGGATCGTATCGACCACCGATAGGATTAGACGCGGCTATCACGGCACATCTGGCGTGAAGAGATGTAACGATACCGGCCTTCGAAATAGAAATACTTTGCTGCTCCATAGCTTCGTGAATAGACGTTCTGTCCTGATCATTCATCTAAAAATGCAAAAATAAAATAAAAATTACATTATAACATAAATTAAACAAACGTGTATATATAATTATGTATAAGTAATCTTTAAATATTAAAAAAAAATAAAGACCAAGATAGCAAATTATTCTCTTTCACTTCCTTATCTTTCTAACAATAATTATTGATAATATAAAAATATCATGTTTATATACATATGATACTGACACATATATTACTAATGATATAAATTTTGTAAGTTATCATACTTTATCGAATTCATCGATAAGACATATTCCATGATCGGCAAGAACCAAAGCTCCAGCTTCTAAGGTCCACTCTCTGCTAATGGGCGATCTCCTAACATAAGCGGTTAAACCGACGGCCGAAGCGCCTTGACCTGTGGTGAATATAACTCTCGGTGCTATTTTCTCCACGTACTTTAAAAATTGTGACTTAGCAGTGCCGGGATCTCCACACAACAAAACGTTTATATCACCGCGAACTTTGTGCTTGTTACCTGCACATTGTAATATTATGCAAATAATAGACAAGATAATATGTAGGTAGATTAACTAAATTTGAAGCAGTTTTGTAGAAATAATTACCAGGGTTTTTTGGCTCGCCACCGAATATCGCCAGCGCTAAGGCTCTCTTAATATTTTCGTGACCATAAATCGAAGGTGCAATACTTGCAACAATGCGATCCGCGATGCGCTGATCCTTACTCAAAGCGAGTATACTCGAGATATCCTCTTCCGTCAGCGAGTCCACAATTTCTTTTGAATCCTTGACAAATAAGTGATTAGCTAATAAAACAGTAGAAAACACCGGAAAGCCCTGTAACATAGAAAAAAACGAAGATAAAATTTTATCTCTAGAAAAAATCTACTGTCACAAAACGTATTGCAAGACAAAAATATATTTCGATATCACATAATAATTTTAATAAATAAAATTTTACCTGTTCAGTATTTAATGAACCGTCGTAATTATTAGTATAAATAGCTGTAACGTCTATCTCATCCCCTGGCTTACAACGATCGCAGAGATCAGATAGTAAGATGCAATCTTTGCTGCGAGGTATTCTGCCAGCGGGTATTCTACCCGGCGATTCTTGTATCGTTATTTTTTGGTAATTTCGATATATTGTTTGCTCCATATTAATCTGAAACATATATTCAATTACATGAAGAAATACAATAATTTTTAAGTAAATGGACATAGCAAATCTTCGACTTACAGTGAATGGACCAATACTTTGACACTCGGGACAAGAGCCTGGTTTAACTTCTGTATTTTGAGATTGAACAAATGGTCCGAGAATGTAGTTACATTTCGTACAATCATATTTCACCACCGATAATTGCGGTAGAACTCCTGTAGTGGCCGTTACAACTCCAAGAGTTCGAACTAATTGATTCAAGTGTAGTTTCCTTATATAGCAAAGTAAAAATAATATAATTTAATACATATATAAATTGAATTATGTCATATTAAGTATATCCTTACCTGAACGTGCGTAATTCTTCGATCAATGGCAGTTCCGATATTCTGACGTGAATTTCGGACGTAACTCTCTCGTAACTGGGAAAAATTGTAAGCACTAATTCCTTTGCCACTCCATCAAATATCTCAAACATTTGGAATGGCGCTTCTGGTAAAAAATAGGCCAAAACATGTTCCTTACTAGCAAGAATGGGAAATTCCACTATGAAACTGGACTGTTAAAATAATCATAAAAAAAAAATAAAAAACTAATATAAAATAATAAAAATTTCTTATTAAAAAAAACTTTTTAATGTACAAATATAAAATAATTTTAAAGTATTATATAAAATTAGATAAACCAAGAAAAAGTAAAGTATAGAAAAATCTTTTCTTTTTTTTTTAAATTAAACTTATTAGAATTATGTACGAAAGTCGATATAGTACCTGATTACTTTCGCACATACGTCGAATACGCTCTTTGTACATGTACTGTCCTTTAGAATTTGTGTGAGTGCGAAGAAAGCTTTTAAAACGATTTGAAATTTCTGTTCTTGGTCCTAACATCATTACCCATTCCTTTATTGAGTATCCCTTGGTATCTTCTAAATTTTCAATCGATTCTACCATCTAAAAAATTTAATACAGTTTGTATTTAAATTGCAAAAAATTTTTATATGAAATAATTAAAAGATCCTTACTTCTACATCTTCTATTACACCAGTAGCAGCTTTTTCAGCCATACGACGTTTGCGTGCTTGCACATCTTCCTCGTCGGTTTCATCTAAATTAAAAATTGAAGTTCTCTAAATATTTGAATCAATTTAATTGCATAAACTATTATTTTTACGTATATTATTAAACACTAAAATTACCATAAAGAAGATCACGATCATCCCTTATAATGCCAGCTGCGCGATCTCTTTTTCGCATTTCTGTTTCAGCAGCAATACGTTCAGTCTGACTCAACTCTGAATATTCTTCGTCATCTAATACATTAGGATCATATCTGTCCAAGGCTGACATAGGCCGATAATCTCTGTTATAATATAAAAGTTAATTTTTTTCAAGTACTTCTCTCACACTAAATTAAAAAAATTAAAAATTAATATAATTAAAAAAATTAAAAATTAAAATAATTACAAATTAAAATAATTATAAAAATTAAAAATAAAAAAAATTAAAATTAAAATAAATAAAAATTTAAATAATTAAAAAAATAAAAAATTTGTTTAATTAAAAGATTTTAAAAATAATTGAAATTAAATGCATTACTCTAATAAATGTTTTTTAAACAATTGCTTTGTTACATATCAAATGTTAACACACATTTTATAGACATTTAACATTATTACAATAGATAACAAATGTAATATTCTTACGCCTCCATATTATCACCAAACAATTCTTCCCCCTCCTCTTCTTCCTCATTGTTAGCATTGTTTTCACCATCAAGTAAATCAGATTCATCTTCAAATGGCTCATCAATGTCAGGTGCAGGGGAGGTTAATTGGCTCATTGCATCAATGTGTCGTTCGGAGTGTATAGGTGAACTTGGTTGACTCTTAAATAAATATAAAAGTTATTATACATATATATCTTACATGCATTCATATTGTTATGATATTTCATTTCAGTATGTAACATGTGCTATCACTAATTAGTAATCTTTAAAAATTTACCATTTTGCCGTTTAGTATGTGCTATCGTCACAAATAAACTCTTCTTCCGTATAATTATAATGTATCTTCCACAGTTATAAATATTTTCTTCGTAACAAAACTCAGGAGCAAATCGCCAAATAAGCTATCGAAACAGAGAGCAACTGAGAGTATCGAGACAGAACATTTGGCGGGAACTCTGTGTCACAGAACATGGATAATAAAGAAAGATAAGGCCCGATCTACTGGGTGTAGTAAGCCATAAGTTTAAGAAACTGACCAATTATATCAAAATTCCAAGAGAATAATCTAGTATGATTGACTGATCTCTTATGCTGGACGCACACCAGGGCGATTTACTTCGCGAGCGACACAGCAAAGATTCATACCTTTTATAACAGATTTCAACTTACTCGGGAAATAAGCAGTAACGAAAATTTAATCACATTTTTTGTTCAAATTTATATTTATACGTACATACATATTTAATTATTATAACATTAAAATTAATTTCTATTATCGTCATAGATTTTTTTTACTGAATACGTGTGCATGAATAAAATATTGCGTTATGCAACAGAGCAAAGGTTAGATGTTTGCCTTTATATAGCAGAGAGCCCAACTGGGAATCGCGGCTTTTACGCGTACAAATGCAGAGGCTCGTCCGTGTGAAGTCAAACGCTTCGGTTACCGTCTGATAAAGGAAAAGGCCAGAGCGCCTGGCTTCACACGGACGAGCCTCTGCATTTGTACGCGTAAAAGCCGCGATTCCCAGTTGAGGCTCTCTGCTGCATAGTCTGTATACCGTAGATACCGTCTGTATTTCGTGGAAAGTAATGTGAATGTGATTTTCTAAATATCTAAACTCTACAAACCCAATATGCCTGAAAATGTAACGAAAACCGGACCTTTAATAGGTGCTATTGATGAGGGAACGAGTAGTGCTAGATTTTTGGTAAGATATATTAAAAAAAAAAGATTAAATTCTTTGTACAGCAAACAGATCTCATATTTCATGAATTATTAAATTTATTTTTTGTAGGTATTTGACGTTTTACATCGAAAAGTGGTTACTTCTCATCAGATTGAAATCAAACAAAAATATCCTCAAGAAGGATGGGTGGAACAAGACCCAAAAGAGATATTACAAGCTGTCTTAACATGCATAGATGAGACAATAAAAAAGATGAAAACTCTTAACTTATCAGCCTCGGATATCAAAGCTATTGGAATTACTAATCAAAGGGAAACAACACTTGTATGGGATAAGGAAACTGGAGAGCCTTTACATAATGCAATTGGTAAATAATAAAATTAATATATCAAGTTTTGATTTTTTTTAACTTGAGTAACAAATCTTTATATTTATCATGATTTAATATTACCTAAAATTTATTACTTTGCAGTATGGCATGATATGAGAACAACTACCACTCTAGAAAATGTATTGAATTGTATCCCTAACAAAACCAGAAATAAGAATTACTTGAAACCTCTATGTGGTTTACCATTGTCTCCCTATTTTAGTGCTCTTAAGATATGCTGGTTGATAGATAATATTCCACGAGTGAAACAAGCAATAGATGCCCAGAAATGTGCTTTTGGAACAGTTGATACATGGCTTATTTGGGTAAACATTTATAATATTTATAAAAATTATATTAAAAAATTTTTTTAATTTTTTAATTAAATGTTTGTTAATTTAGAATCTTACAAGAGGCCAATTACATATTACGGATGTGTCAAACGCATCGCGTACAATGTTGATGAATATTGATACTCTGAAGTGGGATCCTGTGTTATGCCGCTTTTTCAACATTCCGCAACACATTCTTCCCGAAATACGATCCAGTGCAGAGATTTATGGCTCTGTTTCAAATCCTGAAATTCTTAAGGACATACCTATAGCAGGCGTGAGTATATATTTAAAATTTATGTTAATTATTTATAGAAAAAATCTTTTTTATACTAATCTATGTAAACGTTTTATTTTTTGCAGTGTGTAGGTGATCAGCAAGGAGCTCTTCTTGGTCAGTTATGCTTGAAACCTGGTCAAGCAAAAGCTACATATGGCACAGGATGCTTTTTGCTTTGCAATACAGGAAATACAGTATGTATAACAACTATGTGATGATACATTTAAGGTAAAAAATATACTAATACTGATGCAAAACAAAACATTTGCATATTATTTTATGTTAAAAGTGATAAGGTATACCATATAACAAATTAATGCTTTACAGAAAGTCGATTCAACACAAGGATTAATAACCACGGTCGCTTATAAAATCGCACGATCTTCACCTGTTTACGCATTAGAGGGTTCTGTCGCTGTTGCTGGAGCTGCATTATCTTGGTTGCGAGATAATTTGCAGCTTCTCAGTAATATCACACAGACACAAGATTTGGCAGAACGTGTAAGATGCTCCGGCGACGTGTATTTTGTACCGGCATTTTCGGGACTATACGCACCTTATTGGCAACAAGATGCCCGCGGGTATTGACCTTTAGCACTTTTTTTTTACTGTATAATATTAATGTAAAATTATCGAACTTTTCTAATTGAGCATTTTTATATTACTTACATTTTAACAGAGTAATTTGTGGTATTACCGAAGACACGCAACAGTATCACATAATACGAGCAGCATTGGAAGCAGTTTGCTTTCAAACAAGAGATATATTAGAAGCAATGGTAAAAGATTCAGGAACAAAGTTAACGTCTCTGCAGGTGGACGGCGGTATGACTGTAAACGATTTGTTAATGCAATTACAGGCAGATTTAACTGGAATAACTGTTAGTAAGTAAATAATGTATCAATACAAAACTTGACTTTATTAAATTATTTTCTTAATTATATTTATTGCAATAGTGAGACCAAATATGGTTGAAACAACGGCATTAGGTGCCGCAATTCTAGCTGGCATTGGGGCAAGTTTAATTGATATAAACGAAGTAGATGCATCTCAAATAAAAAAATTTTTACCCGAAATTAATGAAGATGGTAAATATCGTATTACATATGTGAATAAAATTAAGTTTAAAAAAAAAATGTTATGATATCGTACAAATTTTGTCTTGATTTTAGAGAGAGATCTTCGATATTCCAAATGGAAAATGGCTGTTGAAAGATCTATGAAATGGGATTGTTCTACAACTATGATAGATAATTAAAATCATATGCACGTGTATATTTTTGTACTAGATACGGAACGGATATAATACGGGATAACGGATCTAATATGGGAAAATATAAAAGTTATAGCATCTATGATACATTTTAAAGTTTTTATGGCACAAAATTTAATCAAATGTACCTTGATTTTTCACTCTCTTTTCCCGCATCCATCTCGCTTTCACTTTCCTGTATGTACAATCATCAAATTCATATTAGGTGAGTTATAGCATTCAAAGAAATATACATATATTTTTTTATTAATTTACGATACTGTGAAAATATATTAAAATAATTTATTTAAAACATATTCAAATATTTTGCTTTTAATTACTTGGCAATGACAATTAAGTAATTCTATATTATAATATTATATTTTAATTATTTTTATTGCTTTTACTATTATTTTATCATTATTGTTATTATTAAAATACTATCATTAATGTTTAAATAATTTATCGGATCACAAATCCACGAATTTGTCATAATATTTCATTTTAGCGTAAAAAGTCCTGCCCATTGATTGATCCCGAGGACGACCAGAATGGATCAATGTTGCGCATGCTGGCGCATGTGAGATAACGACACGTGAGATGCTGCGTTATATCATCTCTGCGCCGTCTTCTCGTCCTCTCCACATTATCGTTGCGCTTGTTGCGTTCAGTGTAAGACAGGACAGTTAAGTATTAACAAACAAGATGAAAGACCACGACGGAGCGCCTCATCAGAGGAAGCCAACAAAACTCAGGAATCTTGCGGATAAAACGGAGGCATTTGATTCCTTGCACATGAGAAATGCTGAGGTATTTTAGAAAAACTTTTTTAATATTGGCAGCGTATAATTAAAGAAATTAAGAATAAAATTTGGAGCGTTATTTAAAAAATAATATACGAAATTTTTTAAAAGCTAAGAATTAATATGATACAAATTAATTTAAAAAAGTTAATTTTATTTATACTTAGATTTTAATTTGTAATATTCATTTTTTAATTTATAAATTTAATTCACGTAAGTCCCTTTCGTCATTTCTTATAATTTTACTTAAAAAAAATTATCTTGTCGTTTTTACTTCAAATTTTCTTTTTATTTTTTCTAATTAGAGAGAAACCGATTAACGCAAACATATTTATTTTATAAATTTTAATTAAAAAAAATTTTAATTTGAAATGTAAACGTATACTTTATAAATAAAAAAATGTTTTTTTGTAATTAAAACATTTTCGTCTAGTTTATGAGAAAATTATCGTTGCCTAGTGTTCTTTTCGTAGTTATATATTATACTTATAAATAAAATAATATTAAACAAATTTTTAGAAAATTCTTTGCTCGAAACAAGTCTGTCTTGGTAGCGTAATGCAATTGCCAAGTCATGGAACAGAGCCGCGCACGAAGGAAGAAATTTTGCTTCATGCAACTGACTTTTTGGAACAATATTTTACTTCCATTAGAAGGTACTAAAGTTGCTGCTATAATTCATAATCCATAATTCTTAAAAAATTTTTTTTTTTAATTTTTAACTTATTTTTACATTTAAATCGCTCGTAGATTGAATAGCGATGCTCATCGTGCACGTTTGGAAAGTGTACATAGAGAAGTGATTTCTACTGGTACATATCAATTAACGGAAACGGAGTTGGTTTTCGGTGCGAAATTAGCTTGGCGGAATGCAGCCAGATGTATTGGCCGTATTCAATGGTCAAAACTACAGGTTTGTTTTACATTGTAATTTTTTTATATTTTCGGAAAAAAAAAATTTTTATGAACTTATGAACATCCAAAAAATTATATGTATTTGTTAAACGAGTGCCCTTGCAGGTTTTTGATTGCCGTTACGTTACAACTACAAGTGGTATGTTCGAGGCTTTATGCAATCATATCAAGTACAGTACAAATAAAGGAAATATCAGGTAAAATGTAATGTTATATAAATTTATATATAAGTTTTATATTCACGCATAATTTTTCAGATCTGCGATAACAATATTTCCACAGCGCACTGATGGGAAACACGATTATAGAGTATGGAATGCGCAATTGATTAATTATGCCGGATATAAAAATCCAGATGGTACTATTCTTGGCGATCCTGCGAACGTAGAATTTACAGAGGTGAGAATTATTTATTAAACTAAAAATATGTTTATTTTTCATAAAAAAGGAACGTATAATATGTTTCGAAATTAATTTAACATAGACGTCACTTTTTTCGGTAGATTTGCATAAAATTAGGATGGAAAGGAGCGCGAACCAGATTTGACATACTGCCGTTGGTTCTATCTGCTAATGGACATGATCCAGATTATTTTGACATTCCTAGCGACTTGGTGCTCGAAGTACCTCTTAGTCATCCTACGTAAGTTTTTGTTAAATAAAATTAAGTTTTCAAAAACATCAAATTTTATATATCTAATTTTTTTAAATATTATTTTATTTGTACACCCTGCTTTGGATTTTGAACAGATACGACTGGTTTGAAAAATTGGGTCTTAAATGGTACGGCATTCCGGCTGTATCTGGAATGGTTTTTGATTGCGGAGGTTTAGTATTTACTGCGGCACCTTTTAACGGATGGTACATGAGCACTGAAATTGGCTCCAGAGATTTATGTGACGCGCAAAGATATAACATGCTCGAAACAATAGCGACGAACATGGGTCTCGATACAAGGACTTCCACGTCACTGTGGAAAGATAAAGCAATGATTGAAGCTAATTGCGCAGTATTGCACAGTTTTCAAATGAAGAACGTGACGATTGTTGATCATCATACTGCGTCAGAATCTTTCATGAAACATTATGAAAATGAGATGCGTCTGCGAAATGGCTGTCCCGCGGACTGGTTATGGATTGTGCCGCCGATATCTGGATCTGCCACGCCGGTATTTCACCAGGAAATGGCGCTTTATCATTTAAAGCCCTCTTATGATGCACAAGACCCAGCGTGGAAAACTCACGTATGGAAGAAAGGACGCGATAAAAAGGCAACTTCGAAAAAACCGAGACGAAAGTTTCATTTCAAGCAGATTGCGAGAGCCGTGAAATTTACGTCCAAGCTGTTCGGACGAGCGTTGTCGCGTCGAATAAAAGCGACGGTGCTCTTCGCTACAGAAACCGGAACGTCTCAAATGTATGCGGAAAAGTTGGGAGAATTACTGGGTCACGCTTTTCATTCACAGGTACTCTCAATGGAAGAATACGATATCAGTAACATAGAACACGAAGCTCTGCTGCTAGTGATAACTTCTACTTTCGGAAACGGTGATCCACCGGAAAATGGAGAGGCTTTCGCACAAAATTTGTACGCGATGAAAATGAATGACGCTTATTTAAATAGCGAGAATAAAATAAGTTTGGCGACTTCAAAGTCATTTATCAAAGCTAACAGTCAAACGGATATGAGCGGATCGAAAAAATTAGATCGCCTAGATTCTTTACGTGGTTCTACAACAGACTCGCAAACCGACGATACTTTTGGACCTCTCAGTAATGTTCGATTCGCTGTTTTTGCACTGGGGTCATCTGCCTATCCGAACTTTTGTGCGTTTGGCCGCTACGTTGACAATTTGTTAGGCGAATTAGGCGGAGAACGGTTGGCGCGTTTGGCCCAAGGAGACGAAATGTGTGGACAAGAGCAGACTTTCCGGAAATGGGCCGCTGATATCTTCGCAATTGCGTGTGAAACGTTTTGCTTGGACGACGACGATACGTTATTGGAAGTAGCTTTATCTCTGGGTTCTGAAGCATTATCTGCGGCCACAGTTCGTTTTGTAGAAGCTGAACCTCAACCGATTGCTAAAGCATTAAGCAAATGTCACAACAGAAATGTAACGATGTGCAATATGCTTCGAAGGACTAACTTAAGCGGCGACGAGTCTAGTGGAACAACATTGCTCCTTGAATTGGATGATATAGTGAGCATGGATATTTCTTATAAACCTGGAGATCATTTAGGTGTATTTGCATGCAATCGTGCAGACCTTGTCGAGAAAATTTTACAACGCGTGCAATCTCCTTTCGATTCGGATACACCAATCGAGTTACAAATGCAGAAACAGGCACATACTCCTAATGGTAGCTACCGCTCTTTTAAATTTGTTTTCTCTTTTATATTACAAGTAATTAATAACTGTTTTTTTACAGGCATTGTAAAAACGTGGATACCTCATGACAGATATTTACCGAATTCCTTTAGGATGCTATTAATTCGATTTTTGGATATTACCACGCCGCCTACGCCGAATCTATTAAGATATTTTGCCTCAATAGCTACAAACGTAAAAGAACGGACGCAGCTTGATCTTCTGGCTTCTGTAAATATGTACATATGTAAATGTATAAATGTAGCTGTTTATCGAAATGTAGCAAAACTTTAATATTTACACGTAAGAAAAAGTTAAGACTTTAAGTTAAAAATATTCAAAAAAATAGACGAAAAAAATATGGAAAAATTAAAAAATTAAAATTTTTTTAGAAAGCAAGCTATTGAATACATACAGCAACATTCAATACTTAAATAATTAAAAAAAAATAAAGTAAAATTTATATTAAAAAAATTTCTTTTTAATAGGATCCAGCTGCGTACGAAGATTGGAGACATTGGAAATTTCCTAATTTGGCTGAGGTTTTGGATGAATTTCCATCTGTAACTCCATATGCCCCATTGCTTCTGCTTCATTTGACACCTTTACAACCGAGATTTTACAGCATCTCGTCATCTCCGCAAGTGCATCGAGGACAGATACACTTGACAGTTGCTGTGGTGCAATATCAAACACAAAGTATTTATAAATGTCGATAATTCTATTTGTAATTCCTGTACATTAAATTTAATAGCGAATTAATATGTAATATTTTTAACTAAATATGTTTAACAAATATAATATAAAAAAATAATTTAATAAATTAAATAGATGGCTCTGGACCAGTACATTTTGGCGTTTGCTCTAATTATCTGAGGGAAATATCTGAGGGAGAATTGCTGTATGTGTTTGTGCGAAGGTAAAAAACGTTAAATTTATATTAATTAAATGTCATTTATGAATATGTTACGTTAAATAAGATTATTAATATTTAAGCGCGCCAAACTTTTATATGCCGACGGAAACTGAGGCACCAGTAATATTGGTGGGACCAGGTACTGGAATCGCTCCTTTTCGAGGTTTCTGGCATCATCGATTTGCTCAGATGAAACTTCAGCAGAGTACGAACAAATTTTTTATGTATTTTTATTTTATATTTTATAAATTATAATGTTAAAGACCCTTATAATATTATTTAAACATATTATATTTTTGTAGATAAAAAGTTTGGTAAAGTTTGGCTTTTCTTTGGTTGCCGTCAAAGAACTTTGGACTTATATAGACAGGAGAAACAAGAAATGTTGGAGGCAGGTGTTTTGGATAAAGTATTTTTAGCATTGTCCCGAGAGCCTGGCCTTAAAAAGGTACATATACTATTTTATAACTAAAATCGGGAAAAAAACTTGACGAAAAGCACAAATATTACCCGTGAAAAATTACATGTATAACACGTATATAAAAAACGGGCTACCGTCGAACGTAATCTTTTTTATACTGTCGTTAGGAGATTCAAAATATTAATTTGGGATAGAAAAATGTTGAGATAAAACAGAAGCAGTAGTAATTAAGATAATCAAAAAAGTAAAGGAACGGGCAAACCTCACATATATGTATAAAAATATAATTAAATGTATATAATTTATATATATTATAATATAGATTTAATTTTTTTTTATTTTTTATTATTATTAGACTTATGTGCAAGATTTAATTCAAGCAGAAGCGTCTCAAATTTTCACAATGGTGGTATATGAGCACGGCCACTTTTATGTTTGTGGTGATTGCACGATGGCAGAAGACGTTTACCAAACTTTAAAACAAATCATTCAAACACATGGCCAAATGACGGACAAAGAAGTTGAGGCATATATGTTAACATTAAGGGTACGTCTTTCATGTATTATTATTCTGTTTTTACCGCTTTTTTATGATATTTATGCAACAGTAAAAATCACTATGTACTTAAATTGTTTTATTGTATTAATTATTTTAGGATGAAAATCGTTATCATGAAGACATATTTGGCATAACATTACGTACTGCTGAAGTACACAATCGATCGCGTGAAACTGCAAGAATCCGAATGGCCGCCGAACCATAAAAATGTTTAATTAATAAGACAAAATCAAACCTAAATAATGTTCGTTTAAGGGATTGGTATTTGTATTAGTGGTTACTGCATATAACATAGTTCCTTATCGAAAACTTGTTTTATTTACAAGTAGTGCTTGACTAATGCTTCAATTACAGACATTTTAACTGCTATTTCGTGGATCCATATATTTACGGTCGTACGAAATATTCTGCTGATTAAATGTTGCATGTAGTAACATAAGTGTATAGAATTAATTAATTCAATCCGCTATTTCTTTAACTATGAAGATCCTGTCGCCGCAAGGTCTGGTTGTGGTTTCTGACTAACATTAGCCAATAGCTTTTTTATTTCAGCTATTGCTTTTCCAGGATTAAGACCCTATATGTATAATTAACCATTTTTTTGTCAATTATATAATTATCTTAATTTATATTACTGTATAAAAAAAAGGTCAAGCATTTCTTATTGTAAATCAAACTCACCTTTGGACAGGTACGCGTGCAATTCATAATCGTATGACAGCGATAAACTGAAAATGGATCTTTCAATTTCTCCAAACGCTCCTTTGCTTGAGTATCTCGCGAATCAATAATCCATCTATAAGCCTAATAAAAATAATAACTGTTGAAAAATATAAAAAAAGATGATATAAAGAAAAAATTCTATGAGAACTGAACACAGTTATAAGTACATGTGTTATCTCTTACATATGTGTTATTTAATTAATTTAAATATTTAATTAAAATTAATTTATACAAAATTAAATTAAAGAATTTCTCACTTACATAGAATTAATTTTTCTGCATCGCTTATCAAAATTTGATTGTTCTGTAAAATATACTTACTTGCATAAGTACTGCAGGGCCTAAATATTTATCGCCATTCCACCAATAGGATGGGCAAGAAGTGCTGCAGCAAGCACAGAGAATACATTCGTAGAGACCATCCTATATTAATAAAAAATAAATTGTACCTTTAGTAGTTTTAGATTAAAAAGATGTAAGTGTGATTAAAGCAAAAAGTTAAATAAAGTATAATTTCGCTCACTCACCAACTTTTTACGGTCTTCTACGCTTTGCAAATACTGCTGATTTCCAGTTTCTTTCGTATCCTTACGTTGCAGCCAGGGTTGTATACTGCGATACTGTGCATAGAAATTATTTAAATCTGGTACCAAGTCTTTAACGATGTACATATGGGGTAGCGGGTAAACGTCGCAAGTTGTGCTTGTATTCTTATCAATTTTGCTAAAATAAAAATACATAAGTGAATTAAATTACAAATTTATAAGTTATCAAGCATATGACATAATACCTGATACAGGCCAGGGTGTTTGTTCCTCCAATATTCATAGCACAGGATCCACAAATACCTTCACGGCAAGAACGGCGAAATGTCAATGTTGGATCAATTTCATTCTTAATTTTAATTAGTGCATCCAGTACCATTGGGCCACACCTAAAAAAAAAAAAAAAAAAAAAAAAAATAAATGTCATATAGAATCTTTAGAAATATATTGAATATAATTGACAAAATAAAACCTACGCATTTAAATCAACTTTATATTTCTGCATGCGCGGTTTTTCATCAGCTTTATCCGGATTCCAACGGTAAATTGAGAAGGTCTTAAGCTTGGCCTCAGCATTTTGAACTGATGCAGTATGCAGAGCTCTGACCTACAAAATTAAACATTACAAGATAAAAAGCATACATTAGCAGATTGCCAGTAACTTTTAATGATATTATGACTGATATTGTATGTTCCATTTAAATAGTTATAAAATAAAATTCTATAAAGTATTCATACTCAATTTGTCATCATATTCTAACAAATGTAATATCTCTTAGACAAAATTTGTCATTGACAGATTCAATCATCTAGGAAGTTATCTTTTATACCTTAAAAAAAAATAACTATTAATTGCTAATCTTAATTACTGGCACAAAGATCTTGTTATTTCCATATTCTAGTTCAAAGAAAATCTAAAAAGAAAATTAAGCAATATGTCATAATGCTCTAACAAGGCTCCTTGTCATCCAATGTTGATGAATAGCTTGTCCTGCTCCAAGTATTAAAAAAAAAAATTGCTAAATCACAGTAGGAAATTAGGGTGTCTCGATATCTTCAATAAATATTTTATTTCAAGTAATACTTACTTGGCACAACGCATTTCTGCAAACAAACGTCGTAGCCCCAACCATCTTTGAACAATTCGATATCAAAACGTTCATGATGCCCACATTATGTAACTAGATCTACCTGCTTGTGCGCCGAATGCAGATTGCTCCAACTGCAGGCAACCACCAAAGGTAATGAAGGTTGGGAAAGTCTGAAAAGTATATCGTATTAGTGACAAAATGCCAACTGCGTTAAACGATAATAAGAATCAATACAAAATAATATTAAATAATATTAAAGGAGATTAAAATTAAAAATAATTGATTAAGAAGATTAATTATGCTGTATTCGACAGTCCGCAGCATTGATTTGAGTTTCGCGCAATATCTTGCGTCATCGCTTTTAGTTAATCTTTTCCGGAGAGACTGCTATAGAGGCGCTAAAAATTGTCCCTACCTTTTTCAAGAGCGAACTTCACTGTTCACCACCCTGACACTGATGGCGGAGTAATCAGAAGTAATCTCGCTCTGTCGAATATTTATTTGCACGATCTGATAAAGAATCGGTTGCAATGTGCGAACGATCGGAGGTGAATTGAACTAGGTGATCGTGGACGTTGAAAGTTTGAGGTTAGTGAAATTTCCCCGTGAGAGGTAGTCGAGTTATCGTGACTCGGTTTAATCTTAACCTACAATTTGCTCGTTCGCTCGATCTCGACCACCGAGCAAGCAAAGACACGCGATTCCGAAGCGTCCTTGCACTTTAAACGCTGCTTTTGCTTTTCTATTAACATCGTTAATAATTTCCTCATTGACTTTAACGCCGATTATGTTACGCGCGACAAGATTTTAGAGCAGTTTGCATGCTCGACTTGAACTTGGTTTGCATTGCGAGAATTTTGAAGACAAAGAGTCTAATTAATAAGTTCATAGGATAAAACGTGATATTACGATTTACAGATAGATTTTTTTTTCTGTAGAGATTATGATATTTGCGAGATATTGTCTAAAGTGTAATATTTTATATTAATATTAAAACTATAAAACTAAGATTGTTGAATTGATATCGTGCATTGATAAATTTGTCTGATTTTAGGTTCGTAATAAAAACGACCAAAGCTCAACGCGCCCATCATTAAGGCCCGTAAATAATTTAGGTCCTCCCTGTCCCCGCGCCTAAAGCCCTTACGTGGCTGAAGAGCTGGGCGCTGGGCCAGGCCGCGCTGCGCCAGACCGGTGAGTTCCCACACAAAATATCGCTTGGTAGCAACGCGGGCACTCAAAGCCAACTAACCATGTCTGTACAAAGTGTTGCTCTGGCATCTCTCACGGCCACCTATACCGACTCGGAGGGCGAGGACGGGGTGGAAGACGAGCGCCTGCAGGAGGAGAATTCGAACACTCCCCAGGGGGCCGCCCCGCATAATGCCCAAGTCGGTCGTCAGCCCCAGGCCCGATCTGGCACCAGTCCCATATCTGGAGGCCGTTCAGCCTCGCATAGTCCCGCCGTCGGCAAGTCCGCCGGTAGTAGTAGCGACTTGCCGGAAGCGGCCACAAAGGTGCAACGATTGGTCTCTTATTTTGACGATGCGGTAGTCTCCGATGATGAGGGGGTGACCGTTGCTGCACCGCCGCCGTCGGTGCTGTCGGTGCCGTCGTCGTCATCGTCGTCGTTGATGACGACGGGCGCGGCAGTCGTCGCATCGATCGCGGAACATTCCGAGGAGAACGGTCTCCCGGCACCTACCGGCAATGTCGCCGCCACCACCGTCGCCTCTACCACCGTCGTCGCCGTCGGCGGTGGTGCTGAGCGTCGGTCACCCTCCTCGCGTTCCGGAGAATTGGTTTCAGATAATGGCGGTGAGGCGGTGGACCCTTACGGTGTGACGATACCACCGGAACCGCCCGGTCAATGTCCCGCCGAGCTACAGGACAAGATCGCGAGACTGTATAGGAAAATGGAAAGCGGCGGGCTGGACATGAACATGTTGATTCAACAACGTAAGGAGTTCCGGAATCCCTCCATTTACGAAAAACTCATTCAGTTTTGTAGCATAAACGAGCTGGGCACCAACTACCCGCCGGACAGGTTTGACCCGTTCAAGTGGAGCAAGGACTCTTATTACGAGGAACTTGCTTTAGTACAAAAGGCGGAGATGGACAAGCTCGAAAAGGCGCGCAAGGAGAAGAAGATCGAAATTGAGATTGTTTCTGGCACAGCTAAGCGGCCCAATAGTTCTTCCAGTGGTACCGAGAATGCCAAAAAACGGAAAAGTAAGTGGGACCAGGTGGCGACCAGTGGTGCTGCTGCCGCCGCTGCTGTCGCGGCTGCCGCTGCCGCTGCTGTAACCGCCAAACCCACGGTACTTCTCACGCAACCCACCTTGACAACTCTCACATCATCCGGTTCTAGCGCCAAACCCACCGTCTTATCGGCCTTTGGCTCGTTGCCAAAGAAGAGATTGTAACATATCGTGTAAATGTGTGCTATGTAAATAATGTCCACTCCTTTAAACAGCCATAAAGCTGAGAGAAAAGCACAGTCTTGTGCATTACTGGAAACTTAGATCCTTGGGTAATTATTGAAATGTTTTTTAAATAACATTTTATGTTAATAATGAACGTTCATAGAACTATGGATATAACACAATAATATGGAAAGTTCCTAACTAGTTCCTAATCACAAATTAAAAAAAGTTCAATATTCAAGAATTGGAAAATTTATAAAATTTGTTAATTGCAATTCAGCATTACAAATATTTATAAATCTTGTGAGACTAAATATGCAAAATTTAAAGAAAAGTTTTGTAATAATAATTACAAAAAATGGGTATACAAGTAACTTCGTAAATTTTCATAAAAATTTTGCTGATTCCAAGAATACAAAAAGTTCATAACGTTCTATAAATTCAGCCGACTTAAAAATCTAAGGATTTAAGAATTCAGGAATTTAGCCATCTACAAAATAGATACTGTAAATAATAAGTACCGATGTTTGAATGTAAAACATGCTTCAGGAAGAAAAATATTCAGGAATATTACATTCTCGAATTTTTAGATTTTTGTATTTTTAAATCCTTGTAAGTCATGGTCTATAGCTCGTGGGTCTTTAGATCTGTATATACAAATACTCTCTTAAATTATTATTTTAATTTTGGAATTAAACACTTGTGAATATAAGACGAATATAAAACTCTGACAATTATATTTTCAAACATAAATATATTGTAAATTACTTACAAACGTGTGTGATATATGAATAGAAGCAAAAAAATTGAAACTGAAACATGATTCTTGAATTTTCAGTTTTATCTAAATTTTGTTTTTATCATATAAGATATATTTATAAAAAATGTATCATATAACAATTTAAATAGGTTATAACTCTTTTTAAATCACATTTTATTGTTGTAATTAAGAAAAAAGTTTCAGGAGTTGTGTGATTTAAAGACCCAAATTAACGAATATAGATTAAGGATATATATCGAAGTAGCTATAAATTTATGGATTTATAATTTCAAAGATACAACTTAAACGATAGACTTGTTATAAATATATTTAAATATTACAATGAATTTTTTAATAGAAGTTGAAATTAGAAATCGAAATAGGCAATAGCTGTAAAATTACAAAAAATATAGAAGTAGAGCATAATTAAAATTTTAGGCCATTCAAGAATTTAAATAATTTTCAAAATTAGAAGCTTGAAAGTGTATATGCATTTCTGTTTATAGCGTGTATGAATGAACATAAAAATTCTTGAATATCCTACTTTTTAAATTATATTTTATTTAGTTATTATATACTTACAGTTGGAAATTGATGTTATTTTTTGGTTCGTATATATGTTTATACATATAAAGTTGAAGTTCAAGGATTTAAAAATTAGTGAACTAAAAATTCGAATAAATATCCAAAGACTTAAACAATCAAGAGTTTAAAAACGAAGTAAGAATTCCAAAAGAAAAAAAAAATGAATAAAGTACTTCAGAGATTACTTAATAATCCGTATGTAAGCAAATACGCTGTAGATAATTTATGCAGACGAAATGTTTTTTCGTCTAAACGTCCAGAAAAGCTGCCACTTGTTGAATCTCCATAATTAACAGAGATTAATAAATTTTTTAACATATTTTTTACTTATTTTTCTATAATACATGTATTTTTTTCTTTTAAATGTAAGTTACAATAGTTTTATACATAACGTTTGCACTGTAACGAATTAATATAAAAAGAAATAAAGTGACAAAAGATAAATTTGGTTTAATTTAAAAAGTTTAAATTTAAAGTGAAACTGCAAACTTTGTTTGAATCTTTGTCTGGATTCTTGCTTCGTAGAACTTTTAAATTCTTGGCTTAGAACAATTATGAAATTAGTATCTGTTTTTAGCATATACATGTATATAATTACGTGTAAATCGAATTTGACTGATCTTTCAATTAAAACCTATGTATAGATTCAGAAAAAAAATCTTGAAAGAATGGAAAAATTATTCGTTTTTGGAAAGAAAATACAGAAAAAAATTATATATTATTTTCTTATTCAAGTATCGACGGAAAAATGATAGAAGCAAATTATATTATTTAGGTATTAAGAATCATATTAGATTGATTAAAAAAATTTGTTTTTTTTCTCACGTTAAAGAAGTAATTAAAAAATGAATAAACGAATCTTTTTATTAATCTGATATGCATGATTGTTATACGTGTAAATGACAAGTGTAAAGCGCGATATCGCATATAATTGATTTGTTAAGACAAAATAGACGGGTCAGTAATTTATAAACGCGACATATGTATACTTATGTATACTGATTTTTGAGCAAAGTAGACTCGTCAGTAACTAACATTAAGTTTCAATGTGCGATGAGAAAAATAGAGAATTTGTAATTTATGTACGTTAATAATGGTAAAAAATCAATGTAAAACGCGCAAGTTAGAGTGAAGATTCAGTTTTTTTTATATGAGAAGATTAAAGTAATTCTTCCACAAAGGACTTTGTACATACACGCTCATGTGTCAATAGAGTATGGAATATATAATATATAAATTATACATTGCGTACTTTTCGTTATTGATTAAGAGCACCAGACGAATTTCTTGCGTTTAATTTAAATTGATTTTTTTACTGCGAGAAAATATTCTCATTTAAATTTGTCACTTTGCATTCTTACCTTTCACGATGTCATAATTTTTTAAATAGTTACTATCCTTTTATCAAACAATAATTATATATTTATGTCATATATGTTTTCAGCTGAATCTTATTTAGTAATTGTGACGTTTATTTAAATATTATTAACAAAACAGTGATTTTCGAGAAATGAAAATAGCGCACCAACTGCCTCAACTGCAGTAACTAATTGGAGGATTGCGTTTCAAGTTGGCAACGTATTTCCCGAGAAGTGAAATGGAGAGGCAGTCAATCAGGAATATTTTTTTACGCGGACGCACTGACGCCGTTCCCACCTCGACTAGTTTTACGTACTTAAATAGGTTATCTGACGTATGTCAAGCTTCTTGTCAACGAAGTATATTATTTAATCTGAGCGTGCGGGAGTTCGTCTCTCTCGCGACGTTTCCGGGAACGATCTGTCCGCGCGCACGGAATCGATTAACGCGTCGGTCAAACATGAGGTGGTAGTGATGCGCTTAAAGGGGAAAAATAACACAAAATCGTTCTACAGCGTTTACAGGGTGCTTTCTCGTTTATGCCGTAAGTATCTCGCGAAATAATCTTTATGATAATTAAATCTCCCGATCAAATTGTTACGAGAACTTATTGATTGCAAATTAATTTAAGTGACAAAAATGTCACAATTGTTACTTGATCTTTTTTCATCCAAGGTGGAGCATGTTGAAAGTTTTGTTACTCCGATTTGTGCTCTTTTTCTTTATAAATATATGTATGTTGGGTTTTCAGTAAATCATTAAACTACTGGGTATACATTTTTTAAAGTATTTGCATATTGTTCGGCAGAAATTTATCTATTAGTTTATTTATAATATTTATTTTATTTAAATAATTAAAATAAGAATGATTTACTGCTTGAAAGTATTCACTGTTTAATTTTATTAATTAAAAAAAAGAAAAATAAAATTATTTAATAAAATTTGAAGACTGTTATATTATTGTTTATATAAGTTAATGCTATTTTTTTTTTTTTATATTAAATTTTTTGCAGGATCTGTGGATAAAGCACATCTTGATGGTTTCATGGCGGATGGTGTGGCGCCGACTCTGAAAAATGGCCACAATTCTAATATGGACTTTGCTAATCAACCGGTGAAACAATCATCGGATGTTTCGAGTGTAGTTTATGCAGTGGGTCATTATCCACCAAAACTTTTACACAATCTCAATGCACAAAGGCGGGATAACAAATTTAGCGATGTGGGATTGGTGGCGGGCGATAGAATCATCAGAGCGCATAGATCTGTTCTGGCTGCCGGTAGCGCCTATTTCAATGCCATGTTCACTGTCGGCCTCGTCGAGGAACAACAGGAACTTGTGGAGATTCACTCAATCTCCCCTCACATTCTCTCCCAGTTAGTGGACTTTATATATAGCGGCAATGTAGACATCACACAGGATAACGTACAGGAATTATTCGCTGCCGCTGATATGCTAGAGTTAGATGATGTAGTAGCTGGCTGTATCAATTATCTTAAACAGCAGCTACATTATTCTAATGCCCTTGGAATTTACAGGTAAGAAGACTAAGAATTAAAATTGTTTCGTAATATTTAAAGAATAGATAGAATAAAAATAACAAAAGGAATATTATTTTATAACTGAAATAGAGCAATTATACAGTATCCCATAGCTAAGATATAAATTTAAAAAATTCTAATGTTTTTCGTTTTTTTTTTTTTCGATAAGTTTTACCTACTCTCAAAAGTATCTATTTACGATGGAACATCCTGTATAATAATTATCGTCACTATTAATTGCAGATTTGCTGAAATACATAACAGACTGGATCTTTTGGAAACTGCCCTACGCTTTATAGAAGCCAATTTTCCTCAAATCTGTCAGGAAGAAGAATTTCTGGATTTGCCCAAGGAGCATCTTGTTCAATTTCTTAGCAGTGATTATATTCACATCGATACTGAATGCCAGGTTTGTTCGTTCTTAAAATTTTAAATAATGTAACTGTAATTGATAAATTTTTTTTTTAATATATATGATATGTATAATATAATGTAAAAATTATTCTTTACTTTCTGCAGGTCTTCCAGGCCGCGTACAATTGGATCGTTCACGACATCCCCGCGCGGAGATGCTACGTATTCGAGATTCTTAGCCACGTACGCTTGCGACTGTGTTCATTAGCAAGGCTAGAACGTATTATTCTAGAGTGCAAGGACGCGAGTCTCATTGTCGCGCTGCGATCTATACAAAAAGATCTAGTCTCGAACAAAGGTTGCCTGGTGCCTCTTCACGCCCAGCCTCGGATTTGCGCCAGAAAGAATATTTTGGTAATCGGCGGGTCTAAACGAGAACACTCTGCGGAGAGTTGGGGTAGAACTTCCGAGAGTACTTACGAAACCATCGAAAAATACGACATATTCACTGGGTACAATTTTCGATATTTTTCCTTTGTTTTTAAATTTTTAAGTATTAAAATAAAATTAAGGTTTTTTTTTATTTTTTAATTTTTTTAATTTTTTTTTTTTTTTTGTTAAACAGAACACTTTCATTTAATGAATGAACGTATTTTTAGAGAATGGAGCGAAGTCGCTCCAATCAGCATAGGACGCATTTTACCGGGAGTGGCTTTGTTGGACGGCAAGGTATACGTTATTGGCGGTGAGCTGGAATCCTGTATAATCGCTAACTGCGAGTGCTATGATCCTCGTGACAATGTGTGGACCCCCATTGCTTGTATGGAAGAACCCAGGTGCGATTTCGGTCTTTGTGCCTTGGATAACAGCTTGTACGCGTTTGGCGGATGGGTGGGTGAGGACATCGGCGGCTCTATTGAAATATACGATCCGATTACCAATACATGGACTCTTGAAGGCTATCTTCCAGAGCCACGGTTCAGTATGGGTGTCGTGGCGTACGAAGGTAATAATTCCGAATATATAGTTAATTTTTTATGTCTATTTGCTCCTCTTATCTACACACACCTGTAATAAATATTTTAATTCTAATTAAAAAAATTCTTTACAGGACTAATTTACATCGTGGGTGGTTGTACTCATAACAGTCGACATCGTCAGGATGTGTTGAGTTACAATCCTGTAACTAGAGAATGGAATTATCTGGCTCCAATGATTACACCGCGTTCACAGATGGGTATTACGATTCTCGATGGTTATATGTACGTCGTTGGTGGCACTAGTAAAAATCAGGAAGTTTTGACATCGGTCGAAAGATATTCCTTTGAAAAGGTATAATTTATGTTTATCTCGGCTGCTATTAGAATAATTAATGTATAGATTTTTCTTTATATCAAAATTAGATTAGTACAACAATGTAACTTCAACTTGTCAGTAAATGCATTGTAATATTTCAGAACAAATGGAGCGTCGTCGCTCCTATGAGCATGGGCAGATTTTACCCGGCAGTTGCAGCGGCCGATAGTCGGTTATACGTCATAGGCGGCGACCAGTCACAGGAAATTAATTTCTACCGCACACAGATTACAATTTCCACCGTTGAGTGTTACGATCCACACACGAACAAATGGCACAAGTGCGCCTCTTTACCGTCTAGCAGAGGCGAAGCGACGGCGATTGTTACGCCCTTCTGATTGCTATTTCGCAAAAATCTCTTATTGTTTGACGTGTTGGTTTACATCTTTTTACTTTTCCAGCATATGGATTTTTTTCTGCTTTGCCTTATCCATCTTTTCCAAAAATATCATATTGGTAAGATAGATAGTTGCATTGCTAAAGGAATTGTAGCTTTATTAATTTCTAAATATTCCACTGGCATTTTTTAAATACTTATATAAGAAAACGCTATATATTTTGGAAAATTGTATTTTTACTGGAGGAGATTATTTTTATTTCTTATATGTATGGCATAATCATTAATTAATAAGAATAATAAAAATTACTAGGTTGAAGAACTTATGAGAAAAATTTAAGGAATGCAAGATACGACAACATCAGTTTTGAAATATCTAGGATTTTAAATGGCCAAGATTTAAGAAACTCAATATACAAAAATACGATTTAAGCATTTTATGCATTTCAAAATTGAATAAATTGCTTAAGTATTAGATGTTTTTAGATTAAATGGTTTTAATTTCAATTTTTAATTCAAATTCATGTAGAACCTGAAAATTTTACAATTTGAATCGAGGTGATAAGCCTAAAATGTAATTTAATCAATGTCCGCCAAAGATCTTAACATTCTGAAGATTATAGAGAATTTATTAAAATTATGTATTATAATTGTTTCAATTTTGTTTTTGCTATATCCAGCTAAATTAGATAAAATCATTGTTATTGGGAACTGTAGATCGGATCCAAAAATATCTTTGCTTCTATTTATTTATAACTAAATTATAATGCACCAACAGATTTGAAAAAAGAAAAACGAATAATGATAATGTACAGCGTGCAGAAATATTTAAGTACTTTTATTAATTAACTATAAGTATTAATTATATTTAATTAGTTAATGAGTATTAACTATGTACGTTAGGAAGGACTGAGCCTCTTTATATAATATAATCGCATACCAAAGTTATTGTAATTTTTAATCGTATCGCTACAAGTTAACAGATTCGTTAAGTGTAAATGTATAAGGGACTATATAAGATAAATCCGAAGATATTTATCCTTGAAGTAAAGTAAAGATTTAAGGGCATAAAGATTTTCGAAAAGTGAATAAATACAGAATAAAAAAATTTCCATTAAATTATAAAATTAGAATACACTTAAACTTTTTAAAATTCGGAAAGATAAATGTAAAGTTAAAAGAAACAGATCTTTTGTAAAATAAAGATTATAACTCTTGTGGTTTTTAAATTTTCAAATTAAATTAAAAGTCCAATAAAGTCAATCGGAATCTAGCAAATATTGTACATAACAAATCTAAATATATTTAAAAAAATTAAAATAAAGACATGCCTCGAGAATCTGTTATTCGAAAATTTTTAGGGCCTTTATTCCTTGGCGTTTTGGAACTTTGCATCCGAAAATCGAAAAATTTCAGAGTACCTTATTGTAATAAAGTAATGATGTTTCTTAATTAGCGCGTGTGCGAAGCCGCGTATTAAATGTTTTATAAAGTTTAAGGCCACATTTTATAAAACATTATTTTAAGAATCGAAAAGTTGCCGTCATTATCTGTAATTAGTCTATGTAACGATCTAATTCACCTTTTTTCAAAGGTGTTCGGTGCTACATACATTAACATCCGCGGAACGATATTCGATTATTCTCAATTTTTTTCAATATACAGGGTAAATATGGATGAGATAACTGTCGAATACGTTTATTAATTTGATATTAGTTGTAATTAAGTTCTCGAGCATGTCATATCTCAAGTTTTTTGTTCATTCTAAGATAAAAAAAAATTTAAATAATTGCTTATTTTGCACAGGCTTAAAAAAAATTTATTAACTTATAAATCCATAGACTGTTAAATTTATTGGCCTAACATGTATTATGTAAGTACGATGATATCGAGTTGTTTCAATAAACGTGGTAATATAGCCAGAGAAGAAGCAAAAAAGTTGATAATTTCTTCAAGAAAGTGTTTGTAGATAATATTTAAAACGTCCATAAATTTATAAATTTAGTCATACGGATAGAAAAAGTTAATAGTGAATTCAGTGAGTCTATAACAATCTATGGATTTGTAATTTAAACATAGAGATGCATGATATATGTACACTCACCGTCAGGAGTGGCGTTCGTGGTACTGCGACGGCGGTTAGCGTACGTGATCTTGGCGTGGTGTGCGTCGAATCTCACACGAAGCACGTGCGTAGATGTTTCACAGAGCACCGGTCACAGAGGACTGAGGGGAAACGCGGCCTACTACACCTCCCCGCACTCGGCGGCCGAGATAGGGGGAAGTCACGTACGCCAGCTGTTCGTCGCAGCAAATGCCATATTCTGCCTTTCAGTGTACATAAAATGTATAAAAATTAATTTTCTGTAATTTTTATACTTTTAAATACTAATCTTTTCTCGTTTTCTTTTTTCTTAGAAGAATTTCCAAGATAAATTGAAACAATAATGGACATCTCTTGCATATTTATCCTTCAAATAAAAATCTTTTTCTTTTTAATTAGATATAAAATAATATAACAATTTATGTATATTTGTGATCGATCAATAAAACTGCTAAAATTATTCGCGCTTTTGCCTCGCAAAAAAATATAACTTTTTTTTAATGAAATAAAACTATAAGTCTAGAGACAGCAAAGACTTAGGATCTACAGTATCTAGAAAGTGAAATATCTACAAGTCTTTTAAATATTGACAAAAGTTCTAAAGCTCACGGAATTCAAAACTTCAAAATGTTAAGTTAAGTTTTAATAAAACTAAAATTAAAAGAATTACGATCTAAAATAATGAACTACAGCCTGGCGTGTTCTCATTATGTGCTGACATTTCCATGCCTTCAAAATTACTATCGGATATCTACACAAGTGTCGTAATAATACGTTTTTAGATTAAATGTAATGTAATATATCTTCAGCCTTTTTTCGTTAGACATCGGAAATGACGGCGTGAAATACACACGTAGTTGTTCCAAATATATCTGGAATAATAGATTTTTTTTCATAAATTTTGGAAATTAGGGAGGAAAAAAAACTTCAAAATTTATTTACACTCATCTTTATAACGATGAGTTTTAATGAATATTTATACTTATAGAGATATAAGAACCTTGTTTGTAATTGTATTATTGCTGCAAGTTCTCTATTACAATACATAATCCAATTCGTATCTAATATATTGGTTCTTTGGATCGTTCATGATACGAGGGTAACCAGCTACGAGAGCATCTTGTCCACCGATGTAAAGAGAATTATATATTTTCCAATAAACGTCGCGAACTTTACGAGCTGGATGGAACAAACCCTGCAATTTAAGCACAAACGCGTAACGCATATATTAATAACATACCCTTAACACTTGGTTAATTAAAAGATACATGTGCTTATAAAAATTAAAATAATCACATACCTGTAGTGTATACTGTAAAATCTTGATTGGCCCAAGTGCAACGCGTAATCCATCTACAGCGTCCATAAACGCTTGCACTAAATGTGGTGAAGTTTCGAAAACGTTTGGCCATACATGATTTAATAAATGTATTAATGCATCTTCACATCCAAATCCATAAACACCTAATGCCATGTGCTTAATTGCGGCACAGGCGGTCTGTCTGTGTACTAGATCTCTGAAAAAAAAAAAAAAAAATTTGAATTTAATTTGCAATAATAAAAGCCATTAGCAATAATAAAATTAGTATATTTTAATATTCAGGCATCTTACCTATCCATAAGTGCATCTTCTAGTAACGGACTGACAGCGTAAATATAATCTTTGCCCATCTCGCCAATATACTCGAACAAGAACGATAAGGATTTTAATACTCCGTTCTGTACATTTAATTCGGGCACTCTATACTCGTTCATCAACGCAGGTAACACTGTGAAAGGGCTACAAGTTTCAGCAACGATGGCAATAGCAACTGTGGTACAAACACGATTCTGACGTTCTTGTACTTTCAAATTGTTTAAAAGTGTGGCTAAGACATCGTGTGGCCTATTTAAAAAGAATATACAAAAATTTTATTAATATATAAAAAATATTAAATATTAATTAATCGAATAACTTACCCAATAGCTTTGGCAATGTAACCAAAAGTATTTACTGTTGCTCTTCTAATAGCTTTTTTATGTGCTTTCAGTAGTTCCAATAATTCAAAGCATATTCTCATCCATTCTCGAGCGGAAACATATTCGGGACCTCGATCTGCAATTCTGCCTACGAGATCAATACAATTTTCTTGTACCTATAACAAGATAAATAGTAAAATAAAAATTTAGTAAGAACTCTAAAAGAAATACATTATAACATAATTTTCATATTATTTTAAAATAATTTTATTTTATTCAGTAATATGATTAATGTAAAAATAAAATCCGATATATTGTGTATTTACACATAAAAACTTTACCTTTTCGTGTCTGTTTTTCAAGATGGGTGTAAGTCTTGGTAACAAATCCTTAATAGGTGGTGTCATTTTTGTCATTCCTATAACGTTAACAATGGCTTTCAATGCTCCTAAAATGCTACCTAATACTTCTGGATATTCTTCGCCTAAATACTCGTACAAAACGACTCCTAAATGTCCCATTAATTTTTCCTAAAAATATAATATATATTGCATAAGTTAATATTATTTTATTAGTATATTATTTCTATGTATCGAGTGTATTAATTCAAAAATATAAAAATGTAATTCTTACTTCTTGACACGTTTTCATAACGACTGCAATACGTGAAATAAGATCTGCTGCTTGTTGTCTGACCTTTGCAGATTTATTATTCAATCTCCACAATATTGTACCGCATATTTGAGGAAGATATGCCTTCACTCTTTTACCCAATGTGTTCACAATCGTTCCAAAACCATTTAACATTACGACATCCTATAAATAAAAATAGTTTAATGTACGTTCTTTATTATTTAAAATATTTATCCTTATACTAATTACAGTTTATTAATTAATCAGATTCGACAAACCTCAGTAGTTTGTTCCTGGAAAGCATATAAGATTCCATCGATAAGCTGTTCTTCTAAACGTGAATCGACATCTGCTGCTCCTAAATTGCCCATTATTTTCTCAATCGTTTCCATCACCATTTTTCTATACTGTTCATTTTCGTCCTTTAAATCGTCTACTACTCTATTAATAATCTCTGATGCGCCCACTTTGTTAGCTATTTCTACTGTCGTATCCACAAGCTGCAATTTTATTAATTTAATTATAAATATTAATAAGAATTTTATATTTTTTGCTTAAAAAAAGGAAAAAAGTTAATGTATTGTTTACCTGTCGATAATTTCTGCGATCTAGTGCCATACGATGATTCCAGAAATGTTTAAAGAAGTGCGGTAAAATTTCATCTTTTATGTATTGAGCTTCCACACCATCCGTCGCACAACATTGTTTAACTACCTATTAAAAAAAATACGATTTATTTAAATTATTAAAAAGATTTAATATAAAATTTATTTTATATATATCACAATATATCCTATCTTAAAAACAGCAGTGCAAAATCGAATTGAATTCATTGTCACCGCGATGCGGATTGGTTCTATCACTTGGCTCACTTTGTGCCACAAGAGTAAAAAATTTTTTATTGATATTTGAATGTATATTTAAATTACATTTAAAGAAAAGAGAGATGCTAAAGTACTATGTAAAATACATACATTAAATATAAAACAGCTTTTTTTTTAAGAAAGAATAAGCAGTAAATAACGCGCGCAAAGCGCGTTCTTTATAGTAGTATCTAGAAATAATAAATAAAATTTTACCTTCAATACAATTTTTTTCATTTCTTCATCGGGAGACTGGAATTCACGTATAAGGATTAGCATTACTTCCCTAGTATAGTAATTTGCATATTCTGCGTCCATCAAAGGAATAAGATAACCAATAGCTTTTAGGAAAGCTGCTAAACCTTTTCCTCTATGTGTACGAATACCTTTCCACAGTGGTTTTAGCACAGAGTCGAAACTTTCGATACCATATGGCGTTGCTGCCTCAGCTAATGCAGCAATAGCTAAAGCAGTAATTGTTCGTACTTTCTGTTGCTCATCCACAAGACCTGAAATATTTTAATATTTTGTCGTTAGTAACATAGTATTTAAAAAAAAATATAATTAATATAATTAAAATATATGGATTATATATATACGTAAAAAAATGTTATATTAATTTAATTTACCATGTTCAATAATTTCTACCAAGCTCTTCAAATGCGGTAAAATGGCGCAGCCCATTAAAATAGCTATTTGTTGTACAATTTTAATACCAGTATGTCGCGCTTGCCAAGATTTCTTGCTGCGACAAACAGCTTTTAAGAAAGGAAGAAGTGAAGGAATTCCGAGAGCTGAAGCAACAACCGCAAATGCTCTTGCTGTCGTATTACGAACGTATTCATCAATATTATCAATATCCGGTCTCATTGTGGAAATCATTGTAGCTAATCCTGCAGCTTTTGCCAAATTAGAAATAATTTCTCTGCCTTCAACACGTGCATAGTAGTCTTCGTCGATTAATAGAGGTTCGATGACGACTAAAATCTAGAAAATGGAACAGTTAGTAAAATAAAACGAAATAAAATAAAAATAAATCGATAAAATAATAAGAATAAAAAATTACCTTGTGAACATATGGTCGCACCAAATCATCCAGTTTATATAAAATACGATCAATGACTTTGACCAGTAAATGACGTTCTTGATCTTCAAGAGTAGGTGACATGAGAAGGGGAAGAATTTGGTTGAACAACGGTCCGGCACCAAATTCTCTTGCTTTATCCGTAATTTGTCTCAAAGCAGCTTTACGCATTGGAGGAGTTCCATTTTTTATTTTTAAGAGCAGTTTCATGATTTTTCTTTCTTTCTGTTCCTCAGGACTTAGTGTTTCTTCGTCTACGTCAACCAACAATTTGTCGAAATACTGCGCGTCTTCTGGCTTCATAAATGGTAAATTTCCTTTTGGTTGATTATCCACGTACTTAGCGCTTTTGTCTTCTGTTTGAATGAAGAAACCTTGAGGTGTACCAGCAATAGGCGTAGGCGTTGCAGTGAGCTTCCTAGCGGGCGTGCGAATGGGTATGTATCCTGAAAAAGTATAATGCGTACATTTTTTTTTTTTTTTTTTTTTTTAATAATTTTAATAATTATTATTATATTAAAAAAATGTATTTTACCTGCTGGAGGTTGCAAAATTTTGTATCCAGGAGGAAATAGCGCATCTAACTCATCGTCTGACAAAGGTCTGTTGCGTTCGTCTATCTCGCGTTCCCAACGATATGCCTGTAATTGTTCAGGCGTCATGGACATTAAATGTCCTGGAGTCGGTGTAGCCAAACCCATCGCTTTGGGTCCCGTCGGCGTGACGGCACTTGGTGTTAAAATTGTTGTCTGATGGGGTGTTGCAAGAGGTGTCGCCGGGGTTTGCGGCGTCATCGAGCCAGGCGTTTGATTTGATGGAGTTTCATCCCACCGACTTCGTCTTTTGCTCGCCGAAGGAGTCGGAGTTTCCTGTATTAAATCTCCAGCAACTCGATCAGTTCTCGGAGTCTCTGCCCAACCGCTGTTATGTCCAGGTGTTTCTATAGAGTTAAAATATAATTATATTTATTTGTCTTAAATATGTATTTATACGAAATATTCTTATGTATTTATTCAGTTTATTATCCAAAATAATTTAAAAAAAAAAAAATTGTAGATTAACCTCTTTCAGTTTTCGGAGTTTCATCCCAACGATTTCTGCGACTTGTTACAGCTTTTTCATGAGAAGGTGTATCTCTACTCGGAGTCACAGCTCCAGGCGTTGCATGCGCTGGTGTGGCATCCCACATTCGTGTACTGACTCCAGGAGTAGCCCCAGGAGTCTCTGCTCCTTTACCATGACCTGGAGTTTCATCCCATCTAATAGCAGCTGGTGTCACCTACAACAGTAAAAAAAAAAAAAAAAAAAAAAAAAAGAAAATTAGAATAAAGAAAATAAAATAAAATTAAAATTAATATTTTAATTTTTATATTAAATTTTAAATAATAAATTAAAATGCAAAGGTAATATAAAATTAACACGACAAACATACATCTGCATTATCCCAAGATGTAGGTGTTGCCGAAGCACCAGATATTTTTTTCTGCACTGGAGTATCATCCGTTTGATCCCAACGGCCTCTTTTTTTAGGAGCTGGTTTTGGTTCACCATTGGCTTTCAAAGTACCGTCTTTTGCCTTTTCTGCTAATCTTTTTCTCAACTGTAACAAAATGTAAAATATATAATTAAAAAATTCTATATTACAATAAAAATTAATTTTATATATTACTTTAAATATTAAATATTTTTGCATATTATTAAAAAAAAAATACAAATATCACATACCTCTGTTTCTTCACCTTTAAGCATTTGTTCCCGCATAATCTCTGTGTATGTTCTGGAGCCAATATCAGGTGTTTTTCCACCTGTAATTTAAAAAAATTATAGTTTTAATAAAAATTAATTTATTGCTTTATTATTTTAATTAATTTTTTGAGTTACAAAACAATTATACCAACCTTCTGCAAAAGGGTCAACACGCTCAGGAGAAATAATCATTCTACGTCTTTTCTGTCTATATTCATCTTCTCTGTCGGCTATAGTAGGTCGTCGTCTGTCAGCAAATGGATCATAATCCTTCTCCTCTCTGTCAATTATGGTGGGTAATCGTTTGTCCGCAAATGGATCATAATCCTATCCCAAACATAAAGTTTTAATTTTAAAAATACAAAAAAAAATATTAAATTAATAATAAATATATAAAAATAACCTAGATTTTTTAATGTTAAAGTTATAAATATTTAAGAATATCCTAAAAAAATATACCTCAATTTCATCATTTGTTGCAATTGATGTAACATAGCCATCAAATTTGTTATTACTACTGTCATAAATGTCCTGATCGTAAAAACCAGTCTTTCCCAGAGCAACCTGCTCTTTTTCAGATGCTGCATTCAGAAGCTCCTTCTTCTTTGACTGTATCTCCCTTATCTGTGCTTCTATGTCTGTAATACAGATTAAAAATATTGTTAGTCAGATTGTAATAAATAAGTACTACAAATTCAAATAATGTTGAATACTACAGATAAAACACGATACGAAATATTGCTGGCATTGGAAACGAAATCGACAATGTAAGACAAATGTTACACGAAGTGTTCGTCCAATGAATCGTTCAGCATAACAAACAGCTGACGCTTCGTATCTCATATACGTTCGACGTTTCATTCATAATACGAAACATACTCCATGTGTTGCATTACTTAAAAGTTGTCTGATAACAAATGTTACTGTTTACGATTCTCATTGAGCCGAGTGAGACGGAAGAGTTGTGAACTCTTCGGTCTGACAGAGTTAATTTTCGGCTGCTTATTATTGCATTTAAGTTGCGCGCGAAGGCGATTAACGGGAGTGAATCGGTGAATCTTGAGAAGACAGGAATACCTTTGTGCGTTCTCGGGATCGAGTCCATCGTGATGCAGAAGTTTGCAGAGACGGTGGACACGGCGTAAGCGTACCCGGACACGCCGAATTTCAGCAATACGTCAGGTGGACTGACAAGATGGCGCACCGATTCTGCCGATGCGCACGTGCTGCCTTGGACGGCAGGACGTTGAACGTCTTGATTACTCCGGCATCAGGCTCGCTTCGCATTGCGGCAGAATTGGCGCGAGCGTGATTCGCGCTTTTCTAATTGGACGACAAGATTGGCTGGCGCGGGTCAAGCTTATGTCAATTACACTGCGCACGCAGCCACCATAGTTTTCTGTTACAGAATATAAAAAAAAAAATGTTAAATGGATTCTCGAATTTCTTAGTTGACTAAATTCGCTACCGAAAATTGTTAAATGTAAAATTTTTCTTTAACGTAGCAAGAGCGAATAGCGCGCACGAAGCTCATTCTTTACAATGTCTGGTAAATATATTTTTATTATGATAAAAAATCCATTTTTATTCTAGGATCAGTTCTGCTCAAAATAGATACATATAGATTTTATTAGCATAATAAAAATAAAATAGCACTCTTAATATTATCAACATTATATTTATTGTTTCCTTCTGCAGTGCTTTATAAGTCTTCCTTTATTAATGGCGAATATTGCGTGATACGTTCTTCTTTCCTTTTCTTTGCTCGCATTCTCACATACATTACGATTAATATAACATTGGCAAAGGAAAATAGAACGGTACATCTCAACAAAACTATTTAGCATTGGCAAGAACGGTCTTCACAATAATTATCCTTTACATTAGTAGTACAGAGTAAAATAAATTAAAATTAATTCAGTGTGCTACAGTTTTATAAACATACAGGTATTTATAGGCACTAGAATAATAAATTATTGCTAAATTATTTGTCATTAAATCGATAACCTCCCCCTCCTAATTATGTTTGCTCTTAGACCGCGAGAAATTCAAATATCGTGATGAAATCAATATCAAATTCCATAACGAGAGTGTATGAGCGATTAATTCGGTCTAACAGAGCAGAGATCACTTTCCAACTCAATGTTTCTTAATTACTTCTTAGTGTTCCAATCGCGCGCGCACGTGTGTGTAATTTAAAAATTATTTCCTCTTTTGCTAAGGACCAACTTCAGCAATATTCTAAAACTCTAGCTTAACAGACGTCTTATAAAAACATAAAAAAAAAGTACGAGGAGCGAATCAAGCTACAAGTAAAAATATAAAATTGTATAAGGTGCTATGATACTTGATTTAATTATAGACATATGTATATTATGATGTCAAGAGGAGATAATTTCTCTTATGTTCGCATTTTAATAGTATATACTCTAAATACGTTTCGGTAAATATATATAATTAATGCTTTTGAAAGGGCGGTTTTATATGGTCTGCTTGGAACATATATACATATATATATCCACATCAATTGTCATCTTATTCTCAATTATATATCAACGTGTCAATGTTTCAAGCGCTCGCATAATCAAAATAAAATTACTTTCTCAACATTGAAATATTAAATTAATAATTTTTTATATTGAAAATTATATTAAAAGGAAACTATTGAGAAATTAAAAGTTAACAGAATTCAAAAATTTTGTCTCGTGTTATTTTATCTTGTGGCTTGTATCTCACATATTGCTTTTAACGGGTAAACCCTGCTCTGTATTCTATGTTCTTATTTTACGGAGCAACTGTATCGAAAAATGTCTTTCTTGTCTCATTATTTGTTAACAATTTAGTATTTGTAACATTATAAAAAGATAAAAAAAGTAATTAGTTATTAACCATTTGGAAATATTCCAAATGGCAAAACGTACATAATGAACATTCGTCATAATTTCCTGCCCTAAGATCTATAGAGCTAAAACAATTTTGAGCAGACGAGTTTGTTTCTTTTCTTTCTTGTTTTTACAGGTAATGTTAGCCCAAACACTTAAATATAACATAACATTTTTCTACAGAAAGTTATAATAAACATAATATTCTCATTACATGCGCAGATATACCACATATAAGAATTAGTCTTAGTAAAAATTAATCTTACTACGGCTTTCAAAAAAATTGCCTACCGTCAATAAGATTATTGAATTTGTTTTAATGCATTTCAATGCATTTGTACAAATCCGTCAAGTAAGATGTAAAACGTACATCAATTCGTTCATATGGCACTAACAGAGTACATGCAAATGTTCGATGAGAACAACCGCTGCGAATACGAAAACTATACATAATCCCGATGTGATCCACTTTTTGCAGTAGTTTCATAATTACTTTTTTTTGTAAATTGATTTGCATTGATAATGTCGCGAAATATATGTTCATTGAATTGCTTTTTATGTATCTTATAGGTATTCTTGTATAGCAATTCACTTTAACTTTCTTTGGCTTTCCGATATTAAATCTCTTAACAATTAAACCATAAAAAATAATTTTTTTTTAGCAAATACAATGTCTAAAGTTTACTTACACAAAAACTTCAATTCTACTCAGTTAAACTAGCTACTAATTTATATATAAACAAAAATCTTTTAAAATATAACACAGCTTTGTGGATATATATCGAATCTTGTTAAAACACATTCTTATTATCAACTTCAATTTTTTTTATTCACGTTAGTTTTTTCCCTAGAATTTCAAAATCTTATTCAAAAATGAAAAATATCTTCTTTTTATTAACCGATTATAGACTGTGCTGTATAATTTCTCGCTTTATAGCGTATATCATTTTATATATTTGTACACAGTTCTATTAACGTGCATTTTATTTAAAGCATAAAATGCTTTCGTTATATGATTGATATAATACTCGGCAATATATATAAGAAATCATACAGTTATTATCTATTAATTCGACATTTCCTGATTTAAATACTTTTTTTTTGTTGTTCCGAATTGTTGATCGACGAGCTTATATTAAAAACAAAGAAAATAGAAAAATTTGTTTGATCTCTTGATGAATTAATCTACAATGTACAATGAAAAACAAGTCTCTAAAAATAACCTGTTCGTAAACCATCAAATGTCACACATAACTCTTTTAATATCTAATTTTGTCACCTTTTGACAACACCACAGCAACATGGATCATGCCTGCAAGCGAGATTCGCACTTTTGATTATTACCGTTACATTAAGTTTTCTTACTTTAATAATTTATTTATTTTAATTAAAAATTAAATTTTATCAATTTTTTATTTTTAAAAATATACGTAATTATTGTATATAATTTACCTTTACAACAATGTGGAAAAACGCAATAAATAACTCTTCATTGCACAACACAATTTTTGTTTCGTTGAGCTAATCCAGCACGAGATAAATCACGTTCAATTTCGTCATCATCCTCAATTCTATAATTTATTTGAAAAAATAAAATTTAATGACATAAAATATTTAGATCAATAATAATATATGTCTATACTTACGCTCTCTCTTGTGTATCGAGGTGATGAACTAATTCATCTCTTTTGTTTACAATAGACACTAGTTCTTCTAACAATAAATTTTCACGCATTTTTTGTTCGGATGTCTTCCGCCAATCTTCTACCGCGAGGATGCTTCTTAATTCATGATTTAAAAGCTCAAATCTTCGCTCTAAATCATCTTCTTTTTCTCTAAAAATAAAAATTTAATTTATAAAAAGTTTAGATCGTGATCAGATAATGTTATAGCCAATCGTTAATTGAAATTAAATATATATGAAAATAATATGTTTCGATCAACGAATCACTTACAGTATGTTTAATTGCATTTGTCTTCGTAAAAGAGCATTTTTTTTGTTAACAAGCGTGAACCACAGAGACATCAGTCTTTCCGTTTCGTCTTCGTTATCGCTCTCCATGGCTGCTCTCAATTGCTTTTCAAGTTTGCCAGCTTGTATGTCAATCTGACTTTGCTCTCTTTCAAGTGCTTCGAGTTCATTTTGAATATACGATGTCATGTCTTTACCCAACTAAAATATCAATTCGTAGTAAAATAAAAAGTTATTAAAGTTTACTGTAAGTAATGTATATCGTTCTATAATTTATAATTAAACTGAAATTAAATATTCAAATTAACATACTCCGCGTAATGTGTACGGAGTTCTATCAGGACTGCCTTTATCGGGTGAGATTCGTTCAATAATTTTGGAGAAGGAATATAAAGGCGAACCAGTTTTCTTTTCTCCATCTATCACACTCGAGTTTCCTAATATATTTCCATTGTACTCAGACTAAAAAAATAATTACAATGTAATAAATTTTTTCACTCAAAAATTTCAAAAACATAGATGAATATTGTATGGATTATTAGCGTTTACCTTTATACTAATCCGATCACCGGGAGTTGACGGCGTAATGCTGCGCCTAGGACTATTATTCTGATCGTCTATCGATCGTCTATCACTGTTGTTGTCGTCATTTAGTTGACTCGGAGTAACAGCAACACCCATTTTCACTTCCGCGATCAAACGTCTCGCCCTTTCCCGCAACTGCTGCTGTCTTTCGTCATCGTTTTGTGCCTGCAAAGTATGTTACATTAAAATAAACGCCCACATTTGTATTCTTCGATAAATGCTTCATTAACAAAACATTTTTTTAATGTTATATTAACAAACATGTAAAACCTCGACGGGACTGATCGCAGCGGAAACAAATCCGGATGGCTTCGTCTGATTCCTGGCTTGTTCTAGGAGTTGTCTTGCTCGTTCTCGTAATTCATCATGCCGGCTAACTAGCGACTAACACAAAAGTAAAAAGAAACATAAGAAACGTTATGAAATTTGACATAGAAACATGAAACGATTGATGCAACTATTAAGCATTTGTAAAATTCTCGTTTATTTCTTTAGAATAATTTTAATTTTGCTGAGATATTGACGTGGCATGACGTTAGCAAGCGATAAAAGCAAATATTGTTAATTACATGTTGTGAACGTTGTTCTCCATACGGCGGTGATGCACCTTGACATTCGGAACTACCTCGACTTCCTCTATCGTCAGAGTTTACCGAGTCCTACAAAAGACCTATTCTCAATATGTTTGCGTAGCCTGCTTGCGTCACGTTATTGTTGCAAAGCTTTTCGAATAAATACACGATTCAGACGAAGAATATTTTTGCACGTGGTAAAAATCAGTGAGCGTATTAACAATGTAACTAAATCACAAGAAAATCATAAAATTTACAAACTGTTTTTAAATATTTTAATTACGATGTTACATGGTAAAAGATTTTTCTATTTTTAGGAACGTGTTATAGTAAGAAAAGTTTATAGAAAAAATAGAAATTAAAGGTTGCTGAAATAAATTATGACTATCCTCGATATATTTGATTCAGAAATAAAATCGTTAACATTAAATTTGCATTTAGGAGTTTTTAAAGCAAAGCTTATAGAACAGCTCGTACATGTCTACATTTCGTGCATCGCGGAACATATTCTGACGCGATTTCCTCATGCATATTTACATGCAGTTATATACGCGTGTATTATATAGGCATAATTCCCCTACCGCCAAGAAGCTCGATTTATAAACTGTTCGCCTATAGTGAACAAAAAGTACAGTAACAGACCTTCAGACAATACATTTTGACATAATCCGCCGGCGAAAAGAAATAACAAAAAGAGATACAACAGTGCGCGTTATGGGTTTATTGTTAATGCAGCAAGGTATAACAGAAGGAATGCATAAAAAGCGACAGTCTGCGCAATCTCGTATATACTGACATCACGGACCGGACTTTGCGATTTGGTAAGCGAGATCGATTGCGACCATTTGTCATCGATTATCTGTATGTTCTCCTCTTCGTCATCGGAGCCGAACGGATCGGTTAATTGCCGGCGTGTCATTAGTATCGGACGTTGCTGCGCTTGTTGCACTCTCGGCGGAGACTTGCTCTGCGGTAAATTGGTATTTCATTTCTTCACAGTGAAAGAAATTTACGCGCGAATTCCATCGAATATTATACGCGACGTTTCTCTAGACAATTTTCGGGAATAATCGCAACGTGGAAATTAATTTCATTTTACCTGTAAATTTCTACGTACCTTCTCTCTTGAAGAGTATTTTTCCTTGGTTGGTGATAGCACCTTGCCCAGAATGCTTTTTGAGCTGGCCAATATAATATCCTTAACTTCTTTCACGCTTGATGGTGATTTGTCTTTGTTGCATTGATCGTGATCCTGATTGTCCGTATTCAGGCTTAAGTGTAATTTATTTTTTAATGAATCGATGCTAATATCATCCTTCTTATTATCGAATGGATTTGACCTGCAATAACAAATCAGTTTCTAATCTTACTTCTGATAAATAATTTTGCGGAAGATGTACTTTAATTGCATAATACTGAGAATATATTTACCGTCTGTTACTCTCCGCTTTATTGTTTCTTTGATCAATTTGTTCTTTTTTTCGTAAATTAATAATCTCCTGACCAAAAAGTTGAACACTTACATCCGTGTTGTTATCTGTATTAAATCTACCAATCATATAAGATGACTCGTCTGTTGTTTTACCTATTTGATGTACCTAGATTTTTTTAGAGAAATAATGTATCATTAATAATAACGATGATATATGTAATATGCTGTATGTCAAATTACAGAATAATTGGAAAACTGTTACATAAAGAGATTTCATTGAAATACCTCCAATTCATGACCAGTAAAATGCGCTCTCAACTGATACAAGTATGTCATCACAGCTAGTTTATCAGGTACCGTTAATATATCCATATCAGCTGGTTCAATAACTCTGGGTATGCCCAGAATTTCACCCGCATCAAACGCTTTCTTACAGTTGCCTTTAACATCATGTGGCAACAGAGAATTGATTTCTCTATACAAATTTTTATTTTAGATATTATTCAATTTGATCAAAGCTATAAAATATCTATTACATATGCTACTATAAATAGACAAATGTATTGACTTTTTCAACATTAAAAATAATCGTTAAAATGTTGGCACGAGTAGCTTGACACAAGACAATGACGATTTCGAAGAGTTTATTAATGGAATACGCGAATAAAATAATTGGCATGCTTCCAAGATTCACTATTGGCATTTTGTTCCAAGGAAAAGTAGTGCAAAGAATGAAATAAAATAATTTATAATAATTAAAACATCCAATAAAGATAAGCATAATATAAGTACTTACATTAGATCAGGTCTGAAATTATGAATAATCGCACAAAATGCCATCCCGTTTCTCCAAGATGTCGTTAAATTGGTAACTTTGACACCAGGATAATCTTTTGTAACTTCTTTACACCATTCTAATAAATCTTGGCCAGGAGTAATTTCTTTTAGTCTTGGAATATTTGCGTCATTCTTTTTAAGATCCAATGGTTGTAGCGGTAATCTCAATGTACTATGTTCGATGTTTTTACTGTAAAAATATTAAATGTGTAATTACTAATTATTTATTGTTAAACAATATATTAAATTTTTTATCAATTGCATTTTGTAAATTGTAATTATACATACTCATTTTCGACGGCAACATTATCTTTCACAGGTGATTTTTCTTTGAAAGAATCTCCAATTCCTGTTAGACTAATATCGCGTATAAAATGCTCTCCATCGTTTACGGGAGTTGTATCATCTTTTGATAAACTTGCCACTACACATTATATATTCCATTAGTAAATTTGGTTTCACAAATTATAAATTATCGATCAAACAAGTTAAAATAATAATTACAAATTTTATATTTAGAGCAGTTAAAGAAAGAACCAATTAATAATTAAATACTCACCACTTATAGGAGTACTAGGTAATTCACTTTCGGTAAGACTGCTCGTCATTAAATCAAGTTGAGCTGAAATATCTAAAATCTCATCCAAATTTTTTACTGATACTTCCTCAACGTCTTCAGGTATATCTTCATTATCAAAATCATCTAATGGTGCGATGTCGCTATTATTATTAACAGACATTAAACTAGCCATACTTTGCATATCTTCGTCTCTAAAAAAATACAAGCAATTAGTAAATAATTAATAAATTTATTTATAAGTAACATTTTAATTTAATAAATATTTTTAACTAAATTAATAAACTCAGTATGCAATCTTTAAAATGTGTTACTTAATATTTATCTTATTCCAAATACATTTAGTTACATAAACAGATACTTCGATCAGGCTTAATGAAATTTATTAGCAGCATGCGAATGAAATTGAACTGCACTTACGTCGCTTTGCCCTCTCGCAGAAACACGCACGATAAAGTACATTCGAGTGTAGCGCTAACAATCTTTTTAGAAGTCGGCTTCAAGTCCAATTTGAGTTGTTGTTGACTAGATTCTAAGGTTGCATACTTTTTCATATTTATATTTGTGGCAGCGACATGACGCCTCTTTCCTGTTGTCGACACCTACTCGAGAATAGAACAATGTACCATTGTGCTATATTCTTTTGTGAGTGCCTCAGCAGGATGTACTCACATCTTCGATAACAAACGTCCAATCTTTGTCTTCCAGCTCATGTGTTCGAGGATCTTTAAACAGTGTTACAGAAACTGTATGATTGTCAGGAACTGCCCAGCTGATAATGCCTTTCAGAGGATCGCTCAAACATGGTTCCCAATCCAATGGTTCCGAGCTAACTCTTCGGCTACGTCTTGTCCAAACAACACTTAGCTTATTTGGTTTCCTAAAACATTATTTTTATATATTTATATATTTTTAAATATATTTTGTTATAAATTTATATATATATTTTTTATATAATTTTTCTTTCTGCTAAAGCATACTAATACTTCTGTAAGATTATTTTTTATAAATTTTAATCTTATAAGATTTTTTCGAAGTATGTAAATAATTATATTAATAAAAAAAAAAAAAAAATTATATAAATTAAATTGTAATAAAAATTCTCAGAGCACAATATAATATGCAACATGCACAAAATTTAAAAGAAAAGCAATATAATCTCTGCACATTAAATATATATCGCTTATGTCCTTTGCCTCCAATATATTTATTTATTAAAAACAATTTTTTCTTTCCTTTCCAGAGAGCTCCTGCGTTGAGAAGCAGACGACAATTGCGCTCTTCAGACTTTCATACAAAAAGCATTAATGTTAATTCGTGAATAAGGAGTCCGGAAGGCCGCGGCGAAAGGAAGCTCTTGCTTAATCGGGGAACAAGTTGGCGTCACTCACCACTTCGTCGTCGTCTCTAGCGTGACCTCGTGGTAAGAGACGGTGAACTGGAACTTGGCCGCTCTCTTGTTCACCCGCTGCAGGCGCTTCCAGACGGAGCTCATGTCTGACGGCGATTAGCCCCGCTCGGGACTGTCGGGACTCGGGATTACCGCGATCGAGAAACTGGAGTCTCTCTTTTACTGCCGACGCGCGAGCCAGGAGCGCTTTGTCATTTCCGCGAGTCGCACGCGCGAGACCTCGAGCCGAGGACTAAGGTCGGCCACGGCGGGGCACAGAGAGCAAGCGACCGCGCTTCCCGGAAACCGACGACGTTTTTACCACGACGCGCGCTCCTCGGCGGGGACTACGATCATATGGTTCGACGGACGGACGGACGGACGGGTCTTCCTCTCGGCTCACGCGCGCTCCCAACGTTCCCCGCACGGCGAACGGACTGTCATCGTCCGCGCGCGCGCACACACACACGTTGAAATACGCCGAGACGACTCCCGACAGCCCCGACCTCGGCTGCACGGCTCTCACCCGGGGGGTCGTTTCTAAATCTTCCGACAAAGACGAGAAGTCAGGCGAGAGACCCGAACGTCAAGTTCGATTTCTCTCTCAATAAAGATGAGACCATTTTTAGCGGTACCAACCTCGCGCGATACTAGCACCCATCGGTCTTGCAGGCACCTACGATGGTAGAGTTGTATTCTCGAACTGTGCAAAAAAAATTTCGTATACGAAAGTAACGTCGTGCATTCATTGATGAAAGGACTTGTTCCCGTTTCGTGTATATGAAAGATTTGGAGTCCATTTTTGAATAACAAATACAATATCTGAATCTTTCTCTTTGTTCGACTTTATCAGAAAACATCATTAATTTTTTATCTTTACTCTTTTTTTTTTTGTCCCTTCTTATATACATACATATACATATAATTCACACATTTATAAATTATAAAAAGAGATAAATATATAAATATATTTCAAAAATTGTTCACATATTATGTACCATCTTATATAGGATTGGTAAGAATATTGAAAACAACAAGATTGATAGAAACTATGATTATTAGATCCTTTTACAAAGAATCAGTTTAGAAAAAACCTATTCACACAAAATCCTTTTTTTTATATTTCGCGATATCTACATGAACAAAAACATTGCATCACATTGTAACTTTGCGTCGATGAAAAATATCTACAATTTTTAAACTGCGTGTGTATAGTTGTTAATTATATAATATACAATTTTACTGTAATTTTACAATACAAACGAAACAGAGTGAGAATTATTTCGAATATTCAGAAAAATCACGTTTTTCTTTTGAGGCACCAGAGATATTCAAACGTAACCTGGTCCATGGCACAGAACTTTTAGGAGATCTCATAATTGGCTCTCTGGTAACACAACGACGTATATGGCTGATAATTAAAACAATGATTAAAAGAGAAGAATAAAAATGCCATAATTTTAATTTTTGGAAATATGTAAAAAACAGACTTCGAATGATATGCATAAGCTTATGCACATTATCAAACATTCTTTGATTCAAGCACTTTGGCACGGACAAACTGCTGGTATATCACGCGTCATCCTGTTTTTTTTTTCTAAAACAAATAATGATCTAATTGTTAAAATTTTATTAAAAACAGTTTGATTTTATTTGCATTTTTAATTTTTTTTTTGAGATAAATAAATCAATAAACTATTTTAATAAAGTTTTTCTTTTTTATATCACAGGAAAGCACGAGAGTGCTTTTAGCCAGCATGCAAATGAAAGAAGCATGTGCCGCCGAAAGCCAAAGAACACTTCATTTTAACACTCTCCTCTTTTTCTACCGTTTCTAATATACAAATTAAAATCTAAGTAAAATTTACATTCGATCATTTGTATATTACACATTATTTAAATAAGAACAAATTTTACGTACTTGTACGTCATAGTAGAGATTCAAGTCCGTTTATACGTCGTAATAAATAAATAATTAAATAATTTTTGAATAATAATAGAGATCCGCTTAATTCTTTTTCCTAACTTGGATTCTTTTTTTTTTTTTTTTTTTTTACGTAGCCATCGCCTCACGTTCTATGATAACTATTAATATTACACACGATACTTTTTAAAATGTACGCATAGTTATCGTCGTAATAATTAGAGCTCGTTATCACTACAGACAGTCAGATCACTGAAACTGCAGAAATCACATAACGACAGCGTAATTATTTGTGATACATCAGCGATGCCTCCGTAATTTCTTCACGAAACGTCATTTATTTTCAGATGCCGATATTGATGGAACACCAGCATTAATAACAAGGCATCTTCGTTATGTTTTCACATAGTTCTACGCATTTCCGTTTTTCTTTAGCGATAACTATAAATATTATATATTTATATAATATCTATATACATTTTTTATTTATTTATTTTTAAATAACGCTTCTTCTCTGTTAGCAAAATATCAGCACCGAGCTTCGAGTGTTAACTGAGTAAGGTGCTCAAAAAGTCGGCCCATCAGTGCGTTCGCTCGCAGAAACCGAGGACGCCGGAGCGATGTATCATCGAGACTGCGATCCGTCCTCTTTCTTGTGAATATCCGCATGCATAAGAGTGTTTTCAAGCGGACGTGTCGGTACTCCTGGGCCTGGTCCTGCTCTGTGATGCATATGTAAATTGCTGAGCGGACCTGGACTAGGATCCTTACTCCTGAGTGTATTTACCGACGGCGCACCATAACCGGCATACAATTTCGCCCGTTCCTCTTCTTCGGCTCTGAACGCCGCCACTAATGGGTTATATCGTAACTGTTGCAATGTGTCGAACCGGTACTCTCGGAAAGGATCGCTCGGCCAAGGAGCTCCCGGTTGACCGGTAGGCGCAGATGGCGGTGGAAAATGTTGCATTGGATGTGCGCTTAAAGTGGGAAGCATGCTACGCGGCATAGAATGTGAAGCAGGCATACTGTGTGGATGCCTTGTAAGATAAGCATGTGGATGTGGATGATGGTATGTAGATCTTGGATCAGGCAGTGGATTTGGTCCAGGTCCTGGTGCGGACCCTGTCGTTCCGGGGCCGGGTACTGGCGGTCGTGGAAGCATTACAACTTCGTCGTCTTTGCTACGTGGTTCCTCCTTTACACGCACTTCCCCGGTATCCAAAGGTGCCGAGCCGTTCCTAAGTGGCGAACGATCTCGGGAAATCATATGAGGTCGATTCTGGTGAAGTAGTCTCTCACGTTCCATTTCACGCCTTTCCATTTCACGGCGTTCCTTGTCGCGTCTTTCTCGCTCTCGTTCGGCTGCTTCATGCTTTCTTTTCTCTTCTTTCTCGCGCTCTCGTCTTTCCCTCTCGCGTTGCTGTTGCTCTTCTCTTTCCCTCTCTCGTTCTCTTTCACGTCTAATACGCTCGCGTTCCCGTTCGGCACGTTCACGCTCTCGCTCGCGTTCTCTTTCCCGCTCTCGCTCGCGCTCCCGTTCCTCCAACTCAACGCGCCTATCTATCGCTGGAGGTTCCGGTTTCAAACCCCATGAAACAGTAGTTTGCGGAAATCCAGTAGTAGCACGTTGTAATCTGAATTTTACATATATGTGTGCCGGTGAAAAGTATGCGCACAATAAAAATGTAGATAATTAATATTTAATATACGTACCCTCGCCATGGATCATGCACCGCACCTAATCCACCTAAAGGTGGCATTTCTCTAGGCGGAAAAGTTGAGAGATTTGGAAAATTAGGATTTGTTGTAGCAAACGTTGAAGGATATCTTCCGAAAGGAGATATTCCTGCTCCTGTAAAACAAAAAATTATAATGCAAATAAAATTAAAAATGATATTGCAGTTTTTACTGCACTGTATTTATAAATGTGAATGCGTGCAAATGAGAATGAATGTGAATGTTTGTTACCTCTATTACCTAAATGTGAGGCCGTTGTAGACAGAAAACCGACAGGATGAGATGGAGGGGGTGCAGGATGGGCAGACGGCATGTTAGTAGGAAACGGAGGTGCCATTGATGGTGCACCGAGTCCAAGACTACTGGCTGGTCCCCCTGGATAAAGATGGCCCGGCGGTCTCAATAACTCAGTTTTGGTACTAACGACACTTCCTGCTTTAGCTTCAGCCTGTTGCTTTTGTTGATGATTATATATTTCCCACGCAATGCGCACATGCATTGCATTCCATTTTCCACTTTTCTGGATTAAAAATCAAATGTTTGAACATTTAGAAAATGTAAAAAAATTATTAAAAATTTTCTTTTATATAAAAGTACCTTTGGCGCAAACGGAGTCAAATGATTAGGTGGCACGAAAGGTGTCGAAGGCGGACCAATTCCAGGATGAAGAAGACCAGTATTAAAACCAGAATAACCAGAAAGGTTTAAATTTCCACGAAAAAATGGCGATTCGACTCCTCCCAATTTTGGAATGTCCTTAAACTATTAAAAGACATTTTGTTTAACATCAATTCATGTTAAATAATTTAATGTTGACAAATGCAATACATTAATTTAATTTAATTTTTTTTATTTCTTACAATTGGAGGTGGAAAAAGCGTTGACGCTGCAGCTGTTGGCAACAACGGTGTTGTGTGTTGATGTACATGAGTATGTTGATGCTGATGATGATGCATTTCTGTTCGAAGATATGCCGGTGGACCCAAATTTGCCACTCCAACTCCAACATTTCTGTCTTGAGATGCTAAGAATCTATTATCGAGTTCTCTCCTTAAAAGAGCCTCTGCTTGACCTGCAACATGTGTCACCCCTTCTTTTTGGTTAGTGCATTTATTGTCTGTCTATAATCACGTAGAATACACCGTATTAAAGAAAGTCAGATTATAAGCTTACTTGTTTGAAACAGAGACTCTGCGGAAAATGGATTGGGATTAGTCGTCGGTGGAGGAAGCGATGGCAGTGAAGTATGCGGGCTTGAACTAGACACTGGTGGTGGTAAAGGCGCTGCAAACATCGGTGGCGGAAACGTGTGTATGCCGAGCGGCACTGGTGGTGGAGTTGGCCTCGGAACAGATGTAACTGTTGCTGGAGACAGCTGGGAAGCTGCGTTGCTACTATTTTTGGTAATAAAATATTATTGTTTTTGCGCTTTACTTTTATTAAATTTTTTTTTATTTTTATTTACAAAATTAATTTATTTTTTATTAAAATTTTATTAAAAAATTTTAACTTGCTCGAGCTTACCTAATCCAACCTTGTGACTTGGTGTATGCAGGTAGACTAGAATTGGCTGGAGATGAGGTGTTTGGCACACTAACAGGCGTTATGCTGCCTCGGCTTAGACTACTCACGTTACTGCTGTAACAAACATTACAATTATTAGAAATGTTCGATATTATTAATTATCGAATTATTCAATTTTAATAAATATGGTCATTATGCTGCGATCAGAAGAAAATATTTTACCTGTAACTATCTCGTTCTCGATTCGGACTATGTCCACGTGGAGAGTTATTGTTTCGTCCGGATAAACTGCAGGCCACCATGTCTCTATGAGCGATTGTATTTGCCGTGGTAACTGTATTAGTTATAGTGGACACGCATGTTGTAGTGGCAGCGCTCAGTGGAGTATTATTGTGACTCGCGAGGTTATTTCCTATAGTCTGCTTACTTATGTTGGTACAAGGGGAAGCTCTACTCCCTCTCTAAAATATAATTATTATTCTCGTCATAAAAATTCAGAATTTTATACTTAAAGTAAATAATATTCATTAGTGACATAATTAAAAGTAGTCAATAGTATAAAATACAGTGCGTGTAACTTACCACGTCAGCGCGTGATGAAACAGAGTGAGAAGGGGATGGCACCGCAGGTGGAAGATACGGGCTGTGATTTAAAGCGTTGTACGGAGTATAGAGCGGTGGGTACGATGGTTGCGTTTGCGGATATGCGGCTATAGGAATTGGCGGTGGATAACTCGTGGTGGCTGCTCCGTTCGATGGTGCTGCCGGCGTAACACCTAAACTGGCTACTGCTGGACTAGTTGTATGACTCGAAACGAGAGGCCCAATCGGTGGATGTAATGCAGGTATCGTAGTGTGAGGTTGTTGGGATAAGGAGGGTGGTAGCAAAGCAGGGGAAGCTGGCCGCTGTTGCGGAGCTATTGCACGTGGATTCGCTGCCAAAGGACTAGTCATCTGAAATACATTAACAACAAATGTTACTTTCTTTTCTGCGTTCAGAAGAAAAAAAGTTGGTTTTTTTGCGACGCTTAGTTACTTACAGGAGGCTGGGATATGTGTGGAGGCAACGTAGGGCTGGGAGGACTCGGCGCTGTTGGAACTGGTGCAGATGCAGGCACAGGAGGTGGTATAGCCGCAATAGCAATCGTTGCTGAATTAGAAGTTTGACCACCCGTGTCCGGTGGAGATCCGCCTGCCCCGTTTGTGGGTGGTAAAACGTGTGGCGAAGAAGACGGCAACTCGTCTAAAAGCAAAAAGAGAAAATTAGAGACAAGACATTACGCAGATATAAATTAACAACAACGTTATTTGTAATTAATTATTATATTTTTTATAATTAATAATTATATTTTTCGTTTCCAAAAGTATTACTTACATTTACGTGTGAGAGGTGGTGGGGTAGGAGATTCAAAGGTTGTAGATTCGGCATCCGAACCCTGTAATGTAAAGATAATAAATTAATAAAACAAATTAAATTTTTATTATTTTTTTTTTTTGCAAAATGTTCAAGTATTTAAAGTAAACGTGCGTACCTTATCGTCTTCTCCTTCACTATCACACTGAAACGACGAAATAATAAATTAATATATCGTCACACTTATTACTATAATATAAAAATTAACTTGCAATCTTTTCATTATACATATGACTGGAATATGCAGATACTTACGATATAACCTTTACCCGAACTGCAATGACTGCTAGCCTGTATTATAAAAGAAGAGCGAGTGTGAATAAATTGTAATAATTTTTTATTGCTCATAAAAAACATTGATCAATTAAACGAGGGGCCGTCACATTTTAAAAACATGAAATATTCGTTGCATATATTTTAAATAATGTAATTACAGCACACAAGACTTACATCGCTGAGATGGTCCCTAGAACTGTCTGCGTCCTGGTAATCCCTAGGTATACCAGGGCCATGCAATTGTTCAGACGCTCTACCACTATCGTCGCTTGTACCTGCATCTAGGCCCTGCAAAACGAATTTGCGATATATCACTGGTCACATCTATCACATTCTCACCGACATATGTCACTGAAATTAACTCTTGACGCGATTTAATTAAGATCATTCAATTACCTGGTTTAGCGTCGAGGGTGTCAGTATGGAATTATGTACGTAATGGTTGTGCTTGAAATTGTTTTTGATGTGATGCTCGTTGTGCCTGTTATTCTGTCCCGTATCCACCTTTGGTTTTTCCTCCACTATTGATAGCGACTGCAGCTTCTTGACATTATTTTTACCAGCTAACTTTATTGCACTCTGCAAACAAAGAAAACATGTATAAGACTTATGCACTCACCCATCTATACAAAATATACATATATGTGTGCGTGCTGTGCACACATTAAACACATTAAAAAATCTTATACAGAAGCAAATATTTTATATATGTAGTTCTTTGTATTGTGTTCAATCATATTGTTACGGCAGTCACATTATATATAAAAATCTATATCGTTGTAAATTTTAATTTCACATTTAGCAAGAGGTTTTATTTGCATTATCTGAATTTATGACGTAAGTAGCCAAAAATCTGTGGAAACGTCGCCGTCGCTATTAAAAAAAAAAAAAAAATTTTTTTAGAGGGAGAGCTATAGTACGCGCACCATGTTTATTAATCTAAATTAGACGAAGTTGTGCGTTTAAATCGTTTCCCTCGCGAGTATACGGAAAATGCGCCCACCTGCGGTCACGATAAACGGCGAAGCGTCGCCGCGATCGGGCCAGGCCGCCGCAGCAGCCGCTTATCTCGCCCGGGAGACCGCGGTGTCGAGTTTCATTCTTCGCGCCCGCCGCTTCTAACGTTCGGTGGCGATGACAACGACGTCGCCGAGAGCCATGCTCCCGCCGAGACGCGCGATCGCGAGGCACCACCGCACTGCCGCGCGCACGCACCGCGGTACGCGCGCACCCTGTCACGTAAACACCCGGCGAGATAAAACGGAGCCCGGTTACGAGAGCAACGATGTGGACGGCGTCAACGCGGATGACGGCATCGGGAACGTCATCGACGACGTGCAGGTCGAGGCAGGAGAGAGCGAGAGCGAGCGCCGAGGAGTCCGCGGCGTACGATCGCGGAACTTTCACGCTGTTGCGCGCGGCCGCCGGCGGAAAAAGCTCGAACGAGAACGCCTCCTCCTTGCCCACGGAACGGGCCTTCAAACCGCGATACACATTTCCGTACGCGCCGCGTTCTTCGGCCGAAGCAATGTCACCGGTTATCCGCGGCACCGGATCCGGCCGCCGACGGAGACGACGGGCGGCGACGGCAGCGTCTCGGGCGCGACGGACTGATTTTTCACGATCGCGCAGGCACGGGATAATTCTGGCCGCGGACGGGCGTTCGTTCGCAAGATGACAGAGAGATTTCGCAGGCACCCGTGTCTCGTGTGCGCGATGCAGCACGGGAGCACGACCGGGTGGGGAGGAACGATGAAAGAGAGCGGGGAGCGGAGGGACGAGAGAAAGAGGCACGAAGGGACGGCGGGAAGGACGAAGGATAAGAGCGAGCGAAAGAGAGAAGAAGGCAGCGAGAGAAGGGAGCGAGCGAGGAAGAAAGAGAAGACATTGACCGAACGAGCAGCCGCGCGACAAGGCCTCCTTCGTGCCAGGCCAGCTGGAAGGAGCGGAGCAGCGGTCCGATCGCTCTTTCTCTTTCTCTTTCCCTTCACGCCCGGCTTCCCTTCTTTTTTTCGCGGCGGCGGCGGCGGCGTTGCGTTATCTCTTCTCTCTTTCTCTTCGACGCCGCGCTCTTTCTTTCACCTTTCCCTCCCTCGCCCGCCATTCTCCCTTCCTTCTGCCACGGGTGGGTACCAAAGAAAAGAAGGGAAAAAGCCACTAGACCTCGCGGTTGGCGCAAAAAACCACCGCCGCGGTCGTCGTTGCTACCACCACCATCGCCATCACCGTCGTCGCCGTCGCCGCCGCCGCCACCACCACCATCGGCCCAGCAAAAACCGCACTCTACCTGCGCACGTGTGCCAACTGCGAGCCGAAACCCCCTAGGACGTGTTCCGTCGCGGTTGGATCGCGTGTTCCTCGGCGACGCGAATTAATTGAATAAAACCCTCGCGGCTGGGCCGGTCGGGATCGTCGGAAGCCGCCCGAGAAGCACGCCTGGATTCTCGCCTCGTCGATCGGTTCCACTACAAACAGTGTCCCTCGAGACCGGCAACAATCTCGCGAAACAGCACGTTTTTTTTTCCCTCCCAGTCTTTTCCTTTCTAATTCCTTTTTTTTTTTTTTTTCGTCTTTTCAGAACCCGCCAAGACATGATTGATGAGCCGTATCACAGTTGGCAAGCCGCTCGTTCATTCATACGGATGAACCGAATCAGCTGACGCGCATTATTCTTAGAGATAGAACATCGTGTCCGAACGACGCGATTGAGATTAACAGGACTCGTAGACGCAAGCCAAACAAGACGTCACTTCGGAAATGGAGCTTTACAGGAGTACGCGATGTTACAACTTTTCTAACATCTGTTTTTCTATACAGAAAAAAAAAAAATGCGTAAGTTTCGTAGCGTAAGTTAAATTTACCTTGTTTACAACCGCGAATAAACCTCGTATCAATTTCTAATGAATAATTAACGATCATCATCTGATTTCGAAGCGTCCGCAACGCTCGCCGCCTGAATACACGGAACGAAGCACTCGGCAATGATCGCTCGATAGTACAAATATATCTCGACGATTATATCAGATAAATACAGGTATGTGTAAAAAGGTCGTATGACTCGTTCCACATGCGTGCGTGCGTGCGTGCACGCGCGCGCGCGCGTAATAAATGCCTGCTCGAAAAAAATCGAGCGAGTACATCCTGATTGACGTTAATACCGCGTTGGACAGAGGTGTACGCTATCATCATGTATATCCACAATGATTAAATCCTTTCTCCCGCGTTTTGCAGGCACGAGAGACCCATGCACGCGTTTCATTCCGCAAAACCCCCATGGTTCTCGCCGGAGGTGTGTCACAACGCTGCCTTTCGCAAGAAACGCGCCGGGCTAATTCATTACAGGCTGCCCGTAATCGAGACGCGTTGCAATATGACACGCGATTGCTCATATCGCGATATTGCGACGTCGAGGAGTTCCTCCGGGAAAAATCCGCGCGAAGCCCGGACGGACGATCCTCTTCGGGCGGAAGAGAAAAACTGGCCGCTGAAAGGGGTAATTACGCGAGCGATTCGAGCCGACGAATTACATGACTCGTTGATCCTGTAACGAGCTGCTGCCTCTGTCGTCCTGTCCTCAAGATTATCCTATTACGGGTATGAACGGCAAGAACTTAATTACAATTAATCGTCCGCATAAACGAAGGAAAAAAAAATAAAAAGAAGACAGAAAAACTAACACGTGGCGTGTGTAATTATGTGCAGGTGAAAAAATTCTTTTAAGCTTTGTCGTTTCTGCCGCCCCTCTTCTTTTTCTCCGTTTCTTTTGTTTTCCTTTTTTTTTTTCTTTTTTCCTGCAAGTCACGGCTCATGCCACTCGAAGCAACGCGACGAGATAAACGTCGTTCGTTCTTGTAAGACACAGACATTACAGCCGGCGTAACGTAGTTTCTTCACATCACGATACGTAACGTTGCATATTATTAAACATATAATTTTTGTCCGCGTTTCTCATCTCCCGATTCACCTTGCCTCTCCCGGTTTCTTTTCGTGTGACTGTGCGATTTATACGACGTCTAAATGATACGCGAGTCTTACAGGGCTATAAAGTGCACGCTATTATCGATAATTCTGCGAACGCGGTCTAAAAACAAAATGGACTATGAATAAAAATGCATTTTTTTTTTTCATATTTACTTCGGCATAACTTTTGTCGCAAACAAAAACACGATAAAAAAAAAATCAATGTTGCGCCGAGTATTGAGATGTAAAAGCCATTAGTATTCGTGAATAAAAAAAAAAAAAAAAAAGAAAAAGGTACTAGAGGTGAAAAGTTGGACGCGCAACACAATCGGGCAGGCACACTTTTTCCAACAAACGACTTGTTTACCATTTGGCATTCAATGAATAGTGAAATCTATCGATTGTCTCAACAGCCACGCGTGCGTGAAATTAATGCGTATGCACATATGTCGAAACGAGTAAAACCGCGCGGATCTACACCCCAATTTTCTTTAACTAACACGATAAAAATAGCGAAAGAAACATCCTCATCATAAAGCTTATTTCGAATATTCGAAATACTTCCAAAGTCATTTCAGTAAAAATTTCAAAAAGTATCTTCGTACTTCGCAGATTCTTATTTCATTTTTCAAAAAGTAATTCAACTTTTCTATTTTTCCAGGCTCGAAGTTTTGATTTCCTTTTCCATGCGGTAATAAAAGCTGCGTTTCCGCTTCCCGGTGCAAACTCTGCACGAGCAAAGTCAACAAGACTATTCACAGGGAGTCTATCGATATACATTCGTTCTCTGGGCGCGGTAAATGCGCGAGGAGTCGAAAATATAAAAAAAAAAAAAAAAGGAAAGGGGCGGAAGAGTTTGAAAACCGGCAGATGTCCGATTGCGCTCGACTTGATCTCGGACTGGACCCCGGTCTTGCGAGAGGAATCTCGGAGAGCCGCCGCGCGCGAAGAACAAGATAGAAACTTTCACGGCGCGGCACGGCGAGCGAAGTTCCTTGGCTCCGACGGTGCGAATCGCGCGGAGGGAAGGTCGTTCTCGGACGCGCGGACGTTCCACCGTGGGGCCCCGTGCGTGCGTGTAAGCGTGAGCGAGTGCGTGCGTGCGTGCATTCGGGAACCCGACCGGCTACCAAAGTCGTTCGTCCGCGGCGTTGCCGCGTTTCCGTCCGTTTCGTTATGTTGACACGACCCCGGGCTTGCTCTAATCAACCCGCCCGGCCGCTCCGCGTGATCGGCGTGCATTCGCCGCGTGGCAACGCTAATGCGCTCCCGCCCGGATGCGTCTGTGTGCAGCGCGCGCGTACGTACGCCAGGTACGAGAGCGAGCGCTAACGGCGGACAGATCCCCATGCGATTTACTCCGCGAGAAACGACTATTAATGCACTCGCGGGGCGAGGCGATAACGACCGGGATCCCACAATCTTGCGGAAAGGGGTGGAAGAGGCGATCGTATCGTTAATTCACCGTGAATCTGCGGACAGAGATGACGCGTCCCCGTAAACAACGCGCGTGTCCCCTCGATATCGTTACGGTGCGCCCCACGCTAATTTGCCAGCGACCGCCGGCCGATACGTAATCGATTTCTCGACGTTCGGTGAAGCTGCTCGAGACGGAATTTCTATAAATTTTCACGGGGACGGCGAGAGGCTGTTCACTTATGGCCGTGTCAAACAGGACGCGTTAATACTGCTCGCGGGTTTATCGCGCACTTTAATCCTGCTCGCGATGTTTACGAACGAAATAATTACGCGTAAATCACAGGTTGTGAAAACGCAGGCGGAGCGCGCGGGCATAAATTAAATCTATAATATTCATGCCGGTATTTAAATTTATATGTATATTTATTTTCATCTCGACGCGATAAAGCTCTGCACGAGCGAGTGGAGAGTTTCACGTATCCAGAGCCAAGCGTTGCTTGCACAAAGGGCTCTTTTTTTTTTCGGCAATCGACTCTCTATGATCCCATCGCCTACTTGCCTTTCCAATTAAGCGTTAACGGAATCACCTCGCCGTTAATAATCCGGTCGGGATGACGTGCCATAGACGGCACGCAGGCTCCGCTCGCGCACTTTGACGAATCGAACCGCGAATTGTGGGTCAAGAGTACGCGAAGAAATGACCGACTCCCACTTTCCTATTACCCGTATAAATATTACATATCCGGGGTCCCGTTTTCTTCGGTATTTACCGAGTGAAACATGGGGACGGCACCGATCCGCGTGGACGTCGCATTTTTTTACGGCCGTCGTAAATCGTCCGCGGGAATGACGAGGAAGACGACGCCGCGCCGCGCGGCAGATTTACATCCGACGAAATAAAACTGAAAGCCGTCGCGGAACGATACCGTTTACTCCCGCGCGGAAGTGCGGGACACGCGATCCGGATGGATCCCGGCCGCACTTTCAACGCGCAAGGCGAATCTGCTGAATTACGCCTCGTTCCCGCTGACAGAAACTATCGAGCGCCACGGCGAGAGAGATTTTCCGAAAGAGCGGCGGCGGGAGGCATCGATAAATCACTCGATAACGCGCGACTCGTAACGAGCGTTAAATTCGACAACGGCGGCTCTCTCTTTCCGCTTTTGCGCCACCGCAACTCGAAAGATTTCGCGTAACGTATTACACACCGCACACTTTTCCCGGCGAGTGGCTGACATAACGTAGCGCGAGGACATATGGCTCGACAAAGATTTCGGCGGCTTGCCAGTAGGGAATTGACGCGGCGAATCGGCGCTTGGCGTCCGTCCAAAGTTATATGAAGGTAAACACGTATCAACCCGGAGCATTGTTTGCACTCGCGGAGTTACGGGCGCTCATCGTGCCGCATTACCGCGCGCTTATTTCGCGCGGTCATAATTCGTTCATTAGCGACGCACGTCATCGCGATTACGGTGATCGAGCGAAATGGAAGGATCCCCGAATGTGTTCCCGTTTCACGCGAGAAAGCGTCACCGATGATCACCAGCGAGTTTACCTACGTATCTCTCCTGTCGCTTTATTCCCTGCATCGGAATTCTTACGTCCGCGACGAGAGAGAATTATCCCGAACGGGAATAAATTTATTTAGCGAGTCACCTCGAACGTTTATTTCGCCGGTCTCTCTGATATACAATCGTAAACATTTTTACTATATTAAAATACAAGGATTAAGTGCTAAAGTGCAATGTACAAATACTTGATTCGAACTTTCAACTGTGCGAGTTATCTACTCGCGAGTAGCTCGCCGTCTCTCCGATTTCGAGCTTAATTCGCGAACAGTTCTTTTAGTTGAATACACCGTCAGTAGTTTTAAATTAATAAAAAAATATTAAAAAAAAAGGCAAAAAACTCGGAACACGCGAATTTATTATCTCCGCGAGATTGATGCGTCTATTCCGAGCATTCGCGAATTCAGAGAGGATGCTTGTTGCGCCAGGCGTTTATCGCGAAGATCCAACCGCTCGCCTACGCGGGATAATAAATGGAAAACGATCGAGTTGTTTGGTTAAACGACAGATACACGACGGCGGCGTGTTGGGAAATATTGTCAGGCCACTCCATCGATGGGACGCGACGATCACGGACGACGCAACTCGTTCGCCCATTATTCGCGGACGGGAGAAGTTCTTATCGCGCGTCGCTACGTTTTCGCCGTTTAAAACGACAAACGGAGAGAGAAAAGTGCGATCACGAGGAGCACGACGAGCCTTAACCCGACGTTATTCCGATCGACAAACTTGCATTATTACTCGGCTTGTCAATGCATGTCCACTTAAGCGGTTGACCTCGTACACGAACGTCCGCAACGTATCAACGGAACTATCGGACCGATAGTTTTATCGCTTCTCGTTTTTAAATAATTTGTGCAGCGAAAAAAAAAACCAGCCGATAACAAATATGGTTAAAACAACAATGCATTATTGAGAAAGACGACCGCGGGTATCTTAAGATATTCTTGCGGCAAGTGGAGGAAACATTGTGAAAGATACGCGGGATTATCTAACAGCGATAATGTAAAGCGACGCTTTCCATTGTGTACGTTCCTAAAAGTGCGAATACCCGTAAAACGCATCCTTAAGAAGTTCAACTTAGCGTCCTAGTTTGAAGCACGGTCTTTGAAGCATTAGATTTTCCCATCCCGCTGAGAATTACGCGTCAGACATCCATGAGTGCGTGGACCATTCGCTTACGCCACTGGCCCGGCCGGATCGGTGGGCAATAAACCATTTATCCCGACGTAAACGAAAAAAAAAAAAGAAAAAAAAAAGAGGGAAGAGAGGCGGACACAGAGAAAAAAGGGCCGACCGGGGAAGAGAGAAAAAGAGAGAGAGAGAAAGAGAGAGAGAAAAAAAAGGAATAGCGGTCCGACAAACCGGTGGCGGTAAAAGATTTAGCACGGTGTAAACGTGGCGATAAAGTCCCGGGCGCTATCATCCCGCGCGAAAATCCCTCGCCGATTTGCACGGCAAATACCGGTATTCAGTCAGTTATTACCGCGCATTCGACACGCGGGATTCCGCGTTCTCGCGTTTTCGCGGTCATCGCGCGAAACGACGGCTCGGAAGAACCGAGCGCTCCGCTCGTCATTATCTCTTAATGTTTATCGCGGATAACACTACCCGCCTGATCGCTTCCGCGTGCAGGTAATGCACGCCAATTTTCCGGAGGGAAATTGTCAATCCTTTCGATCCGCCTGCGTGCCGAGAGTCGAACCTTTTTAATCGGGCGTCGTTGATTATTTAAGCGGAACGTCGGCCATCGGCTACGTAACGTGCGATAACGAACGGCAATAAAGCTTATTAGCGTCTCTATCGGATTCATTAAAGTCCACCGCAACTGTGTCGGGATATTTTAATAACTTTCTTTTCAAGATTGTAAATGAATAATCACGTCGTATTTCGTACCGAGAGTTTAAGATACTTTAATCGTGTAAACCCTCGGGTCGCTCTGGAACGGAATGAGAGATATCGATTTATCTTTGGAGGCTGATTCCATAAATGTTAAAGGAATACGTAAATCTCTTCGCGATACCATATATCTGGTGTATCTGAGGCTCTTCAAAATCCTAGAAGCACGTACATCGTTTCTCGTTGCACGGATTCCTCTCTTATTCTTTTTTTTTTTTCTCTCTCTCTCTCTCCTGCGAAAGTAACGACCGCGCGACACAAAGAAAGACACGAAAGTAAGACGTGGACTTTCTTCCGTATCTTGGGGAATTACGGAAAGAAGTAGGTTACTTTTCATGCAGGTGCAAGAGACTTTCTTTGTCGCCGGACACGGTGTGTCCATCGATCTTCGCTCGCGGTTAAAACCTTTCCTTTTAACCCTCTTTAAAGCACGCGAAGAAGAAAGAAAAAAGGGAGAAAGAAAAAAAAAGAAAGAAAAAAAAAGTGTCACGCACGTTTCGCGGGGTGCGCATGTACGGCGAGATAACGCGAAAACGTATGCTTTTCGTCAAACAAATAGAAATGTTTATTTACGGAGCGCGTTTATTCGCCAGCAGCGTATCTCGATATCATATCGTTGATAATTAATCGTTGGTAATTATCCAACGGATCTCGTGTATTTGCTATCGGTATGGTCGAATCTCATTTATTTACCAGTATTAATAAGAGCTTTTGTATAATTAACTAAAAGCGATAAATGTAATGTAGTTTTTATTAATAACCCGGGGATTTAAAGGATAACGATGCGAGAGGAGAGAGAGAGAGAGCGAGCACGAGCCGATCGAGCGTGTTTTGATTTATTATTAAAATATGCTACCTCGTTACACATTCATCGTTGTATCGCGTAATTTGCGGGATAATAGAATTACTCGCCGATGATAGTCAATTACATTGTTGCCTTTGAGTATTCTGGTAATTTTTATAAATCGCTGGACGTAAAATAACTCAAAGCGCATGCTTAATTATAAAATAATTAGCTTGCTACGCGTCATCCAATTGTTACCGCTCATACGGCAATTAACGAACTGCCGATTTCGTCGGGTTTATTATTTTTAATAAACTACAAGCGATGCCGACGAATTACTGCGCAAAGCAATAGAAGGAAAAAAAATAATAATAATAAACTATAATAATAATCGTAAAAGTAGAACAGTGAACTTTGTTGTTCAATATCACAGAAAAAATAGGATTTTGTTTTAGACAATAATTTCAGTGTTATTCAAACCGGCGCTAAAATTGCGCATATACTTCGAATTATTACACAACCCCTCTGGTGATCATTTTCGCGTGCGTCGAGATGAAAATGGAATCGTGGCGAACGGTGTGCATCGAAAATACGATAGATAACGGAAACGGATAGAGCGTCTGTCGGGAATATTTCACCGCGAAGAGACGCGATATTTACACAGCTAAATTCTACGATAAAAAAAAAAGAAGCAAAAAAAAAAAAGGGATGTATAAAAACGTTAAATTTATCTTTCGCGAAATTGTTCTTCTCTAAAATCCAACGAAACGGCCACTTGAATTATTCAGTTTAATCTCTAACGTTATATCGTACCGAAAGAGTATAACTTTGTACAATCGCCGTTTATGCTCGAAATAATAGTGAAGCAAAGTGCGACGCAAGTTTCGAATGTGTTCCTCAAACAAATTGTTACGTAGAACGTTTTCGCGTCAAACTTTCGCAGTCGACTTTCTTACGGACTTGTCGCAGATTTCGGGAACGGAACCGCGGCATTCCGGGTGTATCGTCCCTAATTCGGCGACCGAGCCCTGCGTTCTCGAGAGGCCTTCGCAGGCAGTCGATGTATCCGACGTCTATTTCATCCGGGTGATCTCTGTTGACGGATCGTGTGGTAGAATTCGACCGATCCTCCCGCGCCACCGACACGCGTCGCGCGGCGTAGCGGCTCTGATTTATCGAGTGGCGTGCGGGCGCACCGCTGACCTCACTCCCTCGGCACGACTAACGACATTGTGGACCGAGCAGCTCTCGATGATCCGGCGAGCACCGGCGATTTTGTCCGACGCGAAATTACGTTTCTCGGCCGACGAACTCGAGAGCACTTCTCTCCTTTTTTTTTTTTCTCTCTCTCTTTCTATCTCCGTATCTCCCCCTTATTCTCCCGCGTACGGCGAAAAGAGCTCTCGCTTGGACGACACGAAAGTTTCCGAAACATTTGGTCCATTGTCGAGGAAGTCGCGGGACAACGCTCGCCGGACCGAGTAATACGAAACCTCGTGACGTACAGGGGTCTTTTATCGCTGGGTCTTATCAACGCGCGCGCGCGCATCCTCGAAATACACCGAATGTATATTTCGTATATCTGCCGCGTATGACGATATTTCACCTTGCATCGGTGGCTACGTGCACCGGGGAATCTGGAATTTAAATTCACATTTCCTTTTCGCGCGCGATCGTATCCTGACGTGAAGTTTCACGTGTTTCATCATTCGCGGAGCGAGATAAACAATATTGTAATGAAACGACTGGGTTTTTACGCATAACTTTTTCGCGAGTTGCGGAGGAAAAAAAAAAAAAAAAAAACAGCGTAAGAAAAACGGCCTTCGTATCATCGCGCTCGTCCACGCGTCGTGACGTAACGGGCTTGTCGTTACACGCGTTACTGGTTTGCCGACGCTCGAAATCTTGCCGTCCGCATCGAGGAATAAACTCGTATAATTGCACGCCGATTAATTTCCCCGTTTTCTTTCTCTCTCCGGCACGCACGTGAATAATATATCTGCTACTCGCGTTGCAGCAAATATCAATAACGTTAATGAAGTTATCGCTAGTTTAATATTTTACGCGCCCCGTGATAATGACGAGGGCATCCCTCGTTGAGTTATTAATTAAGATACCTTGCGTCACGTCCTATTAATTCTTAAACTCCACTCTCTCGGCCCGTTACAAATGCCATTTGAAATTCACCAAGTAAATAACGCAATTAACGACACCGCGGCAACCGCGTCGACACCCTCTGTACGTACGACGCGACCGCATTTATCAGACAACGTGACACTGACCTCATCCCGAATTCACGAGCGCAGGTCGACGATTATCGATCTGCCCGGCGCCTTTCGGCTTTTCAATAGAAAAAAAAAAAAACCTCGCCGTCAGCGTCAATGATCAACGAGCGATCAATGAAGCCCGATTCTTCGATCGGCTCGATATCCCCGAAGAAAAGAGCGGTATGACGTAACGCAGGGTGTGCCCGGGACATCTTAATAAACTAAAAAGACAAGTTCCCCTCGAAGCTCTATTCAGCGCACGCTGCTTAACGTGACCCTCATGAGCGCAAATGAGCGAGATGCACTTCTTAGCGGGGAGCCGATAAATAACTACCTGCAATCTCTCAGCCCTTTTCCTTCTCTCTTTCACGTTTTCAAATCCGCCATCAGTTCTCGCCGCTACGGCGACGGCAAAAGCACATGGTTAATAATCGACTATTGTAAAAAATATGTACAAAATAGATCTTTCGGGTGTATAACTTTTCAGTCAAAATAAAAAAATAAAACAGAAAAAAAAAAGGGAAGCGGCGTTAAAAATTCAATCCAATTTAGCGAACCTCGTCGGTGACCAATATATTTTTTTTCATCACGGCGCGCAATATTGCGATTTATTGTGTCGAGATTTTGTTCGGATAAATTGTCCCGAATAGCCGTTAAATCGCTGCAAACCACAGCATTATATACCGGCGTAAAAGATATCGATCGCGTTGTAAACATATAATAATTTGGAATTTGTAGGAAGAAAAAAAAAAGAAAAAAATAAAAAGTGCGCGGTTAAGCAGCAATCAGCAAAAATGCTGCATTAGAGTAACTGACGTATACACGCGAATCTATCGCGGCATAATAATTCCGAGCGTTGCGCGATTGAATAATTACATAAAAAAAAAGAAAAATATGTATCGTAAAATGTAGTCACGTTAATCGTTAAATTGCAGCGTTATTAATCGCGGACATTTAATATGCAACGGAAGATACGTTGGAAAATCCGCGCGGGGTCGCGTTTCCGCGCGTTTAACCACGCGCGATGCCCCGGAGCGTTATTACAGCATAATTACGCATGCACATACATTTCACGGCGATGTTAACGCGCGATGATATTTTTTCTGGCGGCGGCGCGACATCAGGGGGGAGGAAGCAAATAAACGGGAAGAAACGGGAAGGAACGGGCGGCAAAAGGCACTCGCTTGTGAGAGAATCGGCACCTGGCGACGAGGTCGAAGTTTGCATACCGGCAGGATCGGAGATACCAAAAGGATCTCCTTTCCCTCCTCCTCGCTCCTCTTCGACTTCCGCGCGCCGACGGCGATTGCAAAAGGACACGGTGAAGCGAAATAGCACCTTTGATATCGGACGCGCCAAATGCAATCCGAACGACACTCTCCCGAAACATTTCGCAAATCGGAGACCGAATGTTTAGCGGCGGGCAGGCAGGCGAACGAAATTCGCTCGCGGGGACCGTTCGCCGTGTGCTCCGCAGCTCGTTTTACCCGCGCGGTATTTCGAAATAAGAAAACCAAGGTCACGCCTGATGGCGGAGGAAACGTCATTTTTAACGGAATCGAATCTCCCCCGTCCGCGTCTTACGCGAAAGCAAGAATGAGAGAAAGAGAAAAAGGGAGCGAGCGAGATAGCGCGCCGGTGGTTGCAACGTGCTCACCAGAACGGACCTTTCGAAGTATTCTATTTATCGCGTTCTCGCGATAACGAAGGCTCCAATAACCAGAGAAGTGCCGTCGATAACTCACGAAGAGCGGATGTGCTGCTCCCTCGTCACATCAGCGAGCCCCGCGTTTTTTTTTCTTTTTTTTTTTATTTAGTTTGCAAGGGATTGTGGCGTGAAAGAAATAAAGAGAGAGAGAGAGAGAAAGAGCAGATCGCCGTGGTACTTTTAATTAAGAAAATAAAGACCGTCAACGAACGAAAATCCCGCTTTGCCTCTTTGAAACTCCCGGCAGCTTTCGGCAACTCGATTCATGCCGGAATATATCTATTCAGGAGTGATCGACAGGCCCGTTTAGACGGTCCGCGAACTACTCGGTCCCGTCATTCGCACACACGATAACAATAACCTCGGCGTTTAAGCGCTTCAACGGAGCTAAAAAATACCGCCGGTTGTTTTTCAGCGTTGCAACAACGATTGCACGATGCTCCAAAAAAATACTAGAGCAAATGCGTATCAAAAAGAATTACATTTCGTTTACTTGCGCAGGCGGTATCATCGACGGAAAATAAACGCGCTTTTTGATTGATTGAAATCCTTGAAATCGATGCGCGTTTAAAAAAAAGAAAACACCCGGACACTCGAGGTACAATTGGAAATCAAAATGCAAAAGCGCTTTTCTGAAAATTGCAAGTCTCAAGTAAAAAAAAATCAATTCCCTTTCATCTCGCTGAACGATAAAATCGGCATCGGAATGGCGGTGCAAGAAACTCTTTAGCGGGTATATCAACGCAGTTTATAATCTCGGACTTGTAGCGGCTTTATTATCACCCTCGATTTAAGTAAAAAAATCAATTCGACGAGGGCATTTGTGGGAAAAAGAAAAAAAAAGGAAAAAAAAAAAAAAATTACCTGTTCGATTATTCAAGCGCGCTACGATATTCATATTGTCGAAAAACCGACTGATCGTTTAAGGAGTTACGTTTTACCTCGGCTTCGTCACTCTTGTCCTTCAATCGTGTACGACGACAAAGTAAAAGAAGGCATGAGGCGATAAATTTACAAGTAGCGCGCATACACACCGAAGCCGGTTGCATAAACAAGCGCAACGAGCGTAATGATTATGATAATGAGCGGTCACCTATGGTGATACGTATTTTGCAGCCGTCTCGTAAAACGACAGTACGAAGATAAATGTCGTTTCTTCCAATTCGTTTTTCTCCTTTGCAAAAAGAAAAACAATCGCGAGAAACGCCAGAGAGGCCCCGTCAGCTCGCCGATTGCTATGTTACGTGAAACGGAAGCGTTTATCGAAGGGTAAACGGGAGAAGACGAAGATTGACCGCGTGCACACGAATTACCGCAATGACCGTCCACGTGCTGCCTCGTAATTATTCAATTTTAATGAATATCAAATTCATTACGCGATAGCACTCTCGATACCGCGGAAAATTCGAAGCAAACTCGAAGAAAAAAGAAAAGAAAAAAAATAGCGAAATAAAAACTTTATCGCTTGCAAATTATATTAAAATACGGTTGAACAGCGCGCTAAACAAAGATTTCGAGGTGGTTTGGTTTCATGGATACATAAAATGACTCCCTGCCGAATAATTTCGTCGTTATAGAAATCCATTTCGGACCTCGTGTCGCTCGAGAACCGGTAATATTGACGCTACCGTACTATTTAGAAGCCGACGGTGCGCTCTATATAAATACGGGTTATATTTTTATCATCGTGGCGATATACGAAGGCGGGATAGACGTAAACCATTGCGATCGAGCGGGTGAATGGTTGCAACAGGCGAGCCACCTGCAGATTCAAGCCGGCTGCACGGATGCCCATCGTCATAAACACGAGGCAACCTTGATAGATAAACTATAGGTGCTCCATCGATACGCGAAGAAACCCTCGAGTGCCGTGTGATTAAATGAAGGAAACGGAAGGCGGCCGATAAGGGTCAACATCGTATTACATATCGTGGAACTGGCTGAATATTTACTTAAAAAGCAACGTCAAGCGCCTTTAACGAGACGAAAAATAATCATAATGACGTTAACTTCGCGATGGTTATCTCCGCGGTTATCAATTTGTAAAGCAAACCGTCTTTCAGATCTAATCAATATAGTTATTTTATATCTTGATGAGACGGCGTAAAAATAGAACGAGTGAGAAATATATAATTCATCTGATTTATAACGCCATTAGCTTCACGAAAAAAAAAAAAAACCCGATAAGGTTTCCTAATGTGATCGTTTAATTTTAGCAAAAATCTGAATTTCATTACACGATAATATCTCGTTATGGTGTCCCGTTGCAAATATACTCGGAGTTTATTAGATTCAGAGAAAATTTTTTTTCTTTCGGTGAACAAACGCGAATGAAAGGAGATCGATACGAGATTCGCTTTTATTAACGTACGGGTGCACCGATGAAGTCGTAATAAAACGGTGCGATACAAATTTTAACAGCCTCCTCCGGTATGTGGTACCAAAAATGAATATCAACAAAATTGCCCCAGTGTTTCGACTTGCTGAAAAAGGAGGGAGAGAAAAATAACGGCGATACCGCGCTTAACAAGACCGCGCGAATAATAAAATGTAACGATTAACTTCCCGGCCGCGATAAATCACGATAAAGGCGCCCGTGCGCGCGTAATTACGCGGCGTGTCTTCGAGTTAATTTGCGGATTTAATGCGCGGCGCGCCAAGTTCTTTTTTTTTCACCGTTTCCAGCGAAAAGAAATAATAATCTCGAACGACGACGCATAAATCACGAGAGCTCAGGACGCGCGATAAAAAAAGAAAAAGAAAAAAAAAAAAAGTCTTTTGCCACGGACAGAACTGTTCGGCAATGCTGCGGAAGCAGAAAGCGTCAACGCGATCTTTCCTCCGCTCTTTACAACCAATCCGTAAATAAAAAGCTCACGGCGAGATAAGCTTAACACCAGTCAACGTAAATTCATCGAATATTTATTTTTATTTTCTTCAGTGATAACGATAGTTAAATAAAGAACTGTTTTTTTTTTTTTTAAATAATTGCAAAGCTTCGATCTCAGTTACGTTTTTACTTGAGAAAAAAAAGTGAAAGAAAAAAAGATTGCTTTTTTTTCTTTTTTTTTTTCAACGAGGAGATAAATGACGTTTATTTACAGTAAAGCGAACGTCATTATCGTCACTCATCTTTAATCGTACGTAATAAGGTGCTCCTAGCGAACGAGATTACTAGATTAATGTCAACTGCGTTAACAGAGGAGATTTAACATCTAGTCATCGCGCGGTCGGCGATAAGATATAACAGATATAAAAGGAACGTGGAAAGCCGCTAATCATTCGATTACTCGATCAAAACAGAGGGTACAGGACGGATACTTGACATCGACGGTTTTAGACCAAGAGGAGACTCGCGCTCGATACGTCTGAGGCCAGGCGAAGTGCGCACTCGAGAGTTTTGTTATCGAGGATCACTCTCGGAGAGAACGAAACTCTCAATTGGGCACTCATTAAGTGTCGCTCTCAATGTACGCCGGAAATTTCCCTGTAGATTGCTCGCAAGGGAATAAAACTCTCAAGAGCCACTCCCGACGACGTATGCGCCGATGAGCTTTCCTGCTGAGAATCATTCACAACGGGACAACTAGTTTTTGAACAAACTGAGGAAGAACAAAGGAGCCCACAATTCCTTTTATTATTATTACCTTTTTTTTTTTTTTTTTTTTACTTCTACCGTGTTTAACTTTGCGTAACAGCCTACACGCCGGAAGACTTTTCAGACGTTTCGAAGTAGCATCATTGTCCTTCGACCGTCCAGCCGACCGTTGCGAGATTTTGAGTCGCAGGGGAAAAAAAAAATGTTATTTTTCTCTCGACAAGTAAAAAGTAACGAACTGGTCGTAACGACGATACCCGGCAAGGTCGCAATTCTTTATAATGTAAATTTATGTCAATGGCGAACAAATAAATATTCACCTCGCGAGCAATTTGCGATATCTCTTATCGGGCTCTCACGAGCGACTTATCTATCTTTGATATGTCCGGATCGTATTTCTCTTATCATCGATTCGAATCGGCTTCGAACGTTCGTACCTTCGTTATCTTCAGCTAGAATGACTTTTGTTAATCCCTCAATCGTACTTTTAACTACGTCAATCGTGAGCTTGCCTGATTTTGTTTAAAAAAAAAAAAAAAAAAGAAAAAGAAAAAAAAAAAAGAATCTATCCGCGACTTCGATACATTACACGTGCTCGTATCATTTTCAGTATAATTTTAAACCCGCGTTACACAAAATGACATACATTTATACACCCCCGCACACATGTATATACACATACATCGAAGAGATCAGTATCACAATTTGCAGAATCGGTTCTACACGTTTCCATATTTCAGAGACAAATCGTGCAAGTTGCAGGCTCACGAGTTGCTTCCCCAGTTACGCGAATGTACAAACCCAAAGAAATTTTTGCAGCGTATAGTCAACAGGAAAACGATGCATTGTCATATTCAATACTGCGAGCGGATCCTCTAGTTCACTTTTCTCTTTTGCTTTTAATAAGGAGAATTTGCAATCTTACGTACACGGTGGATTTTCATCTCTCGCTGCTCACTCACGCGAGAAGAGTTTGCGTCGCGAATACCGTTACACGCCACGAAGTAAATGGTCGGTATACACGCATTACGACGCGACGCGATGCAATGCGATACGAACCGCAACGCGGAGAAGTAGAAGTCGCGTTGTTCGCGCGAGGAGCGCCGGCGAACGTTGTGCTATCAGTCGCCGATATCGCCGTGGCGCGTTCCAAAGGCCGGTTGCGCGGACGACCGTCGGTTTAACTTCGACCGCGATTAGACCGCGCAAGCGGTCGGTGCTTGGGTCTGCGAAAGCCCAGAGTATTCCCAGCGTAATTTCTCAGCAGTCCGGCTGTTGGAAAATAATGATCCGACATCGATCCGTTTGACTTAAGCCACTTATCTCGATATAAATACACGATTTTCCACCTTTTTTTCCTCCCTCAACGCTTCGCGAGCTCATAGTTCCGTAGTACGTATCCGCGCTAGCGATTCCTAACTCTTCTTCACTCGCGAAATTCTTTTCTATACGCGGTACTAATTACGTGTATTTTTTTTTTTACACTTGAAGTATGTATCACTGAAATGTGACCAATTACCACGGAATTTCCGTGTTTCGTTCATTAGAAATGATAATGCATCGTTTGCGCAGGGAGCTCATGTGAGACGCAGTGTTTGAGAACCACTGAGCCCCGGACTGTCAACAATTTTTCACGAAATTCGATTTATATTATCTCAATTAACTAGAAATGTCAATCGACCCATTATTTTTCAATTAATCTCACATTCTGCTTATAAACTTTAAATGCATGTAGCACATTTATTCCAACTGATAAATACATTTATCGGATTTTAAATTTTTTTTGATATAATTTCCTCGACTCTGGGAAAATAATAACCAAATAAGTTTTATTTCCATCGCGTGTGTGCGGTCGTGTGTACGTATCTACGCGTCCGTACAAATCCATATTAACTAAATTAATTTACTCCGATAGAAACTCTGCTTTTCAAGTGGAAAGGAATCTTTAAGGACCCACCGAATGATATAACGTCTTTTCGGCACCTTCCGGCGATAAGCGAGATTAAAAATCTTCGTCGACAGATAAAATCGTAAACATGCGACGAGTAGAGCACGTAAAGACAAGACAGATTAAGAGGGACCAGCGTGACGGACCCTTCCCCAATGAGAGGAAGACATTATTTCTTTTCAAGAAGTTGACCAAACACGGACGATACGCCCTAATCGTATACCGTGACGTACAGGAGACAAAACCACTTCTTTTTATCCGTATTGTCCAACTACCTCCGTGACAGGAAAAGATGGATTTTCCCTCCTTGTAATGGGAGCGCAAAATTCCACCTAGTTCCCCCGCCCTTTTTTTTTTCTTTTCTTTCTCGCTCTTTCTTTCTCATACTTCTTCCTCTCCGAGCCACGTAAAAGAATAAAGTTCTAAAATGGACTTCTCAATTCAAAACCGTTACCGAGCAATTCGCGAACGGCTCGTGAGAGATTCTCCGAAGCAATTTTGTATGCCACACCACAAAAGAATGTTCGCGCGAGCGTACGATAAATCTGAAACGATTATTGAGAGACGCGATAAACGAGGTGTTTACTTTTCCGCGATCATGTAACTGGGCTTGTTATTTCGAGCGGAAAATCCGAGGTGCCGCGTTTCAATGGTCGTGCAAACTCGAACAGCTTATTAAATCAAGAGAGGAGGATTTATGAAAAAAAAAAGGAAACTTATCCTCAGCTTTGTAAAAAGAAAATCGCGAAGCAAGAATGTTTTGTCTATTAACTAGATTATTCAATGTAATTTTTTGTCGCGCGTTAGAAGACCGGACAATGTATTTTGCGTGCATGAGAAAGGAATTATTAATAAAACTTATAAATAAACCTTATTACAATATAAAAACGATTATAACTGTTCAGTTAGACATGTATTGAAATAAAAATAAAAGAAGAAACAACGTGAGGCGATCGCGAAATTGTGTATAAAGCTAGCAACGGTTCGAACGGTCGTTACTATAGAAGCAGAAGTCAATAGAGCGAATGATGTAAAACAGTATAAATGCGCGAAATTCATTTCGATTGCCGAATCCAACAAAGGATGAATAAAGCGATTAAGAGCAAAGAATTGGCGTTAATTCCAAAAATAATATACTCCCTCGGAGTCACATTCTGCCTCCGCCAACTCGAACTATCGAAGCATCGCGTAACAAGGACGACGATCTAATTGTTGGATCACCAAGCCGCGTAAGCCGTTCGAGTTTCTCATCGACCACCTTCTGCTTCGAATGCTTTTCCGAATGAGCGGAAATGTTCGCGCCGGCGATGCTAATCCGACTTACCGTCGGAAGAATTTCGGTGAAGAACGAAGCGAGATTAGGAGGCTTTTAGGTTATGGCACACCCGACGGCGAGCGTACGTCACGTTTCTCTCTTTTTATTTTTTTCGTATCCTAGCAGCCTGGTCCTCGCGCGGGAGAAGAAAAAGATCGTCCACTCACCTCGAGTTCCTCGTACGTGCGGAAGGCGAGGATGGCGAATCCGTCGATAATGTCCTCCTCGAAAGGTGGCTCCTTCTGGTTGGCGGCCGCGAGGGAAGACTTCTTGCGAGGCCTCGGGGGTCGCGGTGGCCTGGGCGGTCGCGAGTGGCCGTCTCGCGGATGACCGGTCTTGGCGGCGAGTCCGAGGCCGCCGCCGTTCCCACCGCCGCCGCCGACGCCGCCGGCGGGGTCCTCGTCCTCGCCGCTGTGACTGTCCTCCTCGTCGTTCGGCGGCCGCTGACGCGATTGCTGGGACTGTTGCTGTTGTTGCTGCTGCTTAGCGGACGCCAGGCTCTCCCTTTGCGCCAGCATGCGCTGCGCCCGCTCCCGCCTTCGATTCTTCTGGCTGCGCTGCTTCGCCTCGATCTCCATCTTCGCGCGAACTTCACCGCGACACTTTGCCGGAAGAAGGTCCGTGGACTCGCGGGCGATCACTCGCGCGGGCCGACGCCGTAATCAGCGCGCGACACGGGCGGCGCGGCCGAGGGTGATGACGACGACGACGACAAAGGCGGCACGCGAGCAGACGACAGCGGCGTTGTCGTGCATTCTACGGTCGTCCCGACCGAATGGGGCAGGGGAGAGAGGCGAAACCGAAGGAAAGAAAAGTGTAGGCAGGCAACGAGAGGAAAGAGAGAGAACCGGAGGGAAGAAAGGAAGACGATGTGGACGACGGGGCGCAGGGCACCGGAGGAGCGAGGGGGGATTCGGGACGAGGGGGAGAGAGAGAGAGAGAGACGGGGGAAGGGACAGAGGGGGAGAGAGCGGAGAGAAAAAGAGAGAAGCACCGCGCTGCCTCGAGATACGCGCACTCACGAGACGTAGCCGTTGGCACGCACTGTAGCACGCACACTGTCACGCGTACGTCCGCGCGCGGCTGGTTGTCCGATATATATGTACTTCCTCTTCTGCGCTCTCGAACGAGTCCTCCTCGGTGCTCTCTTGCGCGACGCGAACGTGTCGCGATAACGCGAGCGAGAGCGCGGTTTAACGGCACGGCGCGATGTCACATCGATCGCGCGGTGGTCGCGGAAGAGAGGAGAGAGTCCGGGTGCGTGTGGCGAAGAGGCACGCGAGAAACACGCACGCAGGTCGGATCCGATGGGACAGACGAGGCAAAGAGAGAGAGAGAGAAAAGGAGATAGAGAGATCGCGCGCGCGCGCGCGCGAGAGAGAGAGTAAGGAAGAGAAGTAGAGAAAAAGAGAGAAAGAGAATGAGAGAGAAAGAGAGAGAGAGAAAAAGAGAAAATGACAGAGCGGCGCACACCGAGATGAAGCACTCGCGAGTACAATCGGACAGCACCCTTTCTAAGCCCAAAGTGCACGCGTGCGGAAGGTCGGGCAAGCAGTACGAAACTCCCACGGTCGACGGCACTGTTATCACCCAACGGAGGGATGCTCACGCGCTACGAGCGAATGGTCGTCGGCGAACTCCACTACGAATCACAGGCACGCACGGAGCACATAAGGGCGCACAACGTATCGCGGCGGAACTCTGTTCGCACAAGAGCCGCGTTCCCTGTCGTGCCGAGCACGTCGCCGTGATCGCGCGGACGATGGTGATGACGCTCGTCGTCGACGTCCACGTCGCGGCGATAGTGGTCGCGCGCGCCGTTATCATCCTCCCCGCGTTATCGCCGCGCGACTCACGTTCCTCTTTCCTTCTTCTTCTTCTTCTTCTCCGCCGCCTCCTTCCGCGCCGCCTCCGCGCTTCCTCCTCTTGCCCCTCGCCACCGTCGTCGCCAACGTCGTCGACGTTTGTGCGCGAGACACCGTCGTCCAGCACCTCCACCGACAGCACTACTGCCACCGCCGGCGGCCGCGGGCCGTCGTCCTCTCGTCCTCCGCGACGTCACCGTCGTCTCTCTCTCTCACGTCGTGCCGCAGGCGCGCCGCCTTGCGCGTCTTGTGCGTGCGTAAGTGCGTGAGTACGTGCGTACGTGCCTGCCGCCTACGTCTGCCCGTTCAACTAGCCGACTGGCTGGCGCAGCGTGACGCGACGCGGACCGCCTATCGTCGTCGACGCAGCACGGCGGTGTCACCGCGGCCTACCGTCGTCAGACGCATCCTGCGAGGACTGCTGCACGTAGCGCGCCGATTGTTTGGAATGGCGGATCGAACGGGCACGCACGGTTGCCGCATCGTGCGGTGTAAACGGTGTAAAAATGGCCGCGCCGACCTGCCTTATGGCCCCGCGAGACCGACCGATCCGTCGCCTCGCTTCGCTTCGCTCCCGTCCTCTACTTGACTGACTGACTGACTGACTTAATCTCGTCCCCCGTCCGCGTCCCCCTCTCGCCCTCCGCGAGCGACGGCCACGCACGTATCGCGGGATGTCGTGACGAGAGACGTCGTCACCGTCGTCGCGTGTCACGGGACGTTGACGCGTGACAAGCGTCGTCGCATCTTCGTCGCTCCGACGGCACTCGCCCGTGCGCCTGCTACACGCCGAACACCTTCAAGTAGCCCGTTGTCGGGACGGTACTCCGCTGCTACTGCCGATTCAACGCGCCTCCCACGATATGGACGAGAGACGTGCGAGGGAATTGGGGGAGGGCAATCGTGGTCCACGGCGAAAGGCACCGCACGCCCCGTGTTACGCGCGAACTACGCTAATCCGCCGCCGATGTTGTCCACGTCCACCGCCGAGCCGAGCACTCGCGCGGCTGTGCATTTCTGTCATCCGTCTGGTTGACCGCCTATCCTCGTCTCCGTCGCGCCGCTCAGAGAATATGGCGTACTACCTACGGTACCTACACTCCGCGGACGGTGCACGCGCACAAACGGAAACCTTCACAGGCACGCGATACGGACTTACACCATGAAGAATCACCCTATGTTCCGTAGCTGGGGTCGTGGCACTCGTGGGCTCTCTCGTCAAGGTGCCGGAGTCTCTCTCTCTCTCTCTCTTTTTTTTCTTCTCTTCCTCATCGGTCTTTGCCCCTTCACCCCCTCTGCTACCCTTCGCGGTGCTCGACAACTTTGGCACGTCGTCCTCCAACTCGGCTAGTAACTTTTTCTTCTTCCTCTAGACGAGGAACGCCGAGTTCTCCATACGTCTGAATGCAAATCCAAGTCGTTAGGTGGCAGCACGTATCTCGCGTAAAGGGTATCGATTTTCAATGCACGACACGGCGCGTAATTTCAATGCGATCGTGCCGTGAATGGGAATCGTGGGAGGTCTAGGTGCGAACTTACCGCAGTCAACGGACATCTTGTGGATTAACGACCAAGCTCTCGACTACCTCAAACGCCTTCGCGATACTCATTTCCATCGATTAAGATCGTAACGTGATCGTTGCCGCGATAGGAAACGTTAAATTTCCAGATCGCACGGTTGAAACAGTCGTTCCGTACAAAGGAGGAGGGTAAGTTACGAAGGAGATCTCAACGTTAACAAAACGATCAAGTATTTTCGTACGAAATATATAAATTTGTCAAGACTAAGAAACAACATAAAGATTCCGTTGTGGTTTTTGCTCAAATAACGCTTCAAAGTGTTTCTAATATGGCCGTTCGATTGTTCGCAGCATTACGAGATCGAGAAACATTTTGAATAAGAACGGCAATTAATGCAATCGTTGCCGCATGACGATTGCAATTGCGCTATAAACTTCGCTTCGTGTCCTTAAAATGACGAACGAGGACGTTGGACGCGCAAACCGGACTGGGGTGACGTCACGCCGGCGATCGCATCTTCTCGCATCGCCGAGCGTTCGGGCCGCACCCGGGGAGACGTGCCTCCTTTGAACCAGTTCGAGGGAGCAATTACGCTTTTGCGAAAGCGCGCGCTATTTCGCGATCTGCGGCCATTTCGCGCGGCCTGTTTTGGAGATCGGCACTCTTCCAAATCCATATACGTGAAACCTGTCGTGACTTTCAGACTCTCTTACGTGCGCGCCCGAGATGCCCCGGAAAAGAGCGGACCGACGTCGTTAGCGAGCGCAGAAATTGATTCCGAAGGTCCCGTCACGTCGGAGACGTTAAATAACACAGAGGCGCTAAATCTACTCGATGCCGAAAGGACACGATTCGCCTTAACTTAACCTAACCTAATGCCCTACATCGGACTCGCCTCAATAAGTTACGATAGTCTTACGTAATTCTTCAAGAACTCGAGTAGGTATCGTAATTATTACTTTGTAATAATTCATAATTTTTTATCATTCGAGCCACCCGTTTACTCGTAATATATTTTGTGCGAAGATTCTGACATTTTTAATGTTTCAGGTAGAGTCGATATCTATGTTATTTTTTTTTGTCAGCCGATTAGGTGAAATTAAGAAAGAAATATTTGAAACCTCAGGTTTATTTGCGCAAGTAGTTATAACTGCGAAGAGTTAAGTTTCTACGTTACGAGGAATGCATATTCAACGGAGAAATCGGCCAATATTCGGGACACGATGGTCACGAGGAAGACCTAATCTGAAGGATCTGTCAGAAAATCCGCAACGGTGAGCGATTTAATGCGCCCACGGCGTTCGGCATATATTGACATTGACACCGTTTTCCCAATATATCGAACGCATTATGCCCTAGTCCCGAGATTAATGCGCATGTTTTGGTCCCAAGGTCTCCATAACTTCGAGATCTACTTGTACAATTTGCCGCGGCTGCGCGGAGTAGGATCACCGTCAAGGAAAGCGAGAAAATTATGATCGTAAATGGAGAGAACGGCGCCGTAATAGATACATTTCGTAGTCTTCGGGCTTTTCATTGTCGATTTGTACGCTAACGGTACACCAATGCAAACAACATCCCGATGGTATCGCGCTACTTTTGCATACATTAGCACCGATTATCGGCTATACGCTCAATCAACTTATCGATGAAAGTTCATCGGGGAACAATCCGCGAGTTTATCATTTGAACTGCGCCGGCAGAGCTTTCTCCGCTTTCCGACGTGCGCCGAGCGGTAGATGAGAACGGGCGATAATCAATTCGGGAATGTCAAGTGAATTAAACTTGGCGAATCGTTAAAAAATGCTATTGAAGATTATAGCGCCGACAAATTCCCTTCACTCCCAGTTGGAGGTCTCCGGGAGATTGAAAAGCATTGTTATGTGTCGCGTAATCTCCGGCGACGCGAGAAATGAGCCGTCGCATAATAAACCGCGTTCGTTCAAAGAGCTAATGACGGCAATGATCCCGAGGCACTATCCGCGACAAATAGAGCAGATCGTCATATCGTTGACTCATTCGCTCGACCGCTGTCGTAATCGCGCGAACGCTGGACGCGGATCATGATCGAGAGCGTGGCGGGAGTCCGCTGATGCTCTCTCGCGTTCGCTAATTAATCATCAGGAGCGATCGGCCGTCGCCATTTCAGGCCGGCCTTGCGGGTAACGCGGGGAACGCCGGTGGAAGCCGTATTTTCGATCGTATGACCCGTGAATGAATCACTTCACGTGCCGAACTCGATGCCGCGGTATAAGGCGCTCGGCTGGAACGCATGCATTTGCATATTAACGACCTCGAGCGCTAAGAATGAGCTTCTGAAAATGTACGTTCGCGCGGTCAAAAAGTACTTATCGCGATGGCGCCCGAGGACGCCTCGTTAAAAACCCGCAGATATTTGCGGCCGAGACCTCGTAGCAGGAAGTCACGCGGTTAAATCGAGAGACTTTTTCGAAACGTCGCGCGCACCTCGCGGAGAAGCGTACTCCGAATACATTCGACGGCCTCTAAAGCACAAAGTAGATTACTTCTATTGCACGCCGGTGGAATTTTATTACTCTTCCTTCGTTCGACTGCAGTATTGGTATCTCTCTAAAATTACACGATGCCGTATTAAGTTCCAAGACCGGATGTATCGCAGACTTTAATGTTTCTATGTTATTTTTATCGCTCTGACGCAACGCGGAGAATTGATAATGCCTTCTCGCGCGAAGGACCCCCGGATTCCGCTTGTTTGACATTTTCGATATTTCGCAACTACATGCCGCGACTTTAGGTACCTTCGGCGCTTAGTTTCAGTATCCCGAAAGTGACAAAAGACGTCGGCGTAATTATTCTGTAACAGGGTGCTTCGAAGAGGTCTCAAGGTAACCGCCGGTTTTAATGGGTTAATGGAACGTTAATCTCCGTCTTCCACGTGGCGATATCTCAGATTGTATAAACGCCTTCGCGGCAGAGGTACACGTTGTTTATCCATTCGGGCGTGCACTCGGTTGTCGCGTACGAGCTTGTTGTTTGCAGTGATTGCCCCGTCAATCCTCGCCTCCTACTACTCGATGCTCCACTCCGACAGTCTCGGCATAAGTTAGAAAAGTTGTTTCGTCCGTAAAAGAATTTTTTAATTGACGTTCGACGTCCTTACGATATAACTTTATTATACCAAGGAAAAAGAAACATTTTTGTTTTCTCTGATTATAACATCTGTCGTTATTTTATTTTTTTTTTCTTTTGCGAGCAGATAAAAAAAAGGAGAGACCTCGTCAGAAATATCGTAAGCACATCGAATTCTTACAACAAATTATTCAATCGCGCGTGTGTTCCTATTCCGCAACTTTCGCGGTTACTATTTGCACTTTCGTAGCGAGCTGGTCCACTTAACGTGTAACGTTTTTTTTTTGATGTTCCTTTTTAGGAGTCCTTGGAAAAGAAGAAGGTTCAACTTTCATGGACCCCCGACTCGGTGACACGATGCGTCGGATGACCGGATTCTATATTTGTCTTTCTAGAGAGGCTGCGTTGGAAGAGCGTTTCAGGCTGCTACAGCGGTAACCACGCATTCTGGGGCGCCTCACCTGCTAGACTCGAGCCTGAAATGCCCCAGGTGGATCCGTCAGAGAGTACTCGACGGCCGGACAGTATCGCGAGCGCTGGCGCGAAAGCATGCAGCGCGAGTCTCGCGAGTACTTTCGTTCCGCGCGACGTAAGTAACGCGCTCGTTTGCGCCTGTGATCTCTTGTCTTTCGAATCATCTCCCCCGAGGAGCCTCGACGGATCAAAGTTAAAAAAGAAATTGTTCGCAGTGCGAGGAACATTCGTCGGGCGCTTTTACTTTCTTCAATTTGATTAACGCGTCGAAAATCGATCCCGCGATCGCGTCGATATTCCTGCGGAGACTTCCCAACTGCTCGCGAGGAAAAGCGCGCGGGAGTGAACCCGCGGAAAGCGTGGGTGAGTGTAAACAATTTGACATTTCTTTTCGCTCGCGCGTTCCCATAGTTCTCTTTTTTTTTTTTTTTTTTTACTTTTCATCTGAAAATTTCTCTTCGCTCTAACGTCCTACGCTTCGATCTCTCTTTCACGCGCGGCGCCGACACGCGCGTGCATTTCGCATTTCCGAGAAAGGATCGGGGAACGGCTTTTCCCCGCTGTGAATATTACGCGAGTGGCATTGTCAGCCTCTTACATAACGAGCCCCGTGCCGCAGGAGCGATGAGAATCTTCCCAGTACACGATGAATATTCGATCGTTCGACAAATGCGCGTTTATCAGTTTTGAAATGCCGTGCTTTCCGCCGCGAACGTGTGCCGGTCCATCGATAACGATCGGTCGCCGCGAGTGTCGGCCTCAGGCTGTATTTGGCGTGAAAGCCAAGGTGCTCGTTGATAGATCGTCAGTGTCGCGCGGTCCTAAAATGGATTCGAGCGCGATCGAATGCGCCCGCCTTGTATTTTCAACCAAAATGGCGACGTCCTTGGCGGGGTCACGTGCTCCGGCACGTCGTCGTCCACTTGTTAGCCGCTCTCGCTCAAATCGACGCGGTTTCCGCGCGCCTTGGCTACGCGTTGAAATTACCGAACGCGCTCCGCCGTACGGCCCGGCGGTTTAAACGTTTTTCCGCGCGCTCGCTTCACCTCGATCTATTTAACGAAAGAAGAGTCTCGCCACTGTCGATTAACGCTAAATTAATCCGCCGTCGTGCGTGCCGTGCCGCGTTTACGCCGGCAATCCGGGGCTTCAGAAGCGGCCCGAAGTTAATGAGACGTTAGTGAAATCTCGTCGACGTAGACTTTCCGAACAGATACGGGCGTGTGAGAGATGCGTCCGTCTGTAATTATTACAGTCTGCCTTCGCGAGGATACGAAAACGAATTAATTGACAATTTGGAGGATGGCGAACGTACGTGAGAGGATTGAAATTATCGCTTTCTATTAAGAGACGCAATTCGATGGTTCATTAATTGTCGTCAAGGATGGTTATTTCTTCTATATATATATTCTTTTCTTTCACCGTTTCTTTGCTAGTTTATCCTGTTCTAGACAAAGTGCGTAAATGTCACGGACTTTTCGAGTTATTCGCTTTTACGCACTGACGCATCTCTGACGTCACGTGCATATTTAATAAGATGATCCCGACATGGTTGTACGGCGGATTACCAAAGAAGCATGTTGTCAATGCAAAGTGCATACTAAGTCTCTTAGAATCTATTCATGAGATACGAAACGTTTTTATTGACGTGACGCTTACGTCTTCGTCGCGACGGTAGAGAAACAGAGATGTAAAAGGTAATTCCGATCTTTAGATATGTTTATGGAATAATCTCTCTTGGCCGTACTTGCCTGCGACGCGACGAACGCGTGGAATACCTACCGAATAATTTAATTTACTACAAAATTTAACTTGCTCATCGCGAGTCTTTCTCCCGCGTAATTAAATGTGCCACATGACAAAAGTCGTAATCGTAACGTCGTGCAATTAAAGGACTCGTAATTGGCGGTGCTGAATAAGTCAGGCATCGCACAGCGCATTAAGAAATTATACGACAACTTTGTATACACACCGCGGAGATCCTTATGGAGCCTTAAAAATCACATTAAACACATTTATGTAATGCGCGGTTGTTTCAAAACCACACTTTATGACCGTAGGATCCTAAAGGTAGAAAAGAAAAGAGAGAAAAAAAATTTCAAACACTTATACATACCCGCTCATAGTTCGAGGTAGAAAGAACGCGTGCGTAATTCCAACCGCAAGGACGCAAGTGTTCAGAGGCGTAGGCAAAGCTCTTTTTAAAACTGATTAAATTACGCGGATCGCGAGGTTCTGCATGATAGAGCGACGATTGAAACGACCAAGTTGAACCCAATGGTATATCAGTGCCTGATATAATTAGAACAGTGTAATACTACAGAAATAGTACGCACGAGTTGCATACATTAATACTAATCAATGTTGACTAGAATCGAAGATTGTAAATCTCGTATAATATTGAGAGATACTTGCGCCACGTTTATTCTATCTTATTATTTTATGTTGCAGTTATTCGGAATTATTTTCACAAGAGGTATGGCGAGAGTTTAATCGTTCTCCAATTACGGGCCTAATTGTCCGCTCGGATAAATGGACAACTCGATCCTCACGAGATCTTTAAGCTGGAGTCTGGTTTTGAGTATCGGTTATATCGCAGTGCGAGCATTTGGTCGTCAAGCGACAGGCTGTAAGAAGACCATGAATTAGGAATCTCTAACTTACGCCATTGATGGAGAGCATAGAGCAACTGGCCATGGTGTCTTTAGCCATCTAGATATCCTATCGCGCGTACCATATCGAGGTGGTCGCGACCACAGGCCCGCGTGCCACCGTGGCCTTCGGCTTTTCTCTCTACGCAGAGAGAGCTCCCAGATGAATTATTGTAGGTCCGCGAGCTGCGTGTTCCTCACAAGCGCGTCGACGTAGCGGAAGAATGAGAAGAGGGATGGCGCGCTCGCGACGGCAGGACTAATATCTCAAATCGAATTCCGTATTACTCTGCGCTGAAGGTGCAGTGACGTTCTCAGCGTCACCGAGAGATCTGACGTATGCAATATCGGATTTAATTCCCTCGGAAAAAAAGAAAAAGAAAAAAAAAAGTACAAGCATTGATCTTGCGTTAAATAATAATCAATTAAAGCTCGCATTGTAGACTGTATTGTTTACTTGATATTTTTATTTTCTAGTTTTCTAATTTGTAAATTAATTAGCATTTTAATTTGATTTTAGCGGAGCGTGGGCGGAAACGTTGTTGCTTATGATTTGGCGGCTGCACTCTTTCACGTAATGACAGAACAGACAAGCCGACAGAAGCATCAGAACTACGTAGCAGACATGATCGAATGATGGAGGTGATTTCGACACGCCGATACGAGGCCCGTCCACCGGCGAATACCCACTCCTCTATTCTCGTGAGTAACATTTTCTCCGACCTCTTCGTAATGCATTTTCTCAGATATTCACGCGTTTCTCCTTCGGAGCTTACATTCCCGCGCCTGTATTCACGCTTGATCGAAAAATATACTAAATTATTCTCGATTGATTCGCGTAATTATATTGGAGCAGAATGTTCCACGAATTATTCGCGCGTTTACTCATCCGGGGCCGATCTCGCGAATGATCTTAACGTTCCCATCGGATCGGAATCTGCCCGGCGTCGGTCAGGAGTTTATTCGCGTGTAATATGGAGTAAGAAAGCGGTTACCGCAAAGTTATTTGCGGTAAACGTACTTCTCGCGATACGTAACTTTCCCGGAATGTTATTAGCCGAAAGAAATCGCTTCTCCGACTCTCGTAAGATTTACATACATATTATTTCTTTTTTTTTTTTTTCAGGTTGACCCTGAGAACTCCGTGGCATTAATCAAAGAAGGTAAATTCTTCGCGCATAAATGTTACTCTCCGAGTTGAAATAGTCATCTGTCCGCTATTCATGCGACCAACTTGCAGAATGAGAATTTATTGAAACAGCACTATTAACGTGGACGTAATGAGAACAGTAGAATAAAAACAGTAATCATACTGCACATGATAAGTGTGAAACGATATATTTTGATACACAGCCAATTTATTCAAGAAAATTTACTGTGCTAAAAATATTTTTTGTCAATCTTACAACTTTGGAAGATAATATTCTACTCTTCAAGGTGCACTAACTTAAAAGAAATTACCACACTAAAAGATACTCGACCAAAGAGTTCCTGATGTTTGAACAGTTCAAATCAATACCTGCCGAACCCTTATTTTCGCCGTCTAAATAAAAGATTAGATATCTAGACTGGACATTTTGAAAAAGCAAATCAAACCTAGAGGATGCTCTTTGCAGGCGGTTTCGTCTGTTCTATTCGACAAACATTGAAAATAATTGTTTATCCTAAGCACATAACTGTTTTTACGTTCATTTAAACGCCTACAAAGGCGCGATAATTGACAGGAATGACGACAGAGGCACAAAAGATACCTTTCGCTGCACCATTGTCGACTCATCATCCACGTTTTATGTCCGTTTGTTCGGGACTGAGAAATTAGTTTTGCGAAACAATGACGGTGTTGCGAGCCGGCCTAAAAAAAAAAAAAATACCCTCTTTCGTTTTTTCAGAGGAATGGGAGACCCGCAAGAAAAAGGAAATTACCACCACGCGGCAAATCGAGACGAGGGTGAAGCGGCAGGTCGTCCTCGAGGACGGCGAGGTCGTCGTCGATTCCGGACCCCTTGTCACCACGAACACAACCGAAGATGTCGAACAGCAGGAGCATACGACACAGGAGGTTCGCATATTTATAAATTTAGATGAAACTAAGTGCAGTATGAGACAAATTTTAATAATAAACGTAAATAATCACGAATTCCCAAGATCTATCTATTCAGCAATGTTAAATTACGCGTACACCGAAGGGTAGATACGGCGTTTTTCTGCGGCGACAGCGGCTAGCGTACGTAACTCTAGGTGGCAGAGGCACGGGGATGAGAGAACGGGGAGAAATCGGTCATCGGCAAACCGGCCGGCGCGGTACGTACACGCGGTACATGAGAAACTCGACGCACACGACGCTAAAGTCACGTTCGCTAGCTGCCGTCGCCAATATCTGCCTCTCAGCGTACATCTCAATTCTTCCCTGATATCTATTCCCCTTTGTAGTGGTCGAGAAAATTCCAGAGCGTCTCGGCCCGTAATAATTTTCATGAGACGTAATGAGACCACCAGAATCTCCTTCCTCTTTTCGACACACGTCCATTGTTCATTGATTCTGCATACATTTGCGTATCAGAATCGGTATCCTTTGTAGTACTGCGCGCGTACTAAGGAAACGTGCTTTTAACTGGTCCGCGAACCGGTGTTTAGAGACGCACGACCGGGGATCAGCCGCGGGAGGTCGACTGGCAGCCGGCGGCAGGTGGTATTGTGGCCGGAAATGGCGGTAACATCGTGCAAAAGGAGCTGAACGAGACGGTGATGAGGAGCCGCGAGGAGATCGAGGAGAGGCTCGAGACGGAGGATCGTCAGCAGTTGGGAGATATCTCAGACGAGGTATATATGCACCCGCGACACACCCACCACCTGAATTCCACCTGCGCGTGCCGCAGAAGGAACACGGCTGTGTGAGCATTCTCTTTCACAACGTCACGCGCCGCGAAAAGGTCGCGCCAGGCTTATTCTGTTAAGACTCGTCCCTGTCTCGCTGCTCGTGTGATAGCTCGCGTGAGGCAACGTACCTCACCTCGGCGCTATTCGGTCAGCGCGGCGCCAGATATTCACGTTGTTACGTAAATCATTTACGAAGCTGTGGAGAAAAGCTGCACGGTTCGAATGATATTTCTTTATGGGAGGTCTCGGCCTTTCCTTTTCTTAAAAAAAAAAATTCTTACGAATCGTTTTTGCGGCCGAGAAGCCGTTTTCTTTGTTTCGTTAACTTTTCGATAAAAGATAATGATTGATATTTGTCAATTTATTTGTCAAGTAACACGTCAATTTCTGGCGGCTGTTTCATTATCGCTTTGATTGACGACGCTAATCACTGACTGTTAAATTAAGAACGTTAGTCCGACGCTTATACCGCTTGACGAGGTAATTGCGATAGATCGTGACGCATTCTGAATATTATAATAAACCGTGTACGTTCAGCGCACTAGTGCGGATAGACACAGGACCAAGAATAGCTCGGGATGTAGGGAAAAAAAAAAAAGCTCTCGCTCTTTTTTTGATTCTAATCTACACGGCGTGCAATCCACGTAAATCGCAAGGAGGTCTCGCGAACCTCGCGGGGATAACCGGGAGAGGAGTACTTGGATTGCGAAAAGACGAGCAACAGGTATCTACGCGAGAGGAGACGCTCTCGCGCGCATGAACGATTCAGGACGGTGGAGATCGAATCGTTCTGGGACGAAGAGGACGAAGTAAGGACGGAGTTAAACGGCGAACGGAGGGAGAGAGAGAGAGAGAGAGAGAGAGCCGAGCGAGTGAAAGACGGAGAAAAAGAGCGAACGGGTGAGAGCGACGGAGTAGGAAATCGCGGACACCGAGAGACAAAGAGAGAGAAAGAGAGGGAAAGGGATCTCTAGAAGTGGAAGTCGATGATCTCTCGATTTTGTTTTCCCTTCACCCAATGGCGACGAAGGAGCGGTGAGATGCCCGCAGCCGCAGTCTCGGGCAGCTGTCCCGCACGTTTCTCGACCGCGGGCGCGACCGGCCGCGAATCCTGCCGCGACAGTGTCCCCTCGGCTCAGTCCTCGTCGGCGGAATCGGCGCGAGGTGCCGTCGTTTCTCCCCCCCGCGGAATTTCGTTCGCGTCTACCTTGCGGTTCTGATCCCTCGCGATCTCGGGATTCCATCGCCGTCGGGCAGGACCAGTCGTCCTCGCGCGAAGAGACGCCGGGACGACCGCTTCGCGGAAAAAGAGCTAACCTAATTGGACGCGACGTACCGGCGGGGACGTATCGTGTCTCCGTAACGAGATAATCGCACAAAGGTACATAATCGCATTGTTGCATCGAAATTGGACGGATTTGCTCCGAAGTGCACGACGCATATCTGCTCGCAGGCAGATCGAACACGGGCTCGATTGAAAGTAGTGTCGCAACGGCGGATAATTTTCTTGGTGCGCACCGCGACGATTTGTCATGCTCGTCATCGTCCTCGGCGTGCACGAATTCCGAGTCTCATTCTTTTCGACGGAGGCCGGAGCGTCGCGTCGCGTCATCGTCATCGGCACTTTTGCGTAATTTTTAATTTGTTCGCCCGATGACACGCGCAAACGTATCTAGCGATGTAAAAATATATAGATTGCTCGGTATTGTCTTCTCGGAACGATGTCGCGAGTGCTATTTATTTTAAGAGGGAGACGTGACCGGTAATTATTTTATTGCCGTCGCTTTTTTTTTTTCTTTTTTAATTAAATTCGAATAAGCGAAACGCTATTTGCACGTCAAATGGATATTAATTAAGGTCTGAAAATAATCGTGATAACGCGCTATCTACATGCCACTTAGATTATTATCGCGGAAACGGTAACACGAATGTCTGACGCGGATTAATGTGAATTTACCCTGACTTCCAGGCGTATCAGAAGGCGGTGCGTAACAATAAGGGTGACTTGCGAGTCGCTCTTGCCGAATCTTCGAAACAGTTGGCGGCGCAGTCTGGTCCCCGTGTCATTCAGCACACCACTAGGTCAAACAAAGTCATCGACACCGAGAAGACCTTGGAGAAAAAGGAACTGAAGGCTGATGGATTAATCGTTACCGAGAAGAAGCGAACGGTCGAGCACGAAGAGGTGAGCGTCGCAACGGCAAAAACTGGTTAATACATTCTCGTTCGTCATTTTTCTCTTTCTTACTTGGATTTTTCTCGCCATTTTCACGAATTAGATAACGTTTAACTATGCGCAAGATTTATTTTTAATGAAATATCGATAATCAACGTATTATCGCAAGGTGGATTGCTTTTGCTTCGCAGATAAAAGACGACGAGGTACCGGACGACGGAAAGAACGACGACGACGCCTCTGAAACGAAGAAGGAGAGCTCGCAGAGATATGTAAAGAAGAGGGAAGAAGACGTGGTGGACTACATCTCGGCCGGCGAGAGAGTCGGCCGAGAAATGCGCTACGTTGCAGAGACAACCGAAGGAGAACGAATAGGCGACTGGTCACCATCACCGACGGGCATGCGGACGACTCGTTTTCATAAGTATCCCGGTACATTGCCTTTCTCTATTTTCTATCGCCACGTTCCACATGTTTACGAATGGTTAATCAGATGGTCAACTGATAATCCTAAGCGGCACTAAAGTATAAAATCTGAAAAGTAAGCTGACCGAGTTTATCCGTTCTCAAGACCGCTGTGCCCTTATCACGTTTGATCAATGAAAACGTTTTTCTTCGAGATAATGAATTGTTGCTATTTATGACAGGCTTCTCGGATGCCGCTCGAAAAGATGCTCTGACGAAAAAACCGCTGGACCTCGAGGAAGAGGACGAGGCGAGAAAATTCGAAACTTCAAAGTGGCTGGAAAGCCATTTCGGCAGCGATTCGCGTTCTTCCCACGGGTCCCTCGATGCCGACGATTCTCCACTTCCTACCAGCACTAACACGAGCTATATCAATGTCACCATGAAATCCTGTGCACCAAGGGAGCGCGATTATCAGAATGTAAGCTCCAGTCGTAATCAGCGGCGTGATCGAGAACCGGATTCGCCTTCGGGATATTTTCACGGAATCAGCGAATGGTCAGAACGACGGAAAGGTACAAAAAAAAAATTATATATATATACAATTTTTCTGCAATAAAAAAAAAAGATAATTTGATATAACATGTGTCTAATTTATTCCATATAGAGAAGCAAAATCATGTACGATCAAACTCTCCAGTTCGATACGTAGAATCTCCACGAGCTAATGGACATTTTCACGGGCATAAGAAAAATCAAGTTGAATCATCGTATTCGAAAACTTACGAATCGTTTCAACGAGAGTATCAAGATTCTGTTGAAGAACGGCAACGTACACCTTCTCCGCCGAGACGAAGAAGATCGAAAGAACAAGTAACATAATAATAAACTATAATTAGCTATAAATTTTTTAAATTATTAATTAATTTATATTGCTGTTGGGATTAAACTTGGGATTAAATGTTTCGATATCTTGTATTACGAAATTATAATTTTTTGCAGTGGACAAAGTCCGAAGAGAAAATCAGCTCGAACGAGCTGGGCCGTACTTCAAGTCCGGTACACGTGGTGCAAAGAACTTGGGAGAGTCGTAATCGCGACGTTCAGGCACAGACACCCGAATGCGATTATAGAAGCACTTCAAGATCGCGATCGATCTCACCGAAATCGCCGATGAACGGTCGTGATGAGAAAAAGTCGGATAGTTCAAGAACGTCAAAGGGCAAGTCTTTTCTCACAATGAACTAACATAGAGGCAATCAATTTAAAAAATATTCTAATTGCAAATTAAATGCTCGTCATTGAATGATAATGTAAAATTATAGGTCACGGAGCTAAATATAAGATCGGTGAGTCCTTTCGAAAGCTGGTCGGTAAGTTGCGTTCAGCTAGTACGGAGAGAAAGAATAAACGGGGAGTCGGCGGCTCAACTTCGCAACTGACGCAGACCGATGACAACGGTCCAACTTATTTGCAATACAACGTGATCGACAGAAACATTCCCTTCGTCAGTGAAAGAGACACGCCGGAGAATAAACCGCCAGAGAGACCCCCGCGATCACCACGAAACGCTAATTCGTCGAGTAAAATCACAAAGACAATCGGCAGAACGGATCATAGTGTCCAGGAACAGTGGCAGCGCAGCGAGTCTACGCCACCGCCCTTGCAGAGGTACTATTTGGGCGAGGATCCTTTCGGAGGTAGCATCTACGGCCGTGAAAAGGGGTACGACGAAGACGGGAACCGGCTACGACACGGAAGACTGCGCAGCTCCGGTAAAATTGCCGTAGATTCCGAGCACAGGTAATCGAAGCACTCGACATTCGACGTACACGTATAATGAGAGCGAGACAAATTTTAATTGATCAGTTCTCCCCTATGTAAATTAGACTGCGCTGTGATTGATATTGCTTCTTTTTATTATCATCCCGCTTGCTATTGAAATATCTTTTATAACAACTGTATGTACTCACCGTAAAGAATGGCGTTCGTGATGCTGCGACGGCGGCTAGCGTACGTGATCTTGGCGTGGTGTGCGTCGAATCTCACACAAAGCGCGCGCGTAGATGTGTTGCGGATCATCGGTCACAGAGGACTGAGGAGGAACGCGGCCCACTACACCTCCCCGCATTCGGCGGCCGAGAGAGGGGGAAGTCACGTACGCCAGCCGCCGTCGCCGCTCGTCGCAATAAATGCCATATCTGCTTTTCAGTGGTGTCTCTTGTAAAATAATGAATTTTCTATCTTTTTCTTATATTTTCTTTTCGATTTAATCAATGGTATTTGAAGAGTTTAAAGTTCATGAGGTAATTATTCGTGAATTAAATTATAAAATACGGTCAGATAACAATTCTTTTTTTTTAATTAAAATATTATTTACGTTAAAGTATATATAAATTAAAGATATGTAAAGAAAATTGGTAAAGAATTACGGACGATGGTGATTTTTATTGTAAATCGAAAACGCGAGGAGTCTATGACTTCGAGACACTCTGCAGATCTATCTGTGCATGTTGAAATGTTTGATCAGAGAATGACATAGTATTTCAAAGATATTTCACGCTTTCTTATTTGTCAGTAAAAATTTGTCTCACGGTCAGAATCTGTCATCGTGAATAGACGGTAAACTCACTGTCTTACGTCGTTCAAGCTGCAAAGACGGCGCTTAGTTGAGCAAGCTTCAGGAACCAAAGCGTGAACATCTAAATCGGGCCGCTTGGGTACCTTTAAGTCGGCGAATCCATGCTTCGATTTTGGGTGAAGGCTGCATGAGGGAACGCATGGGAATCGAGCGTGTATGTCGGCTCAGTAGACTCATTCGATCGTCGCCATGAACACATCGACGAGATTCGACAATCACCCTCGGAAACGACCGCGTTTCAGCATCGCTTCCAGCTCCCTCGGCAGATTTAGCAAGTCCACCAGCAGACTGACCGGTGATCACGTGAGAGAGGAATATGTTCGGTCCACCCAGACGTTACCGCGGAGCCTGCACTCGGCCAATTCTGGGCAATCAGCCCGCTCGCAGACCAGAAGACACCAGGCGAACGTCGGGAGACACGGTACTTCCGGCAAGAAGGGTCAGCACAGTAGCATGATCAACATATCGATCAAGAATACTATAAGCACGTCGTCGAAGGTGAACGTGTCGCCTGCATACAGCACGCTACAGGCACCGCCGAAGCCCGAGCGTACCTACAGGTCCTTGCTGTCACGCAGCAAGAGCTTTAACGTCGAGGCCGACAAAAACGGCGTAGACGCACCGGTCCGCGCGCCATATACCTCCAATTTGCACCTGAACCGCCTGGACGAGACACCGCCGCTAAAAAGCCCCGGCATCCTTGCCAGCATTAGCCGTAGTAACAGGGATCTGTTAAGAGAAAGTAAATATTGAAGGTGGCCAATAATATAATGAACCACAATATCCCTTTTTTTTTTTAATGCTAAATTACGCTTTCCTTACGTTTCGCCGTATACACACGCGTTCGAGGAGCTTCCCTCAATCACAGAATGCTCCGCGTTGTTATATTTTTCAAACATTCTGTATATCTGTTATCAGGCATAATTTTTATTAACAAAGCAATATGCAAGTTTCTTATAGATGCAATATTATTTATATTGTTTATGTACTGTTGATTTAAAATAATATAATATAGATATATAAATAAAAATTCTTCTTTTTATATCTTCTATTTAAAATGTATGTAAATTGTAACACAAAATAATTTAGCAGACAAAATAATATTGGTAAATTATTTCGATTGAATGTAAAAATATCAAATTATTTAATTTCTTTAAGATTATTTTGTTTCCTTTTTTTTTGTGCATTTTATTTGCGTTCGATTTTTGCAACTTTTTAATGGTGAAAAACTAATCACCACGTTTATTAAATACGCACTAACGCACACAATGCAAATATCTTTAAACATATATAATATATAGTTTAAGTATATCGACAAAATATTGGAGAATGTTCCCAGAATGATAGTAGTAGCCGTACAAGTATAATTATTAATTATACCTAAAAGAAAAGATTTTTGATATTATTATTATTACATAAGGCGTGCATACCCGAGTGTAATCGAATACATATTTAAAATTACGAACAGAGTGTAAAATGTTATAAACCATATAGAGAATTTGGGATGTTAAACATAGAATCTTTCGGGAATAATCCGAATCCTTTGCCATATTTGAAACATACATTATTCTTCTGTTATCTTACGTTTTACCGAAATAATGTTACGATTATTATAATAAAATAATTTTGGAAATCAAGATGTAGTGATTATTGTGAGCTTTAAATTTAAACAAAGGCGCTTGATTAGAACCTAAAACGAAAGATTATGCTTTTAATTATAATTTTATTACTTTTTATACTAGTACAAAATATGTATTAATTTTATTTGCATTTATTCAACAAGTAGAAATTCATGATAATGTATCTTATCAGTGTGTATCGTACAAAATTAACCGCCAAGCTGCTGATAGAGAATCGGCACATAATCGTCATATTCTGCCTGATACATATTACCAGCGATTGGATCGCCGAGATTGTATTTAGCAGCAAAACTTTTTATAGAAAACTTGGCGCGATTATCGCCACTTCGATTGGTTAAACGCTTTTCGCTGAAAGTCAGTTTTCCAGGCTGTTTATACAAAAGAAAGACGTATCGATGCAAACCAGTACCCTCTGGAGGTCCAGAGCCCACGTACTCGGACAGAGTATCTCCCTTAGACACATCTGATCCAGGAATATTGCCTACCAGCCAATGGTGCCATTCACGAAACTTGGGCTCTTTTCTGCTTGGAGCATCAGGATCTGTTTAAATATGAAAACAAGAAGTAAAGCACAAAAATAGATTAATTTGTCAAACTATGAAGTTATGTATAAAGATACTAATAAAATTAATATAAGATTGAAACAATAACTGTGTTAAATTTATTATTCAACATTAAAAATTATGAATCAAACTCCCTCATTTTTAAGTCCTTGACAAAACAGAATTATACAAACCAGTCATGCACAAGGTGTAAAAAGCATTAGCTTCTCCATCCCACTGAACAGTAGGCTCATCCTTGACTTGGGTCGGAGTGAGTACCTTACCAATCTCAACAGTGAGATTTTTAGGATAGGTGACATTTAGAACACCGGCTGGCACCTTATCCACAACATCTGGGATAACTTCGTGAGTTTGCAGAGCCTGAGCCATAGATGATAACAATCGTGTTCCTACTACCGATGTAATTCCTGCAAGCAATATCTATTATCAATCGTCATAAAAAAAAGAATTAATAATTATTAGAAAATCGGAGGAGAAAACGAAGCAAATAAAACACTTGGTGATACAATGGATACGTCTACACTCCACAGAACAATCGAAACTGAATCAAAACAGTCCACTGTACCACCGGAAGTGTCTTCGCCGGAAGGCGAGCGAGAATCGAGCCGGTTTGACAACAAATCGCGAAATCTGTACCGAAACAAAGGATCAGAAAGGCGCAGATTCTGCGACGTAGCGTCATTTTGCTATACCTATCGGCGATCGTTTGAAGAGAAAACCAGCGAGTGACGGGTGGTTCCGTCTCGATTCCCGGTCGCGGCAAAACCGGTTTCGTCGTGTTTCGTAATTCACTCGTCGGGACTAATTATAATAGTCAAAGCTAGCATTACTCGACGTGAGAGTGCACAAAACCATGATCAGCACACGCGAAGAGTCGGAACAAGTCGGAAGAAGATTCGAGAACGTCGAAAACTGCGAGAGATAGAACCTACTAGTGCTGGAATTGGGCTTACCCCTCTCGTCTTGCCGATAATTTACGTAATCACTCGTTATCAGCTGCCGGTTATTATTCGCCGGTGGCCTTCCTCGTAATTTGAGCAAACGCAAGCGAACGGAGTACTGAGGACTGTACGTACACAGAAATAGATATGAAGTTTTCCGCTGCGACAACGGCTATCGTACGTAACCCTAGGCGACAGAGACAGGGAATGAGAGAACGGGGGGGAAATCAGTCATCGGCAACCGGCCGGCGCGGTACATATATGCGGCACATGTGAAACTCGACTCACACGACTTTAAAATTACGTTCGCCATATCTGCTTTCCAGCGTACGTCCTTTTTCATCCGAGGGAAAAATGCGAGGCATAAACAACGGCGCGCCGATCAGGCCTAACAGCGGAGTGTCGAAGTCTTTTAATTCCGAAAAGTAAAAACAATTCAATTGCCTAGCAAAAGCAGAACTTGTATGATGTAAAAATTATGAAAATCTGTATCTATTTAGTATGAAAAATAAAGATGAATTTTGAAAATTAAAAATTGAAAAAGCAAGTCGTTCTTTCTAATTAATTAATTAATTTACCTTACCACTTTATTATCGTTTATTTTATATTATTTCGCGATTATTTATTTTTAATAAAAAGATTATTAATATCGCAGCGTCGAATTTTTTTATTGGTTGTCGGCGCGGAGTGTTCGGAAATCCTTCAATTGCCGACCAATCAGGTGCACCCGCGATTCGAGCGCCGTTTCAACTTGAAACGGAGTATATTTGCCATAAGGTCGATTACCTTCTCTACCCTCCTCGATGGACGCATTCCAAAACATCCGCTCACGTAGGCTTGGAGCAGGCGGAGCAGCCAGGACCAGCCGTTAGCAAGGTTTTAAAGACTGGCGAGTGTCCCAATGCGCGGCACCTCGGAATCGTCGAGTGGTCCACGGATGATCGTCGCAGGTAAGAGAATTTGATGAGAATACCAGCGCATTCTCGGATGGTCTCGAGCGCCAATAATAACGACTCCCACACGAATGACAGGTCATTCACGAAAGGTTTTTTTTTTCTATCAGAAAACCCTTCGGCGGCGGAGAGAGAATCGGTTTCGAAGCTCTGGTCCAGGTGAGCTGGCGAGCATCTATGTAACGCAGCATTGACTCGGAGAATGCCCGTGCAAGTGTGAAACTCATGAATGATGGCATCGGCGTACCGCTGCGAAGCGCTTCTCGGTGGTGAACGCGCACACTTGCTCGGGGATCCGTCGTGACGTCGCGGAGTTGCCCACGGCAGACATGCATCAAAACAGGCGGAAGAAAAAGCGAGTGAACTACGGGGTGCGGGTGGTCGAGGTGGTGCGCGGCGCCAAGGGCTACGGGTTTACGATATCAGGCCAGCAGCCATGCATCCTGAGCTGCATCGTGCAGGGCAGCCCTGCGGAGAACGCCGGTCTGCGCGCCGGCGATTACTTGGTCGCCGTCAACGGGCACAACGTCAGCAAGGTGCCGCACGACGATGTGGTCCAGCTGATCGGCAGCTCCAAAGGCATCCTGCGGCTGCAGATCGCCGAAAACTATTACTCCGACTCCTCGGACGAAGAAGGCCTGGCCACTGTAAGATCCAAGCCCAAGTACGCGCACAAGCCGCGGGCTGCTAACGCGAGTGCTTTGCAGCTGCAATGCAGGGCAGCGAAAGTAGTTAGGGATCTTCAGAGTGGCGCGATGTTTCACACGGCCCCAGCTGGCCTGGCGGTGCCGGACGCCAAATGCCAGTACAGTCACTCTGGCCCGCATTACCGGTGGAACATGACGAGTCCGCTTCCTCCGCCACCGCCACCGGTGTCTCACAAACGCGACTCCGAGAAAATTGTACACAGAACAGTTGTCGGTTACCTCGGTACCATAGACATACCGAATCAGTTGCATCCGTCCTCTATGATGCAGGTATGTTTTCGACACGTTTAGAATAATCTCGTAATGATTTAATAAAATAGTAATTTAATAATAATTTAATAAAATAAAATAACTATATTTTATATAAATGACGAAACAATATAAACGCTTATTTATTCTTGCAGGTTCTAAGGAAGTGCATTAAAAGACTGAAAGCCGAGAAACGAAACCCGACCACCGTTCTTCTGACCATCCACGTTGCCAATATTAAACTCACCAATTCGGAGAACCGTGTTATCGCCGAGTACCCTTCGTATCGAATAATATTCTGCAACTCCTTTTCCGAGCAGGACAAGCAGTACTTCGGAATACTGACCAAATCCATGAAGAACACGGACGACATTGTCTCAAACTCGTGCCACGTATTCACTATTTATTATAAGTTGATTGACCACGAGGTGCACTCCAGCGCATGTAACGTATTCGGATTCATGTGCACGAAATCGTCGGAGCTAAACGTCTGCCAGGAATTCCCCGACAGTTGTACTAGCCTCATCGGTGCCATACAGACACTGTATATCTCCGATTGTACGAATGGGGAAACAAATCCTTACAACGAGGCACGGCTACGTTTGGACGCCGTTTCTCCACAACCGAGCAACATTAGCACATCAACTGCTCATTCGAGCAACAGTGATTCCGGAATTGGTTTCAAAGATGATTACGGTAGTTGCTCGGGGAAAAACACGATGAACGATTGCGAGCGGAGAAGGCAATATTCCTGCAGTATACAATATAGGGTATTTTTTTTAATATCGAAAATATTATAAATTAAAATTAATAAAAGCGAAGAGAGACAAAAATATGAAAATACAAATTTTAATTTGATTAAATTAATTTTTGTAGCATAAATTTAATATATTAAAAATTATTAATTATTTGTTAAAGATTAATAAAACTAGTTAATAAAATTATTTTTAATAATTGATAATATATTAAAACCAACTTTTTCAGTACATTTTGTGCCGTAACATTTTATTATTTCTACTTACAAATAACTTATTTGCAGAATATCAATGCGCGTTCAGCCAGAGAACCTGTCAATGACGCTGCGGGACATCGATTGACAGTTCGTGCAACTTCGGAGGCCAGACTGTGTAATGAGAAATCAAAATTTGATCTTTCTAAAGGTAATTTCTCTAAAGATCTTTATAATGAACCCAAATATAACGTGGCAAAAGTTATGTCTTTCTTTTAATTTTTGCAATTTTTTTTTCTTCTTTTACAACTCGATTCGCGTCTAAAATAGATGTAGTTGAAAACAGAATTCGCTTAACTATACGAACACGGTGACAAACTAGAAGGGGAACTACCGAATTTGCTTTTCACAGAGATGCAGCACGTGGCGGGGAGTGGGGAGGGTACGACCACCACCTGCGTCGGAACATCTGCCCCTATTGCGGCACGTACCATGTTGGCCAGTATGTCCGTTGGATCTCTCGCGTCCGTTTGCACCACGGCATTGCTCGACGGCATCGAGGACGCCGTGGAGTCATCGTCTAAAGTCGCATCGGCGGAGCAATTAAAGCGCCTGATGGACACGACAAATAAGCTCAGCCCGAAGGTGTACTGCAGCCAGGTAACAAAATCGCTGGTGCACAGCTTGGAGGATATTAACTGCAGTATGGAGTACGCGCGGCCGCCTTACTGTCACTCGTACTCTGGCAAATCCGACAAGCCTCGTCCCTGGGGAAGTCTGCAGGAAATACGGAACTTTCGCAGCAGCGTCTCGGACAATTGCATTGTAAGAGATTTTTTTGTTTAATTCAACTTTTTTTTTACTGTCGCCTATAGCCTTGCAATTTATATTTTTATATTTATATATTTTTTTTCATTTTTGCACGTTGAGGTCTTTTGGTGTTATTTGAAAAACGAGGCCATATGAAAATAACACACATCAACTCGTCTTAATTATATATTATCTAAATTGCTGAAAGCGCATCTCTCTGCGCTCGTAATTAGCGAGACACGACGGAACTGTATCTTTTCTCCAAGTTTCTCACGAGTTTCCGATTACTTTTGAAAGCATGCACCGGTAATGTTTAATGCTCCCGTAGGATTTGTCGTCACGAACGATTTCCGGTTCCTCTCGTGCGCTCATTATTCATGACCGCGTCATCGTTTCCTGTCTCTGATTCGCACCCATGTACACGGGTAAGGGTAGAGTGAAAACGAAACAGAAACCAGATCGCCGATTCGGTGCAAACGTGTTCCCGCGTTTCACTTGCACGCGCATACGATTGCTTTATTTGGCATACAAGCGTATCTGTTACTTCTAGGAATATATAAATTGTTGACGCAATAAATACTGCTTGTTGAATCGGATAGAACAAATCTGCGCAAGATATTCTTCCACGTACTTCTTTTCAAATCTTTTTACAAGTTCAAATTAAAAAATATCGAAGAAATAACTAATTAAAATTAATTCGGAATTAATAAGTTAAAACATTTGTTTTTAATTAAATATACAGTTTAAAGTTTAAATTAATTTTTTTTTAAGTTAATAGGAAAATTAAAATAAAAATTCAGATTATTCGAGCTTCAAAAATAAATAGAAAATATTCAGAAACTTGTAGGCAGCAACAAGTAAAAGCATTGCAGTTCTTAAATGCGCAGAGTGACATGATTTAGCGTAATGAGATTGGAGGGGATTGAGTCGAGCTAAATTTAAGTCTGTAGAGTTGGAAATAGCTCCTGACAACCGAGAATGTCCAAAGTAACGTTAAATAGAGCGTTCTCGCGAACTGAGGTTGATGCACCGCCTTGAGGTGCACGAATAGATCTTATGATAGGGCAGGGTCGGCCGTACAGAGGATGTTACTTCTCGCACATAAAATTATCAACGCACTACTTATCATAGGCGGTTCAATATTTTAATCTTTATCATCGCGTCGTCTCAAGTACCATTCGCCACATTGAACGATCGTCTGGCTTACATAAAATAATCATATTAATTCTGTAGAAATTGGGAGGGAAGAAACGTTGTAATTTTCTTTATGACCAGGATTTTACGCGAGCTACACAGTGAGTATATTAATTGCATCGCATTAATTCCACTCCAGTCTATATCTGATCCTCAAGTTCTAATTAGTTCTTGTTCTCTGCATTTACGATATCCACTCCTCTTCTACAGTCATGAATCCCTAAGCCTCACCGGCTCCCTGCGGCCCTGCATAGATGTTAAAACGAGGCTGAACGACGGAGCTCGTCTACAGAGACAGAGAGGGAAAGGCCGTGGCGCGGGCCCGCTGTGGTGGTGGCGGCGGCGGCACAAGCGGAAGAGGCGCGGGGCAAGGTGACTGGTCGACGATGAGAATGAATCAGTCGAAAGCAGCGTCGAAGGAGAGGCGAGGAGACCTCGAGGCAGAAGAGCGAGAGGCAAGCGGAAAGAAGGAGAAAGACAGGCAGGGAAGTGGGCCCTGCTCGAGCGTAAAGTGGCCCCAGCCTCGACGTTGCAGCACGCCAGACTCTGCGTGTCCAGCGCGGTAGTAGCCGTGTGGCACACGGTGTGCGCGGTCGCGACCATGTCGCAGACGATCACGTCGTCCTTGGCGCTCGTTATCACCATCGTCAGCCTGCAGTAGATCCCGTGGGACGTCACGTCGTGTTACTTCACGTCACGTCATATCACGTCACGTCGTGCCAGCAGGGACAGCGGTCGTCGCACTGGGCGGAGCCCCCCCGTTAACAAGCAAGCGAATCGTCCGTCGACGACAACGTCGTCGTCGTCGCTCGTCGTTTCCACCTGTCTCACGCTCAAATATGCGACTGCCCGGTACGCGCGCATCCCGGAAAAATTGATAAATGACGTTGTCGTTGCCGCCACCACCGATGCGAAAACGTGCGGCCCGCGAGCGTGACATGGATGCGCTGGCGAAATCGGTACGTAAAATAAAAAGAAAAAAGGGGGCACCGGCAGATTCGCCCGAGGTGCTCGGGCGTGTGCTTCGCCGAGACAATTCCCCGATGACGCATCGTTGAGCAAATTTGGAGCGACTACGTGTTTAGAAAACGTTTCGTCGTCTATCGCATTCGATATTAAACAGTGAAAAACCCGATGCCACAATCGGATATCTTTCTACACAGAACAAAAGCTATTTGAAAAGCGTTTACGTACAAAATGTTGAGTTTGTATTACGGAGAACTTTGGGAAGCAATTACGATTGACGGAAAGCGGGCTCTGTTTCACGTAGGGATATTCTTTTGCTTTAAACGTGACACTCTGTATGTCGGTCGATTAAGTAATAAAGTGAACGTATAGGAGAGGTCAATGCGAACGTAAATCGGCATCGCTCTTACGTTTCGATGGATGTTCCACGCCGTGGAAACAACGGGATAACTCCATGGGATAAAATCACCAAGCGTGCAGAGCGCGATAATCGCGTTCTTTTCAATTAAGCCCGGCGAGCTCGCCGATTGTTCATCGTTTCTCCCGCCGGCGCACTCGCTGACGCGACTTGTTTTCTTAATTATTGGTAATCACGGGCTTCGGGCCTGTGAGCTCGCAGCCCGACGACTCACCGTTCGTCTTCATTTAAGCCGTATTTCTCGAATCGACGCACGAACGTTTTAGCTTCCTTTCGAAGCCCCGTTGCAGCCTATTGTTATCTTCCTGAATATCTTGGCGAGGGGAGAATGTCACTTAAATCCCTCGTATAGTTACATCGTAATGTCAATTGAAAAAAAAAAAATCGTACGTGGGAAGATGAAATTGCGCATCGATTTCGCACGTGCTGGAAGTTACAGGGAAAGGGGATGGGAAAACGGAGCACGCGAGCGATCCAAGAAAGCGTTTTCCCATAGCGCGCACCTGTTGCGTGCACGACAGGTGTTCAACTGCAAAAAGTTTCGGAATGCGCTGAAATAAATAATAGAATCTTCCGTCGGTGACGGTGAACCAAGTCACGAAAGACTGTCGATTATGTATAATTAATAATGTTGGCCGACAGTAATAATCGCAATAGAGTTCAAAAAATTATTAAGCCGCTATTTATTTTAAAACCATTTTCACATTTATTCTATTGTAAAAACCAAATCTAATTTAATAATTGATTTAAAAAAAGTGTGTTTTAAAAAGTAAAAATTATCCAAGTGTATTAATTTGGCCTGGTTTAATGCTTTGATAATTAGACCACCGAGAGAAATTTTTAATGACAAGATTCATCTGAAGCAAGATAGAAAATTAAAAGATGAAATTTGTTTTATTTAGATAGAAGCTGTATTCTTTTTATAATACAGTTCTAATACTACAGCTTTAAAAGCAATACTCATTGATTAATTTTTTTTTTTAATTTGTTTTTATTAATGGAATATATTTATTGCAGTATGGCAGTACGGAATCCTGTGACAAAAACAATGACTGTAAAGGAGTGCACTCGTGGGCAAATGGATTTGAGAAACTGCTGGAAGATCCAAAGGGCTTACAAACGTTTGCTGTAAGTGGGATTTCTCTTACGTCTATTAATTATCTCGGTATAATGGAGTACAATAATTGAATGCAACTGATCATATTCCAGGAATTTCTAAAGAAAGAGTTTAGCCACGAAAATATATATTTTTGGGCTGCCTGCGAGAGATATAAAGATACTAAGGATGTCACTGTACGTCGTCGATTAGCTTGCCAGATATATCAACGCCATTTGTCGAGTACAGCCGCCGAGCCAGTAAACGTTGATAGTCATGCGTCCGGACAAATTACTCAAGATTTACTCGACGAGGCACCCGCGAATTTATTTCTGCAAGTATGTACATCGTTGAATGGCTGTTTTGTAATTTTTATTGTTGAAAAAAAATTAATATTACTTTGTTCAGTCTTTAAATATTCTTTTTATCTAAAAGGAATTAATGTAAATTATGCTGTTATATCAAATCGCTGTTATTACTTTAGGCTCAGAAACAAGTATTCAACCTAATGAAGTTCGACAGTTACCCGAGATTTCTGCGATCGGAACTTTATCGTGCCTGCTTAGAAACAGGGAGCGCCGTTGTTGCTACAGAAGACTGTGATTTATATCTTACAAGTTCACCTAGTATAAAATTAAAAAAGAGTCATTCCGACGCAGAAGATCGTTGTCGAAAGTCGATTCTTCCATGGAACAGGAAAAATAGGTGATGAATTATTTATTAATTTTAATTCTTACGCGTGGCAAGCGTCAACGTTTCATCGTGCAACTCATTAATGTCGTCTCTCTAAAATTTTATTTTACATTTTCAGATCAAAATCGAAAGATCGTGGTGAATCTGAGTACAATAAAGCTCCTAGCCGAAGTGATACTATATATAAAAGCTTTACAGTTATTAAAAGAGAAACAGAAGGTAACAATAATGAAGACACTGTGTCAATATCCAGTAGTCGGTCGTCATTAGCGTCGTGGGACTTAGCGTTACGCCAGTCGTTTAATAAACATGTAAGTAGTATTACAATTAATATAAAATTAAATAAATAGGAATGATAATTGAATATGCCTTAACGGTAGGATTGTCACTTTTTTATAACTTAATTAAAGACTATTGTATGAACTGTATGTGTTATTGAAGTAAAATTTGTGCAAATACTTTTGTGATAAATTTGTTTCGATTGCAACTTTTGAAGTTACTTTAATGAGTGTTGTGTGAAAATCTAGTTTATAGAAAATGCTTTTGGTGATATATTTTTAAAGATGGTAGTTATTATTATTATATAATAATCGGGTGAAAGAGTAGTATACATGTTGCATTAATCCACTAAGCTATATCAGCTGCTGTAGAATAGATTTAATTCAGATTGCTCTAAGTGTTTTTCTTTGTTAAGTAAATTATTTTTATTGTGCAAGAACAGTATCAGGCTATTTTATCAAATCATATAAGCTCTAAAATGCAAACGTAGAAATGTACATGTTACTTAATATATACGTGAGCGAATGTGTGTTCACCTTGTAGTCTGTATCGTCTTATGATGGGCAAACAAACGAAAAGAGAGATCGCGGCAAATGTACGGGTTTATGTCGAGTTATATTGCCCGATGGATCCACTACTGTAGTGACAACCAATCAAACCGAGAGCATTAAAGACGTGATCACCCGTCTCCTCGATAAGCGAGCGTTACGATATTCTAACTATGATGTTCTGATACTAGCAACAGATGAGGTTTGTGCTGCCTACTGTTTAAAATGATTGCTAGCATTATGAGAAGTACTGTTGCTCTGACGCATGCACTTTTGCTTCTTTTGCATTAAATTTTGCATAAAACTTGTCTTTACAATATTTTATATTAAATTGCACAAAGTGAACATTTAGGAGGCAACGTATTTTTTAAATTATTTTGTTCATACTGTACAATTTGGTGGAGGAAGGAACAAATTACATTTATAAAAATTACATATTATTACACTTTATAACGATGCAAATCAAATTAACTTGCCACCTTAATTACTGCCATATATATTTCTAATAACTTACATTAATGTAATTTATTATAGATTATTTATTACACGATGATTTCATAGTATATTATATATTATTTATTTGCAGATGGTGGACACGAAATGTTTTTCATCAGTATTAGCAGGCCAGGAAGTGGAAGTAGTTTTAACAAAAGTTTTAAAAGTTGAATTACCCTCACGGAGGATAATAAGTGTTATCGCTCACAAGGGTAAAATTTTGAAGGAAGTTTTAAGACCTCTTTTAAATAAGTATGGTTTTAATTTAGACCTAATTAGTATTTGGAGCGAAGGCCGTTGCGTTCCTATGGATATTATGGCTATTAATGCACCTACGCGCATCATTGTAGTGGCAAACGAAGAAGGTTAGTATGTTAACATAATTTTATTTTAAAAAGGAGACGTAGAGAGAACTATTTTCCGGCACGTACACTGAGAGACCGATATGGCGTTTACTGCGGTGACAGCGGCTAGCTTACATAACTAGTGTAGTGCGTGTCAAGTCTCACACGAAGTGCGTAATACATGTGCTGCCGAGGACAGCGAGAGAACACGCCCCACTACTTTTTATAATTAATTGTTAAAAATTATTAAATATATTTTTATTTTTTATTAAATTTTATTTTATTAAATAAAATTGTTTTATTAAATTATATTTTATTAAATTTTATTATTTATTTAAATTATTAAATATATTTAAAAAATTTGCTTTAACGTGGAAGAAGCAAAAGTGAATGACGCGCGCGCTCTATAATGTCTGGTTGTTATTTAAAAAATATTTCTCTGAACTTTATTAATTAAATATTATTTTACAGACTTTCAACGAGAGTTACATACTGCAAAGTATTTAGACGAAGTGCCACACGCACAACCAACTCTAGACGAAATTACTAACAAAGTATTTGAAGAGCTTCTGGTTGGGAAAAGCAAAAACAAGTATCAGTACAGTGAAGGGTCGTGTAAAGTAAGTGCAATAAGGCTTAAAAAATTACACGAAAAATATTACATTACTTTAAACAATACTTTATAATCTTTGCAGTCAGATGATCAACGTTCGGAAGGATCTTCCATATTATCTAGCAAATTCTTTCTTCGCGATTCGACAATTCATGGGAAAAAAAAGGTAATATATAAAAGTTAAATTTTTTATGTACGCGACATATAATTTGTTTTATTATTATTATTTTTTTAGGCAAAATCTAAATGCAACACAAGTGAAAAGAGCAATACAAACGATTGCTTGCACGAAGGAGCACCCATTAAATCTCAGCCACCACTTATCGCAAAATGGCGTAATGGTGTAAAACTGCAACTTCCAGGCAGATTTGACGGAGACGGTAAAAATAGTACATATATGATTTTTATTTAAAAATTTACCAGAACTTATTAAAATAGGGATTAATTTTAAATTGTAATTTTTCTTTATAGAGTTATACGAAGGATTAAAAAGGGCGCAGAGATCAAGATTAGAAGATCAAAGAGGAACAGAAATCAATTTTGAACTGCCAGATTTTTTAAAGGTATAATCAAATATTCATTTTAATTTATACTAGGATTAAAATAGAAGAAAAGAGTTTGCACGTGCAAAATTAGACTTTTAAGATTTGTATGCCATTCGAATACGTTTTTGAAACATTATGAAATTATTTAACAGAACAAGGAGAATGGAAAACCGTCGGACTCTAATAAGATGCGAAGGACTCGAGTAGTATCAGCTAATTGTGAGGGCACCACCAAGTTCTACGACTCCAACGACGATAAGCAAAGCAGTGGATACGAGTATCCCACGCATATGACAAACGGAGCCGCGAATGAACGATTCTCGGCCTTGGTTAACATTAGCGAGCCTTTAAATAAGTGCCTTGATAACTCGTTCACTCTGGACGTCGATAGGACGCTAGTGGACGGAGATCAAACGATCATGGAGAACGGCGATTCACCGTCGAAGAGTCCGCATTCGGGAAGCTACGGGAGTACAGACCTGTCGCCTACGAAGTTGACGAAACCTCCGCCGTTACCACCCAAGCCGAAAAATCTCGTCGTAAACGTGGTAAAAAGCGGATACATCGCGTCCCCGAAAACTATACAAAGGCACAATCACGTGATTGAGTGAAACGACCGAATACTATAGAGGAAGATATTTTTTAATTAATGTAACACTTCGCTATTCATATGACGTCATGATTAACTGTTTGAACACGACACGATATACGTGATATCTGAGAAACTTTCTTTTCTTACATTAATGATATATTGCAGAAAACGACATCGTGCAAGAATTTATATCTAGACGGAAAATACAGGGCGGTACTCCCCTGTTATATGTGTTTTTCTATTGTAAGTTTACATTCCGCAATTTAGATTTTACGCCGAAAATGTCTTTAATCCTAGAATGCTACTGCACATAAATGTTATTTAAAATAAATTATTCTAATTATTTTTATTTTAATTAAATGTCGATTTTCTAAGAGACGGGGTTTTTTTTTTTTGCACTTTTGTATGTGTCGTGTTCGCTTTTTATTGGTATCAAGTAATAACATAATTGCACTTTACATTCATTTTTTTTTTTTTTTTTATCTAAATCAATAATTTTAGAAATGCAACGACATTCATTGTTGGTTCGTAGTCGATAAGCCTGGGAAAAGTGTAAGTTAAGAAATACGATTCGATATTTTGTTGCAAAAAATCGATATCTTTCGATAAGGTAGAAGGTTATATTTGTTAGTTATATGCAATACTTAAATAGTGTTGCCGAACGACGATAGCATTCTAGGATCAAATTAGATAAGTAATGATAAACGTATATATATATATTGTATATTATATATTTTGTATACCTGAATTTCTTCGCAAATCGTCTTGACCAGAAAAACAAAAGTCCAGGTGACAATCTATGCGCTTATTAGATAATTATAGAAACAATTAATAAATTGTTGGTAAAAAGTACATATGCTTTAAAGAAGCATAGCACAGTAAAGAGATAAGAGAATGATTCCTTTTCAGTATTTCAAATAATTTCAAACACAATCTTCAGAGGAATCGCATTCTACGGAGTAATTTTGATAGTTTTATATATGACGCACGCTGGAAAAAAAAAACGTACGTGTGTGACTTCGTAGCGAACAAGAAACTTCCGTTGTATAAAGAATTGTGCGAAACAAATTTATTTGTATATCGCGTTGGTGGGGCATCTATTGCGACACGCTAATATATTTTATTATATCCTTGTCTGAAACTCTTAGGCAAACTAATAAATTTTTTTAATTTTATAAAAGAACTTTTAAATAATCTGGCTATGCCAGTTCGCCGTTTTTAAGTCTCTTTATTGTCAAAGATACTAAGTAAAGAATCATTCTCTACTATCCTTTTCCATTAAAATTAAGCGTACTTATTAATTCTCTTTTAAAAACAATAATTATCAATTATTTAATTGTTATGAAACTAATATGCTGAGCATAAAAATATGATTGAAAAATCACATATTAATATTACTCGACGATTATATTGTTTTTTAAGTTAACGATTCAAATTAGTTAATTAATTTTTTATATATATACCCGACTTTTTTTTGTACTGGCTCTATTATATTTTTCACAGCGAAAGAGCTGATTAATTAATTCCTCGCAAAGATAATTGATTGAGAGCTACTCGGATTTAATGAATCAATAATTTAGAGCAACAATTCGACATTCATATTTGCAAACGTAAAATAATTTTAATTCTACATCTAAATCAATTTTCTTTTCGCGTATGATTTTTCGTAAAGATTCAATCGTCATTAAGTCATTAAATGAGTTAATTTCTAAATTAAAAAAGAGGGCGTTTAAATCGGAGTCGCCTGGAGCATTCGTATTCGCGGCGCGGAAGGCGGGAAAGAAACGGAGTTCAGAAAGTGTAAATTGACAGTGCCATCTTCCACTTTTCTCTCTCCCATTACCCCGTTCCTCCCACTCCCACTTCCGTTAGTCGCTTCGCGCTTTTTCTCGCCGGTCCACCCGCCGATTCCCGCCTCCCGCCGTAGGGGACAGTGCAGTTAATCGCGTTTGACGAACGAATTAGACGTCCGTTACTTTCGGAGTGCCGGCCGATAGTTCGCGAGGACAGTTCTGTGCTCCGGGAATCGGCAGCCGTTCGCGTCAGGTTTTCGCGCCGAAAAAGTGATCGCGTGTCCATGGGAGGGAAACCTCGCGGGTGAGCACCCGTTGCTCGTCGACCGGCGACGAGGAACCCCCCCCGGATCGACGGAATTTCTTCGCACGGCTCTTCGCGGCCCTTTAACCCTTTTAGCTTGCGACGAGCTCGCAAGTTGAGAGCGCGCGGTACGTCGGCTGGGAACAATCTCGAAAGAAAAGCGGCCTTCGTAAGCCGGCGTCCAGGACGAACGAGATCTCGCGGACACCGGTGTCTTCGTTCTCAGGAATATTTAGGTAATTATATGAAGTTTGTGAATTACTTATCATAATTAGTGCATGCGTATGGGAGAATAGATATATGTAATGTGATATGTAATATATATCGCGCATGTGTGTGCGTGCGTTTGGGTGTGATAATACTAATTCTTCTTTGTCTATTTCATGCGTAAGTCGTAGGTATGTATTCACGTTGACAACATATACTAGCACGTACTGAATCGCTGGCTCAACCGTGATACTCAGCCACAGTGCGGCGTCAAGGGTATAAACGGGCCGTGACGAACAACAATTGCTCTGTAGACGGGATTCTTTCCGGTCAGGTTCCAGAGCATTTTGGCTGAAGATTTTTAGGTTCAACGGTTAGGCCGCCGACGAGAAAGCGATATCGCTTCTCCGTCTAGCTAGAGGCTTTCTGTACCGCGAAAAAACTTTCTGTATATCTTATTGTATATCGTATTGTCCCGCAATTAACGATTTCGCTCTTAAGTAAAACTCGACGATGTTCCGTTTTCTGGCGTTGCTCACGATTCGTGCAACGTCTGCGCGGTTTCCGCGGGAAAGGAATCCTAGACTGAGTTCAACGGAATAATACTCGCAAAGCGTTGCACAGTTTGCGAGTTTGATTAGCTTTCATTCCCGTCTGAATCTGAGAGTACAGATTCGCAGGTTCTGCAACGGTTTGCAGATGTAAGATTTTGTGTAAAAGCTCAGTTAAAACACAGCCGTTTTGTGGATATACTAGTGAGAGCGAAGTCGTGACTTGTGGCACACCTAGTGTGTGACCGAGGCCGACGAGAAATATTTATCCCACCGGGGTTTCCGGGAACCGTAACGACTCGGGATCGGCCTTAACGGCCGCGATAGGCGCCTCCGTCCGCCAGAGACTGACCCGTTATCGCCCACCGCGGCGATTAACAATCGTAATCGCATTTTTACTCGTCGCGTATTTCTCTCGGGTAATTTAATACGTGAATATCACTCCTTTGACATTTGTAACCGAGTACCACAATCAGACACCCTGTATAAGCGATAATCAATGTACGGACTACTGCTAGAATGAAATCATGTAACGTCTCGTTCCCGCCTAATTGGTGAACCATTGTCCAATCTTGCTAATTTGCTATCTCTGTATGTCGCCCTAGTAAAATCGAAGACAGATTCTCTACGTATAGTAACGATTGATTTTAAGATTAGATAAAAATTGTTATCGCTGTTAATATTCATAGGTCAAGATACTCTAATTTTTTTCGTTACCAACAGGACTAATTTCGCCGCTAGGGAGTCCAGTCTAGAACAAAGGAAAGCGAGATTTTCCGCGGGATTTTATAAAATATTACTGAAGAACTAATCAAACGTTTCTTTTTTTTTTTTTTTTCTAGAAGCCAACGTCGTGCCTGACGTTGACTCGACGATAAGTTCGAGAGATCGCGGATCCGTCTTGCCGGACTCAATTTACCGAGAACGAGCCGCTGTCGCAAAGTGCAACGCCACTGATTCAAAGACCGCCGAGATGGACGGAGCATCTTCTCCCGGAGGATTTCTTTCGCCGAGTCTGGATTTCGAATCGCCGATGTCTACCATTGCCAACGACCTGTCGAGATCGTCGCTGGATTCCAGCGGCACGAGGAAACGTCACTTCTCACGTCTGAAAAGTATGTGTCGCCAAAATCTCAGTATCGACGCGAAAAGAGAGTTGCTTTATTTTATTTATTGCCCTTTTTTTATATGAATCAGCAATTACTACAATGTGCATGTCTTTCTCGTAGCTCGAGTCAAGACGACTTGTTTCGATGAAAGCGACAACTTTTCACGTCGATGTATAATTCACAATTTTAGGAGATTATCTTTTTTTTTTCCTCGACGACGACCAAGGCGGATACCCTGCCGAGTTAATTATCAGCGAAACGGATACTGATAGGGCGGAACGTGAGAGCCTTACCGAAGGCTGGCTATTCGTTAGGGATTTCCCCGTCCTTCAACGATTTGTGAACGTCTGCCGCCGGTCTGAACCCTGCGACCGCGAGTTTGCAGCCTCAATTGTCAGTGTCTCTCATTCGCGCGGTCTCAGTGCCCACACATATTCCAATCTCAAGTCCACGTTCGTTAACTTTTTTTAATCTACTTCCAACGTTTCCATATGTATATTAGCATATCACCGTTTGTCCGTGTATCATGTTACATTCAGACATTCCCGTCCAGTCGAACGGCGTCTCACAATTATGAAACTTATTCTATTTCGCGCAGATAACGTTCGAATTGTACGTATTTTTTAATAATAATTTTTTTTTTTATAACCGCGAGGTTCGGGTTAATTAAAGCGTGCGACGCGGTCGTTGAGCACCTTTTCACAACCGTGAGGCAAGTAGTAGCTCGTGCCGGGGTTACGGGGACCAGGTGCTCACCTGCTCCTTGTTGGGTGGCTGGTTAGGCTTGGCGCCCCCTTTTATTCATGCTCCCGGTAAAGCCCCGTGGAAGTCCGCGGAGTAGCCGGGTACGGGCATCCCTCGCGCTTCAGGGATGCTTGCGGTACTTAAGCGCGATCGGGATATTGATAATCAAGCGGTCCGATGGCTATGCGCGAGAACACGCGGCCGAAAGTAAACGATCTCTGGAACGTTTTTATCCTTGTCTTTGAAAAATTTATTTAAAAAGGTTATTACTTCGAAATGTTTATTTTTACCGCAGAAACAAGTCAGCTAAATTTTAAGAGACTTAAGTGATCATCTTAATTTGTGATTACAATTTAATTTTAATTTAATTTTAATTTTTGCGGACGAGATGGATAACGTTAATTAAATTAGCGAACAAACACGTATGTGATGGGACTGCACAAGACATGTGAATACGCATCTTGCATGAATCGATACTGACCTACCCTCGTTAGACATCAACACATCGGGAGAGACCGTTAAGAATACAGCTGTCGCGCGCGAAAGACTAGGGTCGGTATTTCCGATTCTCTTTAACACTACGTTTAGCTGCAAAGGTGACTGACCGTATCTTATTCCTTAATACAACAGTCACGTTCGATGACTCGTTGAGACGGAAGCCGTGGTCTACAAATGCAACGAGTTAAAATTCTAAACATTTATTGCATCTCGCAAAAAAAAAAAAAAAAAAAAAAGAAACTAATTTAATTATTAATCATGCAGTATTAACTTTAATTTTCTTTATTAAGAAAAAGAAAGAAAAAAGGATTGATTGCATAAAAATTTGTTTTAAAAAGAGCTTAATTTTTTTGGTCTAGAATTTTTACTCGCTCATAATTTTATCCCAACGCAGGACAATAATAACGAACGCGCGAATTTGTATACGGAACACCGTCGCGTTGATCCCCCTCGTTTGCATGGAAAAGCCATACGACTGGAGTAACTCGAGTGAGATAATCGTTATGCGGCGGCGTTTTACATCTCGAATAGGGGCCTGAAGCGTGTCCCATATTACGCGAGTCCCGGATTAAAAAGAGACGCTGGCAGAGCCGGGTGTGCAATTTTTCGCGCTCCTTGGCGTATCGGGCCGGGCTCACGGATAATTCATAGTAAGCCGTGAGAAATAAAAAAAAGTCATATCAAAATCTAGAGAAAACAATCCGGTTCCCGGGTTCACAGGAAAAAAACATTTTTTAAATAAAAATCACTACAGCAGTTGCGAACCATGGAAGATTAAATACTATGGCTGAGCACTGTTCGGCGTTTAAAGTTATACGTTTAACTTACAAGTTTACGGTCTGCAATTATTAGATTACATTATGTTAATTCCTTATTTTAATTTTCTCGGAGTGGCTGGTTGATTCTTTACGGCTTTAAGTTCACCGCGCCGTTGTAGACCTGGTCTTATCGCCGCCGTTAGCAAATGCCGTCCGCACAGCAGCATGGAAAGAGTGTTCGCGTTGCCACATGGCGCGTTTCGTTCTCGTCCGTTGCCTTGAAAGTCCGTTGCGAGGGGCACAACGAACGGGGCACCCCTATACGCGCCGGCTCTAATATCGAACGGGCCGTACCCCGGGACGATAACCGGGTAGACGAACGTACGCAGGCACGCACGGAGCGTGCCGCTCGCGTGTAAATTAGGCAATTACCTGCGTCTTTCGGCAACTTACACCTTTCGGTCCGAAGAATAATACGATTGTCGTCGGCCGGTCCGGCGATGGTTGAAAAATCGATCGACCTGCTTTCCGAAATCGATCATTAGACACAATAGAATCAATCGGCGGAACGTTCTGCGGTCCGCATCGTTTACATTCGTTTCCTGGTGCTAGAAGCTGAATTAATCTTCCACGTTTCGCAAAAGGTGCTCAATGAAAGTACTAGATTTAAAAAAAACGTTCGCGGCGGCAACTGTCGCACAGCAGTTCGAACGATGCGAGAGATACTTTTTTTTTTTGACCAATGGCTTTTCTATCAAGATTTAATATTTAAATGCCCCGAAGTTGTATACCGCGACGAAGGGCGCGGAAGAGAAGAAGGGAAGAACAGACCGGCGAGGACTGAAATAGGTTTGGGTTCTTCGGGGTCACCCCGGGGTTCCAGGGCATTAACATATCCTGTAGGGCCGGTAAGGCAGGTCTCGCGGGCCTTCGGAGAAGGCAAAGGTTCGCACTCTGGCAACCTTTAACGGTCGCGGGCCCGAATTGCAAATCGTCTCGAGCGCGAATCGGTGCGAATTCTATTCCGAACGTCGCCGCCGTATCTCGAGACATTTCGGAACCGAGGTCCAGACCACCTTCGATATCAGTTCATTACTCACATCGTAAAGTAAAGAACGGAATACGAGTTACGCCCCACGTGTTTTTGCGCTTCGAATTTTAACGCGCCTGAAAGGCGCTGAACGTCCGGTGACTCCAGTCTCGATTCTAGATCCAGATTTAGCTCGATTCGTTGTCGCGTCGGGTTCTAATTAGTCAGGTCGTGGAAAACAAGTCGCGGGGAACCGTTCGCGATTAGAACTGCGCGAGATAAAACCGCGCTTAACGACGGGCGGCATCGTCCGGGGAATGGTTGCCACCCGAGAATTCCAGTTTTCGTACCTCGCGGTTGCGCCCCGAAGAGAAGCACCTTGGCGGATCCGTTGGATGAAAAATTCGTTGAGCGCGTGCCGGCTGCACGCACGACTCGACTACCCCTCGGTCTTACTACCCTCGCGGCCTACCCTCGCTAATGTCGAAAGACGGAAGGAGACGGAGAAACGGAGCGAGTTTAGTTATCGAGTAAGCCGACCGGCCGACCAAGCAGCCCCCTGTTCCCCTTTCTTCTCTCCTCCCTGTAGGGCGCTCTCTTGTCGCTTGTTTCCTTACCTCGGTCTCTTGTGTCTTGTCCTGATGTCTGGTCCCGATGCCGTCGCCCAGTCCCCATCCCGTTTCGCAACTCGTAACGGGGTATTCGCAACTTTTATTCCCACCGATGACACTCCGCCCTGGCAGGCCGTAACTCAAAGTACCATCCGTTTTTCTTGCCCTCGCGTTTGAATCGCGGCGATCGGCGCCGACGTGACTTTCCTCGAGATCGATCCCGGACGCGGAGGCGCCGCGAGATCGCGTCTTCGATCATCCTGAGATACTCGGTTTGCCAGGGTGGCCTGGGAATCCGATCTTGGGACACGGCCGCGCACCGGTTCGCGCGTCTGACGATTTGAATAGTATGAATGGGAACGGAATACAATTAACTCGTAGCTGCTCTGGTTTTTATTCAACTCGCAAATTTGCATTTTAATATATTTTTCTTTGTCAGCTTTTTCGTAGCATCGTTTAACATTCATGAAGCCCCGCGACGACTCCCGCAGTTTCAGCGCGATTCGTTTATGTTGATTAATTTTTTTTTTTTTTTTTTAATTAATTGCATTAACACCGTTTACGGGAACGTAAGGGGTTGATAGCTTCTGCCGTTTAACGTTCTTATCGCTTATCTGTGCAAAAAAAATTTCGAGACGGTTGGCGCGGGATTGGGGGCCGCCGCCCTTGGCAACCCTCGGGAACCGTACGCTGCGGGGTACAATGGGATACAACGAGTGATTCATACACGCACATTAACCAGGATGTTCAGAAATCCGGCTAACGAATCATTTCCAAACGTACATCTTTTTTTTATTATACCGACAGACCGCGCGCGCCGTTGTACGGTCCAGTTGGAAGTACCCAGGTAATCCGACTACATTAACAGTGCATAAAATGACGCGCAGGTAAATTCGACCGCATTAGCAGGAAGAATAATTCCTGGCGAACGTCGGTCCTCGAAGTGATTGATGGAAAGAAATTATTTTCACGTAACTCGTCCACAGTAACAAGCTGATAAGAATTCAAGATCTCGCGAACTTTAATATAATTATATTTAGATTAAAATTTTTTTTTTATCAAATACAAGTAAGAAATAAAATATAAATACACGTGCGGAAACCGGAGGTATGCCTTTTACTCAACAGGGCTATCGCCTTGCGGGTGGAAGGAAATCTTTTGCGGCGGGGTTTTATTTCTTTAATACGCCGTACTTGAGTTTTTACGAGTTCCGAGGTGATTGCGACAGTTAGGACTCGCGAGAAGGGCCCCGAGGCGTAAGCGAGGGCCGCCGCCCTCGACGGACACGGTGGGGTAGGTTACACCTGTGCGGGCATGTTTAAAATATGTGGCACATGGTGCGCGTTCTATCTCGTTGCGCTACAATGCTCCCGCGTGTTTGGCGAGCTGACGGCGATAGCGACGGCTTTCTCCGGCGCGCGAGAAGAAGCTCGCCCGTTTCTTTCCGCCGGCTCTCGAATCTCTCGATCTTTCGAACGATTCCCGCCCTTCTCTCAATTACACGCGTGCACGCACGCGAATCGCCCGTCGAATTCATGGCGCGGCTCTCCGTGAACAGTGGCACGCGCCGGTTCAACCGGTCGCCAATCGATATCGGATAGTCGAGACCCCCGGTCCCTCCTAGACAACATCTCCGGCCGTTTCCAAAGATCAGCCCGGCAATCGGGGGATTAGAATCCGGCTGAACCCGTAATCCGCCGCGCTTCAATCGATCTAAGTCTCGTAATCCGGACATCTCTCCGCGGTTTTTCAATTCTTTTTTTTTTTTCTTTTTGTCATTAAAGACACGGTGGTGATCGCGTGACACAAATGTCCTACATTTCGCAGGCGTTTCCCAGGCGTAACGGCGGTACCTAAGCCTTTCGATCCTTGATCGTGGTGAAAGAGCGGAGGAGACGGACGGTTTAATCGCATATAATTCGCGTCTTCGGCGATGCGTCGAACGAAACGCGCGCGAACAGAGGCGCAGGAGATGCCAAGGTACGAACAGAACAGCACGCCCTTCGGGGCGGTTAACCCGAAGGATGTTGCGTCGGCCGAGGGCGCGTAGCGTGACGCGCTCATGTACCTTTGCATACGCACATTCGATGTCTTGCCAGCGCAGCGGCGAACTAACGCCACTTGGGGGGCAGACATATGAGCACACATGGGGCGGCAGTCACCACCTGGCATCACGTAGCCGTAGTTGAATGCCGACCCACCCCTATACGTGCACCGTAACTACGTTACCCCGAGCGGCGCGACCCCAACCCCTCGACTTGGCTCGTGCCGTCGTACATTGTCGTAGGATAGCGCGACGACGGAAGAAGAAGGGTACCGGGGGGCGAAGAGAAATCGGCGGGACGTTGAGCTGCAGAAAATCGAGCGATTTTTTTTTAACTCATCAATTGGTTCATCAAGCGTTTTATTTAACTTTTATTTATTGCGCCAGCGGGTGCTCATTTAACGCCAGAGTTGTCATTCATTATATGCATTGACTTATCTCGTAAATAAATCTAAGTTTCATTACTGACTTTAGTGAAATTTATTTGTCCCATTGTTCTTGAACTATACTATGAAATATCTCTCAAAGAGCTTTTATTTTTTATTTTATTTTATTTTTTTTTAAATTGCTCGATGGAAGTGCGATAAATTTGTACTGTATTAAGGAACTCTTTCGATCTCGCGTGCCCTTTCAATTTGTTCGTTTCCGGACTTTTTAATCTGAAGGCTCATTTACGCCGCTGACAAGATTCGACAGGAGTCAACGAACTTGATAGGGCCCCGGCTCGATGCGCCGATTGTAATATCGATTTCCGCGACGTCGAAACTCGCCCTTTGTCATCGACGCAACGTACTTGTGTCAGTTACGAGCCGGTGAATGCGTGGTCCCCCTCCTCGTTTCACCGACAACGAGATTCTGCAGCAGAGGGTCGATAGGTTATCGCTCAACTGGCTCGTGGACGCCACGTGCGGGCACGTTACAGGCGACTACATCGTTTGCCGTTAATGGCGATGTTACATTTCGACATCGCTCCGCGTGTCTAATCGAACTGTATCGTTTATCAAACGGTAGCACACTTTTACGAAAGCAAACGACTGCGTTTGACGTAATGAGCAATTACAATATAATTTTTTTTTTTATTCAATAAACGCAAAGAGACTGGCAATTAAATCCAAAAAAAAATTAATAACTTAAATTATTATTTTAATTAAAAATAATGTTTTAAATTTAATTTTTGCAGTTCAACTTTATTTAAAAATGTCTTTACTTTTTTTTATTTATTCTGATTTTCTCAGTTTTAATGTCAAGCCAGGATTTAAACGTAACTCGGTCAGTGTTATCTTTTATCAACGTCAATGTCCAACCGCCGTGGCGGTTAATGTGTTAACCGATCGACGGATTACTCGTTCACGTTTCTAAAGCAGCAAAGCAAAACGACAAAAATTGAAAGAAAGAAAAAAAAAAGCACCGGTAAAGCGGTTAACTAGTCGCAATTAACATTAATTCGCAGTGTACAGCTCGTGTGGATATTAATAACCGCGGTTGCTGAGAAAAAGAAGGCATCTGTCTACCGTTTTTCCTCCGCAGGATTGTCACGCGTATCGGTTGCGGCCCAAAGTAGATCTCGCGAAGGGCCGAGCGAAGGTTGGGCCCCTCTCGGCCCGACCGGTGCGGGAGGGCGCGAGAACGCAGGCTGCGCTTTATTTTTAACTGCACTCGCGGGATCCGTGTCTTTAATCTCTCCCAAGCGAGAAACGGCTGGCGGGTACGTGTCCCTAGCGTTTGCGCGGAAACGGATGTCGGTAGGCGTTTATCTAAAATTAGAAGTGCTCCCGATACGTGCGTCTTCCTCTTACGGCTATATTCTATCTCTTTTTCTCCCGCGCGGTATTAGTATTATGATTTCGTCTGCTTGCCATGCACGCTTTGCTTTCGTGGCTTCGCTCCGGAGCGGAGTCACGACCGTTGAAGCGTACTTGCACATGTTACACAGCCGCTGCCTGTTGCTCGTCGGGGAATGTCGCGTTAATTAGTGGGGGAGACCGATGGCTCGTTCACGCGGCCGACTTGATGTAATAAAGCGCTCGCATAGGCGCGATTATTGAACGCAACGGCAGCAGACCGCCGACGAACGGTCGAATTGATAAGAGGAGTCTCTACGTTCGACAATATTTTTTAGCGATAACTTATTAAATTTCTTATTTAATTTCTTTTTTTTTCCCCCCCGTCTTTGTGCGACTCGTACTTATTCTGGGACAGGCGTAAATGTCTTTGTTAGTTGAGCTCCTCGAATTAAAATTCAGAGTGAGGTAGGGTCAAATTGAATCTAATTACTTTGCGAAGTTATCGTAAGTTCTATCCGCATGAGATCTCTATGCTCGAATGTAATTCGCCATCTGTTCGAAACAGTGCTCTTGATTAATCCTTTATGACAATTCCTTTGTGCGCCGGGGTCTAGGGTGCAGGTTACCGCGAAATGTTTAGCAATGCTAAGGAAACTCGCCGCACCGTTGTTCAGGTAGAAAGGGCGGTAGGGCACGGGGGAACGTCGTGTGAGGGAAGCGAACCGAGGAGAAACGTTGAGATCGCCGATACGTTAACCTTCGCGAGGCCACGTTTCTGAGTTTCAAGTGCTACGATCGCACGAAAGTTCGCGGTGTAAATTCGTCGGGTATATTCCGTTTATTCCGGAGGAAAACAATCGGAAACCGAGCGAGTAAAAATCAGTCTATCAATGGCGAATGACGGAAAACGTTCCGAGTGCAATGCCCGATTTTTCCTGATTGGAACGCGTGTTCCACATGGCACGCACGTGCGAGCTGTGTCGTTCCTCGGATTTCGAGATACCTGGCCTGCACTTGTCACGACGACCGTTCGGATCCGGAGACCGCCAAGATTGCGACTCGAGACAAACGATAAGTTACAGATGCAGTGACTGACGATATTACTTTTTTATTTAAATAAATCGCAAGAAAATCAACGCCAGTAAATATAATATTTTAGTAAAAATAACATTTTAATTTGATTTTCACAAATAATTTTCCTATTTATATGGTTTTTTTTTTACGGCTGATTTAAATATAAAAAGCGTATAAATTGCCACCCTAGCGGTTCTATGACAATAACGTGATGCTGGGCGACGTGATGATTTTTGTCTGCTCGCCGAAGTGAGATCGATTATTGTCGAGGCACGAGAATGAAAGGCCAACCATTCGAGCAAATGACCGAACGACCGCGAAACCGTGATTTTACGGCGTCGTGAGATGACCGGGGTCCGCGTATATCCGGTTAGCATCTTGTGTGCGGTTAGAAGATTCGCGAGAACGTGGAAATAAGACGCACGTGGTCCCATGTGGCGGCTTTGTGAAAGGAAACACATGTTCCGGTAATCACGGTTACCGGTCCAGCCTTTTGTGCGGCGACATCCGCCGTTATTTCTGCGCGTGATTTTTATATTTACCAGAAAAAACCATGTTCGCACTACGCGCGCGTTATTTTTTAAGAAACCTTAATCACAAGCTACGAAAAATAAATCATGCGACTTACCAATCTGCATGAGCTTCAGCGGAGTTGTCGATTTCTGCCGGTGACTGTAACATAAAAAGGAAAATATTAATGTAGACGTGCCAGAAAATTAATAAGATTAATAAAAAAAAAGAAAACAAATTTTTTTTAATAAAGATTTATTTTAAAAAAATTCATGCTTACCTAAAAGTTGCTCCGCCGATGCAGGATACCCGTCCCGGGCCTCCTCCTCCTCTCGGATGGGACGTGACGAGCCATCCTTCCGCGCACTGGACACTCGCGAATGCACTCCCGTAAAAAATAATCGTGAAAAAACGCCCGCATACTTTTCGGAACTCGCGAAGCGACCGACGAACCGGCTGCGACACGTGTTCTCCTCACACGGAGAATCACACGTGCTCTCCTCACACGGAGTATCGCACGTACTCTCCTCGCACGAAAAATAAAGAGGAGAAGATAGTTCTCGTGCCGGGCGGTTTTCGTTAAACGCAATTGCGAATTAATTCCGGTACGAACACACGTGGCTGCTGTACAGTGCGTAGTGAGTACGTGTGTTTCGCGCGACCGCTGGAGAAGGACAAAGCGAGAGTGGGAAGAGTGGGGGAATATACCTAGCGCGCGGCACGTAGGCTCGCTCTCGCTCTCACCCTGTACCCCCCCGCCTCACCCCACCTCCCCCCGCGCCTATCTATTCGTAATTCTCGTTCGATTTAATTGTAATATTTAATTAATATGTCCAGACAGAGACGGTACTTCCACCAGGTCGTCCTCGATCTCGAAAATCGCGAAGACCGTCTTTGCCTGGACATATTAATTAAATATTAAAATTAAATCAAACCTCAAAATCGCCGATTTGATAATTGAACTAAATATGACTTTTTGCGAGCTAAATTTGAAAGCGTTTTAATTGAGAGAAACCGTGCGTTAAAAATTGGCAGTGTCCGTTATGCGACGTGGAAGAATCGGATCTCAATAATTATTTAGAAAAAAAAAAAAGATTTTACGCGCCTCTAATTTTTTAACTAAATTCCACAAAATTGAGTTTTGAAAACGGCAACGATAAAAAATGAGCAAGCCAAGCGAGAGAGAACTAATCACCGTCGGTTTGAAGCGGTAATTAACAGCTAATTTACGCGTCGCACTAATTTTTTAAGATAGGATCGTGATCTCCGGGATACCGCGATCTTCCCGTAAGATCCACCACGACGAGCAACGCGTCGCCGTGAAACACGATCTCGCTCTAACGTCTTCCTGTCTTTGGTTTCAGGTGTCTTCGGCGCCTCTCATCGCAGGGATGATCAGGCGAGCGAAGGGTAAGTCCATTATCTATATGCATGTGCATTACAGAGATGCTAAAACTCATTCGTGCGCCATTTCATTTATTTCCCGCGTTCGTTGCGAGATTAATTTCAAGTGTCGTGGAAATATGAGGTAAAATAGATCACGAGAAAAAAGATACATCCGAGACAAGTGTTCGCGAAGATGACTGTTTGCCGTAAACCTGCGCGAGATGTTATCACAGCTGCCGTCGGTATCTTTGGAGTTCGCCATCCCATTCGACACGTCGCTCGTCGGCGCTTGCGGGACGCAATTCAACCGGCGTTTCAAAGCGGGCAGCTCGCGATTACGGGACAAGTCGTGTCGCTTATTAATTCGTAGAAACGCGTTTCTCGTCGTTCGTCAATCGCGTGAGAAGTGATCCTTTGGCTTTTCCGCTGGCTACATCGCCGAGGGCTCCATTCACGCTCGCGGTTCATTCATCGCGCTTCACCGAGGGCCTTTTCTCCCTTTGGACGCGGGTCTCGTCGTCGCTTTCGTACCGGCGCGTTTACCACACATCCGGACTTAAGCCCTCGGCTCGGACACGGTCGGTCCCGGGCCCACGGTATCCCGTCCCCGCTTCTCTCTCTGTCCCGGCGTCTCCTTTTAATCCGAGACCGCCGAGAAGTAGAAGCGGCCCTTTGCTGGGCTAAGCCTTTACGCCTCCCGCGCTTCCTTCGCTGCTGTTTCACGTCCCCGTGTCGTGAGGAAGGAAACGTCCTGCTTTATCCCGCGATCTAAGGCTATCGCACACGTCCTCTCGCGCGTAATCTCTCCGTGAAGTAAAGGAAGCGAATGAAAGCGCCGTCGTCGGCACGCCGATACGTGAAACGAAATACGAAATAACGATTCTCCCTTCGCACGCTCGACATTTAGAGTCTTGGAAAGATCAGATCGTCTTCACTGGTTTTTACAGAGAATTTCGTTTTGTATTATTTTCTTCTCGCTTAAAAATCGTGGCAACTCAACGCCGCGAGCGTTTTGTACTTTGGGTGGTCCCGCAGATTTAATTACACGCGATAGATCTTCGATAGGAACGAAAGGTATAGAGTAACGTGGGATATTCGAAACGTCGTTGAAAAAAAAATTTGATACCTCTCGAGGGGGGAAGAAAACCTCACGCCCTTTGTCTTTGATATATAAAAGTATAATCGTAAAATAAACAGCTAATAATAATAAAATTAATTAACATTAATTATTGTAAAGAATATCTCGGTTGGAAAGTGAGGAGAGGAATTAAGCGGCTTGCGTGATTCGGGGATTTCTTAGCGGGCTATGAAAGTAGATATGGAATCCAAGATACTTCCCGCGGCTCTACTGCGAGTATGCTAACGTTGTAGAACGTGAAGAGACGCTATAATTAAGAAAGGGCTCGGAAAAGCGCCGGTCTGCTTTGTTGCCAGGCGAGGAATTTATTTCCATCGTGGTGTATACTTGGTTTCTTTAAGAGTCTCTTCCCCGACGCCTATCCCTAGCCACCCTACCCCCCTTCGTCTACTCGTCTACTTGTCTACTCCCGCGACTGGTCCCCACGTTTCTTCTCCTCCTCTTCGACATTCTACTACCTCTATTTATCTTGGTATGAAGAGAAGTAGACAGCCCGAACGGAGAGCTGCGTAGAACGTAGAAGTAGAAAACACGTTTTCTACTTTTTACGACGTAGTATTTCAAATGGTTGTAATCTAACGGCCGGAATCTTAATGGCTAGATGCTGGGAAATCGGGGAGTCACGGCATCCCTTTTTTCTTTTTTCAATTTATTTACTTCATTCCTTTTAATAATTTCCGTTTACTTGAACTTCTTGGACATTTTTTTTTCGCGTGGCTAAGCGGATTAGAAATATTTCTGCAAAATTGGGTCATTTTATATTTTCTTAATGTAAATTGTGAATATCGAGATTCGCGGATTCCGTCACCTGGGTGTCGCGAACTTCACGTCAATATCGGTCTTTTTTTTTTTTCTTTTCTTTATCGAACAGTACCGTGTATTGTGTTCGCCGCGAGGAAGCAGCTGATTCCACGATCGCCTTTTTCGCCGGCCGCGTTAAAGAGAAGGCGAACTTTAAACTTTATCTTGGAATTATGATAACGGAGATGTGTAAACTGCGCCTCTCCCAAAAAGGTCTATCGTGAAAACCCGCGATGATAGATCCGATAACGATGTTTGTGGACCAATCAAAAAATTGAGTCGTCGACGATAAAGACGAGTGTTGTATGAAAATGTTTGAACAGAAGAAAGTAATTTTTTTTATTTAATTATAAATCAATAACTAGAGAATAATTTTATCTTTCTTTTTTTTTTTTTTTTTTTTTTGAGCCAATTTATTAAGTTTTGCTCACGACATTTGTCGCTTAAATAGACTTTCGTGATTTTTAGGAAACGTCTTTCGTTTCTTTGTGATACCGTTCTCTCAAAAGCGCGGGAAGAAACTGGCACTGTTCACAGGCATGCCAACTTCAACGTACGATAAAGATAATCATGTTGTAGAAACCGCAGAAATCGTATCAGAATTCATAATTTACAAAAACTATAAAATCTTGTATCTCATTTTTTTTTTTTTTTTTTATCTTTCCTGTCTCTAGTTATCCCAAATTTAAAATTAAATAAATAACATATCACGCGGGTTAAAGAGGAAGTCTCGCTCCGGTCATTTAATCCAAGAACCCGTATAAGAACTCTTAATTAAATCGAGGAGGCCCCTCGTTGCTTCGTTACGTTCTGGTCATTGTCCCCGTCCTTATAGTCGCCAGAGACGCTGATAACTCGCGATGGGGAGAAAACATCGTCGGGAAGTCGCCTCAAAGTGATTCGCGACGATTTGGAGGCTCTCGTCGGGTCGCACTGCCGTTTGATCGTGAACCCGGTATCTCGCGACGCGGGAAGAAATTTACGATGCTCCTCGCGGCGAATGCAAATGCCTTGCTTCCACGACCGGGCCGCGGTTCCCAGAGATCGCCGTTGTATCTTCGCCGAACAGCATTCCAAACGGCAACGAGCTACGCTCGCCATTGGCCGGCGTTTCCCGCCAAGACGTTCCGGTACGGGAACCAGTTTCGCCGCGTCTCGCCGAGGGATTCTTCCTCAGTTAATCGCCATCGACGCACCGACGCGCCAATACGTCCGTCCTTCTTCCTATTTCTCATTCTACTTTTTTTTTTTTTTTTCTCCCCCTTGTCGGTTCCGCTCGCCCTCGAGTCCACCCTCTTTGAACGTGTACATTCGTCAGGTTTCATCTCTCTGCGTTTGTTCTTCACGCCACCCTCCAACAGCAACGATGCAGTTGCAAAATGAAGAGCTAATCTAACGCTCGTCGACGAGACTGTTAATTAAGACAACGTTATCGCTAAATATAGTGGTAGCGAAACTCAGTCCCGGCAGTTTTTTAAAGGTCCGACATCGTCGATAGAATCTTTCAGTACAGACAATATCGCAAATAAATTAGCTAATCCGTGAACGGTTCGCGCTGGCTCCACGTTTCGTGCGGGAAAGAAGCGGGAGAATTCAGGCGCCGTCTTTCAGGACCTGTGTCCGCAGGGGCACACATACGAACGCGCGATAACGCGTCTCGAATTCCGAAGGATCCAATTTTATTGTATACCCCCTCCCTCCTCCCCTCTCGCACGAAGGACCTGTATTAGGGTCGCGCCTTTATCGATACAACGAGCACAATGCACTCCCAAAGATATCCCGACGAGGAGGTCCCTGAAAAGGGACATTTTTTCGCAGCACGTTCTCAACGGGAACTGAATGCGTCGACGCATTATTACAAACGCGGCGTGGATCGCAAAAGTTGCCGCGCTTCCCTCTCGAACGGATCGCATTCCCCACCCTCTTTACCCCCCTCGCGCCCTTGCACCTTTAATCGCCCGACCTTCTCCCGCGGGCAGCCCGCCCTTTTTCCCGATCCCTGCGACCGATCCCGTAGGGGGCGAACGTCTTGGTTCTCAGGTAGGTGTGGGAAGACGGCTACTTTCTGTGGTACCTGTGCGCCGATAGCACCACCGCCTATCTGACCTAGAACCAGCTTGTCTACTTCGGACCCGCCGCGAAGACCCGTGCGAGCGAGCGAGATCGCGGAGGAAAAAGCGGAGAGAGGCCTACCCGTGGCATCCCTTTTGCCGTTCCTTCCCACTCTTCTATTTCTCTGTGTGGTACCTGTCATTGTTGGTTTTGCACGGTTATTGGCTCAGTGCGTCTTGCATTTCCGCGCGTACGCCTCCGGCGAGGTGATTTACTCGCACTCAGCTGTACCTCGAGGACTAGGGCCACGTTAAATAGTTTAAAAGCCTCGGTTTTGAAATTTAAAGCGTGGCGAAATTTGGGATAATTGCATTTCAAGTTCCTTGCAAGTTCTATGCCTGTTTCATTGTTAATAATGATACTTTTTTTTTTAATCGATCGCGGTGCTATTAAAATGTCCCACCTAACGTTTGGTATGCAGTTACGTAATTATCGTATTAATATTTAATAGTTGAGACAATTTCAACGGAAAGACGTCGCGCGGTAGGACTTCAAAGAGATCTTTAAAATGTTTTTCGCGGGAGGGGAAACATGGGAGGGAACTATCGATTCTGGAAAACGTTGCACTGGTCCCGGGACGGGCTTTCTTAGTCGGCGCTTCTTGTTACGCTTGAGTAAGCAGGTTGACATATAACATAGTGATGAAGTTCGAGGAGTGAGCTCGTTTCTCTTGGGATCGAATAACCGACTTTCTTCTCCGCGCGCAAATCTGTGAATGTTTTCAATATACAGATATTTCTCGGCGCCGTAATTATATTTTTTTTATAATTTATTTAAGTCTTATTATTTAAATGCATAAAGCGCCTTTTACGACTTTATACTCTAAAATAAATTATTTAAATTTACTTTTATAATAAAACTACTTTATAATTAAATCACGGAAGTAAGAAAAATTATTTACAGTTAAAATTATTTTGTAATTTAATTATTGAGCTCACTGATATCGAGAGACGTCCCGTCACACTAGAATCTCTAGCCGCGATAAAGATTCGACCGTTCGCAAATTGATATCTTCCGTCAATCGGAGAATTCGAGACTCAGGTGACAGGGCCAGCAGCGTCGCGCGAAGGGCTTTTATTAAAACGGAAATATTCTTTTCGTCTTCGCTGTTTATTGTGGAATAGAACGTGGCCTCTGTCGGGAGAGATTTTTCCGAGGTTTTCTCTAACGTTCCGAGCCTCGTTCATTCCCGCTCTTTTTCTTCAACTATTTCGGCGGGCCGCGCACACTCGACGAGCTCAATGGAATCGAGTCGGAACGGAGACGTTTGCCAGTGGATGCTGGGCATTTATAGTTCTCTCGTACTTCTTGTATGTAGCTTTCACACGGAGCGCGACGTTGGTGTTCGCCGTCGTACACACGCCCGGCGTGCAAGTGTGCGGCGGCTACCCGAAGGAGAAACTGGAGGCAAAAGGAACAAAGGGACAAGGGTGGAGTTGCCGCCGTCGTTACTCGGCCTACCTGTAGCGGCTTTTTAAATCGGCAGAAGTTTAAAAATGGCCGAATTCTCTCCTTTTTAGGCTCACGTCAGCTGGGCCGGGGTATCTCAGCTGACTAGGTTTTGGCGGGAAAACGGCGCGCCAAGAGGCGCCTCTTCCGACGTAATCGTCCCGGTCAATGCTCCCTCGGGCGGGAAAAAATTTTTCCTCGGCGATTAGACGTTGATTAGACACGAGGATACGCCTACCGTTCGACGAGGTCGCGTTCTTTCTCTTTCACGGTAGCACGGCAAGCTAATTGCCGGTTTTTGTGGCGCTAAGGATGCGTTTCGTGCCGTAGTCGGTGCTTTCGCCGATCCTCCACGCAATTTTGCCTCAATTTTGCACCTCGTCGAGATACCAGCAATTGAAATTTAACAGTAGCGTTACAGTCGTCGTATTCTAAAGACGTAAATCTTTAATTATTCTAGAAATGCAGATACGGTAAAAAGATTTATACAGTCTAGAAATAAAAATTTTCTCTCTGCTCCGGTTTGGAATTCCGAAAAGTCCTGACGATTAATGATAGACTGGACGACGTTAGAATTTTTAGCACTCTATCACGTCGAAGATCGAGCCCTGCTTTGTCGTGCGAGGCCCTTAGTTCTGCCTAATACAACGGTGCCGTTTATTTCTACGTACTCTCTCTTATGAGAGAGAGGGATTTCTACCCACATACCGACACGTTCGTATAATTTCGGTTCTCGTGGCTCGGTGCCCGGCAGAAATTTGCTCGTCGAATATTCGCCGTGAAATCCAGCGTTAATAAAATCTTTCTCTTCACATTCCAAGAAGTTCATCAAGTTACAAATACTATTTTAATAAAGCTCGCGATGTTAGCGCAAATAAAATTACAAAAAAGCTATCGAACGATTGAAGCATCTTTTACATAATTATTATTATTATTTCGAATAATTTTGAATAACGATCGAGGTGTCTTTAAAATTAAAAAGAAATAATAATAATAATTAATGTACTTTACTTTCAAAAGTATTAAAGCTAAATTAATTTTTGCGAAACTCGACTGGTTCCCCTTTTTTTTCCCCCCCGAGTTCATTCCCGAAGCGGCCGCTCGGGCGAAGGAAAAAAGTAAGCCGCCGGTTTTATGGTAGTGTAAGTAACCGATATTTCAAGTTTGCCAACCGAATCCTTTACCTTCGGACGCATTTCGGCACGGGACGCGGCATCGAGAATCGGCGGTAACCGAAATTCGCCTTGGGGAGAACGCGATCTACAAAAGACCGCCGGTGTGTGAGAGCAATTGAGAAAAGGGCCTTTGGGCGTTCTCAGCTGATGGCCCCACAAGGTTCCCTGGGACCCGGGAAGGATCTCCCTGTCGGGGAAGAGGGTGTCGACGTCAGGGCGTCCGGCAAAACTCTCCACTGATGAGGCAACTTTGATAGCCGGGCTACAGGCCGCATAATTCTCGGTAGCTTCGTGTACGCGGCATTAACTCGTTTACATACTCCGCTGATGTTTCCCTTCGTGGCACGAGAACGTATCTGGAATACGTAAATGAAGGATTAACGCCGACTGGTGTCTGTGAATTCTCTGAGTTGGTTAAATGCACGATAAGACGTTTGAATCATTAATTTGTAACGTACTTGATACAAAATATACAATTATTTATTTTACGTTTGAACATTTTAGTATTATAATCTTTTTTTTTTTTTTAAATTAAATTTATTAAGAAATATTATTTATTATTAAAATCAAAACTCTAAATTTAACGTTCATCATGTGGTCTAGTTAAGCGAGAAAAGATCGTATTGAAAAAAGTATCTAAGTAGTAGTTACGGCTGGAGAAAAGAAAAACAGACACCAGATGACTTTTGAATCTGGGGAAGCCTGCATTTTTAAGATGTGCGGTTCTAAAGGACCAACACTTTAAAATCCACATGGTACTTGATTCAAAAATTAGTTTTATGTAAAAGTGAACAAGTTCTGTTGCGTCAACGGCATAAACATTTTCCGATTTATTCGCGCAAAAGAGTTTCAGACGATACTTCTCGAATTCGTTAAAAAGCCATGCTTGTAAGAAAGAAATAAAGAAAGGAGCGGGGAAAAAAAAAAAAAAAAACGATGCCGGCGGATGTTCTTGAATGTATTGCATACTCAATCGCGTGAATCGCAGACCCGATTCCGGCCGAAATAATGGAACCTGCCGCTTCTGATTCTGTCTTTGTGAATCGAGTACGCGAATACGAGAGCCACCCCCCGCGCACTTCCGGTGAATCAGGTATTTTCTCGTGCGCGGTACGCGTTTGCGACCAGCTCTCGGTTTCCGTTTGGCAGGTTGGAGGAAATACCCTTACGCACACACGCGCGACCGCTTATTCTTTTACGAAAACAAAACCGACGAGAGAATTTTTACGCAGCCTCCGAGCGAGAGAAGCGTGAACTCTCAAGATGCCGAACAAAAAGCGGGGCGTATCTACGTTATATAATTATTAAAAAAAAAACTGATTAATTAATAAGTCAATTTTAAATATGTCGAATCATTATTGGGAAGTAAATTTATAAAATGAAAAATTGTATCGCTAAAATGTTCGAAGGCAGCGACTGGCAACTACGAGAGCCAGTGACGACACGATCCGTCTCACGTCTCAGTAAACTGCATCTACTTGAGATTTTTATTTCGAAGAGCGACACTTCATAACGGGATCTCGTCAGTGAAACGAAGAGCAGAAGTCGCTCACGATCTTTATCTACGGAAAACTTCTACCATCGAAAGTGTGCCATGAGTGATTGAAGTAGACGTCGAGTTTACCCATTCCGTCTTCGACCGCCGCGATCTGAAAAGCATCACGATGACATTAACCGAAAGCATCTTTCTCCCGCATAAATAAACGGGAATATGAATTATTGATATCCCCGCGTCTCAAATAATTAATACCTCTTGAAACAGAATTTATGTCGCGGTGCGTCGCAGTCAGCTCGGCTGTTGAATCGCAGCCGTTATCGCGCGGTGCGCTTATCAAGGTGTTTATTAGTCTTCGAACTACGCGTGTACGCTGAATGTGTCATTGTTTCACAAACGGACGAGCCTGGGCCGAACGAGTGACGAGGCCGAAAGAACAAACAAACGCGTCTTCCGAGATGTTACAATGCACGCCGGGATTCCTCTTTACGGCGTCTCTCGCTGCTTTGCTATCCGATGACGGTTAAAAATTACATAACACTGTTTCTCTCGCTTCGCCGCGTTCTCCTCGTCTTCCTTTCGCTCCGGTATGCCAGTCGGGGACGAGAAGAGAGTGCTCTTCTCTTTCTTTTTTCACTCGTTCTCGTCTTTTTTTTTTTTCTTCTTCTCTCGACTTGACCGGCGACGTGGCGGACCCCAGCCATTGCCCGGCAACAGCGGTAAGTCCTCAGAGTGAACCTGAGGACTGCTCCGTGTTTCCTGCGCGGGAAACGCGCCAAAACGCAGTGGTCCACCGTCACGTGGCGCGCACCTTTCAGCCGCACCTTCCGCGACGCAAATGAAAACTGAGCGGGTGAATCTTTTTGAGATCATTTTTTGCTCTAATTAATTAAAAAAAAAAACAGAAAAAAAGTTATTGAAAGTAAATTTGTTTAAACTAATTAAAACGAGGAATGTGAATTTATCCCGCGGGCACGGATTACTTTTTAAGTTGCTTTTCGTTCCGATCGGTTTTTCAAAAATTAACCGAACCGAGGAATGTAATTTTGATCGGGATTATTTTTATTTGTGCGGCCCTCGCCCCGGGCAGTGGAAGGCGATCGTTGAATAATCGCCAACCGCTAAATCCTATCTCCTCTTCTCCCACCCCGATTCGCGATATCAAAATTCGCTTCACAGTCTGTTATCCGACCACCTTAGGAGACGACGATACGTTACGGCTCGCATATTCGCTTGCCTGCGCGAGGATGCTGCGGGGCGCAATGTCGGAATTAAATTCCCTCGCGGAGGAGCGTCGCGATGTATCGAAAGAAATTGAGAGAACGATCAAAGCGGGCCGTTGCTGCCGGACAGGCACGTCTTATAATTCAATTCCGAGAAACGGATTAGAAAAGAGATCGGGTTGACGGATAAGTGACGCTCTGTCTATCGTGCACGAGGAAGAAACTCCGACGTTGATTGATTAGAAATAAAAAATACAATATTCATGAATATATCGCATTTACGTTTCGTTTCCATTGTCGGCGCGATCGTGACGTTAGAGTCTCCGCTTACAGGTCTCGAAGCGATGTATCTGCGGTCTGTTCCTCCCACACTTTTTACAGACACGTAAACACGTCAGGGGACTCTTCCTGAAAATTTCGAGCGACTGAGCCGCGGGTCGAATGTCGCGCGCTGGATTACCTTCGTAATCGTAACTTTCAAAGTGTTTTGACACACGGCGTAATCCCTCGGTGGACGTTCTCTCGGCGAGAGAAGACGTTCGACGGGCCACGTGAAATAATCGGGGCGACTCGGCCAGCTATCGGAGCATGAACTTCCGCAGGTTTTCCAAACGATTACACCTGTAGCTGCGAGGAAGCCCCGGCACCCCTATCGCCCGTTCCATGTTCATATTACGGGCCTCCTTCGCTTCCTTCGGCTGCTACGTCAACCGCGATTCCTCCTTCCTTGCACGCGCGCAACGTCCATGTCTTTTGCGTTTCCTGCGTTTCCTATCATCCCGCCAACGAATTACGTGCCGAATATCCAAACGTTTTCCAACGTCCGTCGCGTCTCGTGAATAAATCCTTTTCGCAGCGGCGCGCTAAACAAATCTTTTTTTCTCCCCCACCGTAAAACCCGTACGCTCAAACTTAGTGAAAATATAATTTTAAAGTTAAATGGAAAACAGGTGACAGTAAGGTCCACAATCATTAGACCCTCGTCCGTCTCTCGCATTTCTTTCGCAGCGTGTTTGCTTCGGGGGGCATCGTAGGCTTCTTTATTCTTCTGCCATTTAAAGAGCCCTGCGACCCACCCGTCTGCCGAAGTAAGAACTTCTGGAGCTCACGGTCAGCAGAATCGTCGCCGGCGTTGTCCGTTTTCATTGCTAAACGAACGTCGGTAGCGGTAAATTAACCGTCTTTGCTTTTCATTCCTACTCCGGTCCCTCTCACCTCCGCCTCGCCGCTGATCCTCGAGTCGTCTTCTCTTCTTATTGTTCTTATCTCCCGAGCGTTGCGCCTCCTCGCTCTCCTTCGGAGTATATTCGCGTCTTCTTCGCGTCCTCTTCCCGTCTTTTCTCTCTTCTCCTTCTTTCCCCTTCGTACCGTGTACCTCCTGACCCTCCCTCTCCCCTCAAAACGTACAGAGAGAGGAATGCAATTCTAGAGACGCAACACCGCCTTTCGCCGAGGCTGGAGCAACGGCCTTTTCGGTTTACGTCCGGCTGGAACTCGGCGTCGTACGTGTTATTGTTTTCCGCGATCCTTTTTTTTAAAGCGACGCAATAGGAAATTATCCATAAGCGCAATTAGCACGATTCGGTAATCTTTAAATAAATTTCCTGCGTTATTTATTTAATAACGATTTTTGTTATTAATTTTTTTTTTAATGATGTTACGTATGAATTATTTCTTTATTCGCAAACTATTGTGAACCGCGAGCGGCCCAATGTGTTATTAACGTATCGGGCTGCTGTTCGATTTTTGGTTCGCTAAGCAAAGAGTTGAACCGCCCGTTAGAAGAACACGTTGAAGCCACGTTAGCAACAGTTTTTTCGAGGATTCTCCAACGAAGTTGGCGCCGTGGGTGGAACCTCCCGCTGAACTTTCCAGAGCGGCCTCGACTTAGAGAGGCTCCTCTTTTCGAAGTGCCTGAACACCGAAACCACGTCCGGTTTACGTATCTCTCTTCTTTTCCTTTTCTCCGTGTATGCGTGCGGACCCGCTTTGTCACACAGCGAAAGGCGCTACACTTTGCAAAAGAAAACGTTCCGCGATCCAACGTTTTCTACAAAAAAAAAAGTGACATGATTATAAATAAAATCCAAAAATCGTAACGAGTCAGATTTTTTTTTTCGCGCTCAGAGACTTTCGGGAGCAAAAAGGATTCGCGAGTCGCGTTATTGCGTAAATTTCTGCTCGCGAGTTCGTTATTCAGTTAAGAAGAGCCGAGGAACGGGAAGCTGAGGAGGCTGGGTTCACTTGAAGATTTTTCTTGCTCGTTGTCGGCGACCTGGTTGCTATGCGAGGCGTCGACGTTGGTCCAAGGGCAAGGAGAAGACGAAGAAGGCAGATTCCGTTGTAGGATTATGCGGGAGGGGTAAAGGACGGAGGAGAACGGGAGAGTTCGCCATAGAGCGCCGTCATCGGCGATGTCGATGACGGTTGGAACGTTGGCGCGCGATAGAAAAGGAGGCGGCGGAGAGGATTCGAGACGAAGGAAGAAGGCAGACGGGGAGAGACAGACGAATAGATGCCTCTAACGCGACGGGGGTCGGAAAAGAAACAAAGACAGAGGCCGTAAAGTACTTTCGTGATAAAACGTATATCTGAATATCGCCGATCGTGACCGATTAAAGATCGATAGCGGATAAGAAAATAAAAAAAAACTGGAAGAAAATTTCGAATAGCCCACGATCGAGTTCTACAGAAATATTTCGAGCTGGCGCGATACCAGCCTCGGCATGATTATCTACAGTATTCAAAAAGGGATTGAAGGCTGAAGGTGTGGCACCTTCGTCCTAACGACGCGAACAAGGCTGACGTGAAAGGGGATGCTGCAAAGCCGAAAAACTGCCTTGAGTTCGTTTTCCGATTCGAGCACACGGCGCGCATTCCAAATACCTCGAGGAAGATCGAATTTAATCCCTCATGCAGATTTCACGTCTCGATTTTCCGAATCGGCGAGCAGGCGAGATGGTCTTAAGAGCGTCAGCAGGGTGTTAATTAATTCGCGAAGGGTGGCGGCGCGTAAAGCACCCGGAATCCGCCGTTTCGCGTCTTCGATGTTTACAAACAAGTGGTCCCTACCTCGCTTCGCGTTCCCTTCTGTTCCTTCATTCTTTTTTCGCGGACCCCGACCTCTCCGGAGCCTCTCACTCCTTTCCGCACGCCTTCGCCTCCGTCCGTTGAGCGAAAAAAGACCCGCGACTCCCCCCCGTGTAGTTTCTCCCTACTCGCCCGCCACCGTCGCGACCGTTGAGATTTAAATCCCCCTCTGGTGATGGTGGCGGTGGCGGTGGTGGTGGCCGAAGAGAGGACGTGAACTCTACATGGCATGGGAACGCGATGCTCAACCGCGAAACGGGGCCCCGTATCGGCGAAACTCGTTCGAGGATCTCTCAAAAAAGAACCGAGTAAGCGGCAGTCCCACAGCCTCATTTCTCGCCCGTCTCATTCGCGATCAAATTTGGCGAGCCTCGCTTTTGCATTAAGTACACCACGCCCCGGTGATTTCGGTTCCTTGTCGTTATCTTTCAACGCACATAGGTACGAGATAATTGATTTAAAAAAAATCATCAGCGTTACCTGTCGTAAGATATCAAAAAATTAGAAACAAAACAAGTAGGAGTATTCAATTAAAAATATAAAAGAAAGCGACAAAGATATTTTTTCTTCTTTAAATACATATTTTCTTAAATAATGTAGCGATTGAGGAATAAACGAAAAATAAATGATAGATTAAAAAGTACTTCTCGAGAAGATATATAATGCGTATTAGTAAAAGCTGCGTGTACCTTCGAGTGCTGTGTATAATACACATGTCAAGTCCACGGCTGCCGTTATCCAGTTTATCGCGTAAACTCGATCGATTGGCGGGCGAACGTCCACGCGTTCTCGCCTGCACTTAGGTACCCTACTCTCTATCAAGTACCCACGTACGCCCCCATGAACTTTGTTTTTTTCCCCCCCGGTACAAGAGGGGTATTCTTTGGCTCTCGCTGGCATGACAGAACATACGGGTGCAGCTGTTACGGAACGAAGTTTCGCAGTTAATCAATAACGGGGTACGAGCCATCGCTAGCGAATAGTAATGATTCACCAATGCTCACCGACTTATCATCGACGTAATGAACATCTGGCTGCTCCCGTGGTTTCCGTTTCGTTCGCGACAGATCGATATTACGCGATGCGCTCGGCTGGCGCTTACCGTTTCGAACTCTGCTGGAGCCGAAGGCTTGCAAAATTCTGAAAAAAGAATATTGTCAACGTAAAATTAATTAAGCATCGGGCTAAGTTCGTTGCTTTCGGTAAATCAAGGCTGCATTCCTCTCCCTTATTTTTTTTTATTAATAAAAAAAAAAGAAAGGGGGGGAAAAAGTTTAAGTTGGAAGATTTCAAGTTTTTTCTGCTCGAGCAGAAGCCGATGATTCGGTGCAGAATTTCAAGACGAAAAGAGGGAGTGCGTTTCACTTTTAACGGCGTGTCTCAAAGCGGTAGCAATAAACGTCCGACGCAGCGACGAAATTACGAGACGAGGTCCTCCTTGGGCGGGCCGGAAAATCAAGCCCACCTTTGTGCATGTACCGTACGCATAATGCTTGTAATTCACAACCGTCGCGTACCTGCCATCCTTTCGTCCCGAGTAACAATATTTTACCTATCGCGCGCGTGCGACGTGCTTCCCTCGGATGACATATAGCTGCACACGCGTGTGCATATGTGTGGTGAACAATGGGCAATCAAGCGAGCTTTCTCGGAGTCAGGGGTTGCGTTTTTCTGCGCGACAGAATTTTTCGTCTCCTCACGCATCTCGCGGCGATTTTAACATTATCGAACAGCCGCAACAAACGCGAACGTTCTCGACAGCCGAAGAACAGAATTAAATCATTTAGAAAAACGAAAGTTTTAACCCTTAAATACGGAGAAAGTTTTGCACTTAGAATCGCTATGGTTAGGTATTCTAAAATTTTCCACCGTGCGGCCTGCGATTTTCCAAGCTAAATTATTTTTATTCGCGACTTTTTCTCTTTGGCGTTTATCGAGGTTTTTTTTATTTCTTAGTAATTACACGCCGCGAGCAGGTTCAGCGTGGTACAATCGAACGGAAGACCCGGAATGAGATGAAGGAAAAGCGAGAGAGGGAAACTTTCCCTTTTAGATCGATGTGGCGATGGGACAATTAATTTCGAACGATTGCGGCATCTGCCGAAGAACTTTTCTCCTGATAAATTGATGACATCTCTCTTTCTCTTTTTTTTCTCTTCGCCTCCTCTTTTCTCCTCTTTGCCGTATCCGTTCCACCATTCGCGCCACCGTCTTCCGCAGCATCCCCCATCGAGGGGTTGAGATTTTCTGCTCCTCGAATGTCTCCTCGATTCTCTCGTCACTCACCGTCGTCGTCTCGCTCCGACGTATACGTTGCATCGCGAATTCCGCTTACTTATGCGTTACATCTGCGATCGGCAGCGGCTGCGTGCGTCGAAAGAATAGCGTAATCGGCCGGGGTGCCGTCTCCATAAGGGTGAGACGCGCGGAGGAACAGATGATGATCCCGTTTAGGAAGCTGCCGAGACGTTCCCGTATGTCTGTAAACTTACGGTTACCGGGTCATCGTCGTCAGTGGTTCTTCGGGGTCTAGAAATCGTTTTCGCGACCGAAATCAGGCGATTCTCCACGCGAAAAAAATTAACGAGCGGCTCATTAAAGAAAAAATTAATTTTTCCCGCAAAGAAAAAAAAAGAAGTCGATTTCGCGGAAAATTTACACGCGGAAAAACGCGCTCGTCGGAGTCTCCACTCATCAAGCGATACGCGTGAAAATAATTTCTAATTAATTCTAGACGTTACCCATGATCTTGAATTCGCGGTACATTTTAATTATTTTTCTAATGTTTTATTTGATTTTATTATTATTAAAAATTTTTTTTTTATATCGCGTACATTTATGATTATATGCAGTTCGAGTCATTTCGAAAGTCCTCGTTTGAGAACCGCGTGGCAGTTATTACGTAAGTGGCTTCCCGCCGGCGGGCCGTTCATCGATCGGAAACGACGCATCGCGTACCAAGACGGCACATGCAGTGCGTATGGACGTTCATACCTGTCGGCACGGCACACACGTGATCTCTTCCACGTGTGCGTGCGCGCGGGAACGCGGCGTGCACTTAGCACCACCCTGTCTTGCACATGGACCGGGGAGGGCAGAGGGGGAGGTAGATACGGCGCTAAAGAGAGAAAGAGAGACCGCGTGTCTCGTGCGGTACACCGTCGACACCCCTGGCACGCGCCAACCCTCACAATGAACACGGCCATCTGCACTCTTTCTCACAGAAAAATCAAAGTCGATGGGCAGCATTACCACCGCCCGATACTCGTCAATATCGCCCGGTACCATCATCCCGCATAATCCTCGCGCGTCGTACGAACCGCGTGAAATGTTTCATCGTGCGAAATAGAACACGTGCCTCCTGTAACAGACGAGTCGCGTGGGCTCGAATTACTATAATATTCCCAAGACTCAGGCGGTAAAACAAAAGTTAAATCAAGTTCTCGACGAAATTTTTCGAGCGATACAGCGATATTAAGATCGTTTACGATTCCGATTCTGCGTCGATACCGCGAGGGAACGATCACCAGGGAACTATTCGCCTCCATGTGCAATAAATTACGCGAAGGGTGGGTTACTCGCGACTGGGTAACGACTGGGAGGGAGCGGCGTGTTCGAAGGTGTACCGATCCGCCAGCTGTCCGCAAGGGGGTCTGCGACCCCCGATTTGCCGGTTTCACGGCGGATAGCAGCTGAGCTACCCCCATGCGGTCGACGCCACTGGCATGCACCGTCGCATGCATGCTTTTTGGCGAATCTCGCCTACTGCATTTCGACGTTACTGCCCGCGTATGTCCATCCGAAGGGCTCCCGTCTCCCCTGATCTCGAAGGGAGAGATGCCCCCTGGCCTCCTTCGTGCCACCGTAGGAGTAGAAGTACACTTCTCCCCCTCGGCTCTTTCTCTCGCGGCTGGAACAATCGTACGTGCGAAGAAACCATCCCCCGTGAACCTCAAAGGAATTCACGCAGGGGTGCGATAAAGTCAAGCGACAGCTGAAGTCTCGAAGATGTAAGTCAATAAGTACGTTGGCGAGACGCCCATATCGGGGTCCACGCGGGAGATTATTAGCAAATGCGGCCGGCGTATCTTGCGCGTATTTCGAACTTCACACCCGAGCGTTGAAAAGAACTTTGCCCCCTGTCCATTTGTTTTTATTACGCCTCTTGAGTGCTCGCATTATTTCACGGAGTTTCGCGTTTTAAATTCTTCAAACACGTGTGTGCGAGTACTAGTGAAAACTAGACAGGTAGATCACGTTCTAACTTTTGAACAGAAAAAAAAAAGAAAAAAAAAAGAAAGATCGAAAGAGGAGATTCGAAAAGTTTTTTCTAATTTTGCGTAAAATAAAAATTATTCTCTCTTCCTGAAAATATGCGATAAACGCGAATCAAATTATATAATTTGTTTTCTGTTTTATTTTGCCAAAGTCCATGTACCTTTCTCCGAAGTAAGAACTTGAATTTTACCTTTCGACACGCGATGTCGAATGTACCTGCGAAAAATTCTTTTGGGAGACAAAGTTTGTTTCGTGAAAGAGATCGACTAAACGAATTTGCACCGATTGGGCCATATTTTATATCCAGGAGAGCAGTTTTTATCTCGAAGAAAAAAAAAAAAAAAAAAAGAAAAACTCTTTGGCAGTTGCAAAACAAGCGCTCTGCTGAACTGAGTCTTTATAATTTTCACAGGAATGCCCGCTTCCTGCTCGTCACCGTTCGAAACTTCTAGCACCCATGCTCCTCTCTTTCTTCTGCATGTTCCAAAGAATGGTGTACGGGGCATCTTTGGAAAGGGCGCGTATGAATAGACACTGCGCGTTAACGAAAAATTTGTTCTTAGCTACTTAAGAATAAACCTCCGAGATTTCACATTTTTCAGGAACCGTTCTTTAAATTACCGTAATTTATATTCTTTCCAAAACGTCTGCGAGCATAATTTTCCGAGCCTCAGGACTTTTCCCATACAGATTTATTAAAATAATTACATATTAGGATTTTTCCGCGTCGTAAAGTTTGTAGGGCCAGATGAACAAAAATCGGTATCGTTGATTCGATTTTATAAAAAGCTCAGCTTAATAAATTACGACAAAACGTCAGGCTAAAACCGCAGGGCTGATAAGCCCTCGAGATTCGACGCCCTTTCGCAACGAGAAAAGGGAAGCTGCACAGAGTCACGTGGGGATAATGAGCGATCGAACGAGGATCGCATCTACCGTTTACGTGTGCGTGGAGATAACGTGCACATATGTGCACTTGCACAGGAAAATTTAACGATGCATACACCACGGCCCCCCATAGCGGACGATCGCCCTCAGGAGAAATTACCGCGTTCCCTACCGCCGTTCCCTTAAGGGCCTGTGCCTCGATTGGCCGCCACGTAACCCTCCTTCGTTCACCCGTGCCCCACTATGCGACATATAAAACGTGCGTTTAAGGTGGAGTAGCGCACAGTTCGATACTGTCCCGCGCTCGGGTCGCTCAGCTGGGATCCCCCGATCGGTCGGATGTTGATTTGTTTTGCGAAAGGCGACAGTACCGTTAGTAATCGAGGATGGAGGTCGGATTAGGATTAATTAATCCGCATATGTTGAAACACATGGAGGTAAAAAGGTACGCAGACAAGCCGTTCTCTGAGCATGGAGCGTTATTTCTATCGCTGGTTAATTATTAAAAATATATTAACGCAGTCAGATGGAAAGTAAGACTATCTTGGAAGTGTTAACGGTAACTCCGTCCGTCTGTGAACGTCCCGGGATTTTCTTTACCTCGGTAGCGGTTAAAGTGCGAGGATAATCTTTGTGGAAGAAGTGAAACCCTAGTCCATGTGTGCGTCGGTTTTGAACCGACGATAACGTTCGCGAATTTCTTTTATCCTGTTAACACGAGAAAGTGCTCGTCGTTAAACTGGGAAAGATCGAAGGGATATTTCTAGTTCGTCGATGAATAAATACCTTTAGACTCATTCTAGTGTTGTATTGAGAATAAAGAAATATTGAGTAAAATACTTTTAACGAGCATTGTAGATAGTGAAAGTGATTGAAACCCGAAAATCTAATATTTAAGAAAATGCATGTAATTCATGTAAAATTAGCCGACTTTGCAATGCCTAGTTTTATTAAAGTAGCTAATATCAATTTCAGAGTCGCCTTTTTCTATTTTTTACAACAAAAAAGATATCGAGTTAATTAAATTAAGCTAGGATAAAAATTGATCTATCTCAATAAAAGTGAGCGCTAACTAAGGAACGCGCGTTGTCTTCCTCTACGGCCGGTGCTTTCCCGCCATCCGGCCGCCACGTGGAGGTGAACGCATGCGTACGGGCTATCGCACGCCAATTTTCGCGCTAAAACTGGAAAGAATGATTAACGATAACGTGAGAACTCTGAAACCGCGCGATTATGGCGGTACGATGATTAGATAACGATTGAAAAAGATGAAATAGTTTCTATTTAACCGAAAAAAGAAAAAAAAAAATCTACGAACCTTGATTTATTGTAGAGGCCGACTTTATGATTCGGATATCACCTGATTATTCACATATTCATTATTCACGCATTTTAACACTTTTTTTTTTAACATGTGATTTTGAGTGATTCTCACAACATTTAAATGAATTCCAGGGGGGGGAGGTTTTTTCTCTGCCTCTTTTTTCCCCTCGGATATATTTTCTTAGGTTAAGTCTTCACGTTTAATTAATTTGCACACGTAGAACAAATTTTGATCCTGGACATCCGACGTTTGTAGCTTTAATCGATTCTGTCCGTATACTTGCAGCTCGTTCGCAAAGGACGAGGTCGAGCAAGATTTCGAGAACAAGTGGAAAGACTATGCGAGCTCAGATACACGTGGATGGCAAGCTACAGCACATGGGAGGCCAGATTATAACAAGGAGAACCAAATAAGTGGTGCCAATGGCACTTCGTGCAACCACACTCCGCAAAGAGTAAGAACGCTTTTGCAGAATCATAAGAAGAATTCGTTCCGTCGTCCAAAGACCGAATTATCGTATTTTATATCAGATGCTCCAGTTCCGCCAAATTCTGTAAAAAGAAAAAATTATTGCGAGTTCTACAAAATTATGTTTCGTCAGTGTTTTCGACGAGATAATTCACTCACATCGAGTATGATTTTATCGAGTCGATTTTCCTGACAAATGAATATTCCTAGGGAAAAAAAAATTAGAGAAAAAGGGAATTAATTTTCCTTCTTTCCTCTTAAACTTGGTGATTCTTTTAAATTATCAAAATTTTAGAACAATTTTCAACAGCGTGAGATATTTTAAAAGTATAAATATAACGATATGTTTATAATAATTAAAAAAAAAATTAATTACGACGCTCTATAGATAAAGCAATATTATACGGAAACTTAAAACGCGGGTATCAAAGCACATGTCGAGATTTTCACACCTTCCATGCATATTCAATTCAATACCGGATGTTGCGCTTGCAAGATAGACAGTGTCGTTTCCGCGATTAAGGCTGGGCGACAAATCCGGCTTGCGTGCCGCGCAGCTGCTGATTATCAACGCGTACATTGATTTTAACGGCGACGTTTTACACCGGCTGATCGCAGATAGCGAGTCTACTTTAAGTGAAAGACGACGGGAGGAAGAGAGTAGGGACTTTTCAATTCCGTCACTTTAATCTTTAATTTGGCTTTTCATAATGCACGCGACACCTTGCACGTTGATTCTCGCTTTCCTTCCGGTAGTAGATTACATCTGCAACGCGTTTTCGTGCTCCTTCCGAATTTCGATAATAGATAAAAATCACTGGAAACTACGGGAAATTTTCAGAAAACTATCAAATCCTGTAAGAAATACGCGAGTCCCTGATTTAAAGTGTGTACAGAATGTCTAATAAAATGTTGATTGCAATTTTCTCCTTCCTTTCGCTTTAACCCTTCTTAATATTCGCAATTTTTATTTTCAAAACTTAATAAAGCCCTTCCCAAGATCCCAGATTCTTTTTAAACCATCGTACCGAATTTGTTGCTTATTGTCGTGCCTTTCGTTCAGGCACGCAGCAAGAAGGTACGGCAGCCTTTGGAAAGCTACGAGGAGAACAGCCAGGACAGTGGTTACCCGAGCCCGATCCAGAAGGAGAAGCGTGACTTCTTTACGCAGCATCCGACGTCCGCAGCCTCCCGGAACCGGATGAATCATCACCGCGCCCTGAACTCGTACGCGATCTCCCCGACGTACCGCCTGAAGCCGGCGAGCTCGACGCTTTTGCGCAGCCTATCGTCTGGGTACGAGAGTATGGACGACGGGCTCGTGAGCGAGCTGAACGACATGGAGGCCACGGACGAGGAAGAGATGCAGCTGCCGAGTGGCATCTCGAAGCTGCTGTCCGGCGACATCGTCGCGCCCGAGGCGTCGTCGGATTACGTTTCGACGACACCCGAATTCCCGCGGCGCGCTCACGGCAAATCTGAGGTCGACAAGTGGATGACTGCGCAGAGGAACGTCAAAGTATCGTCGCCGCTGACAAGGTCGCCCTTCCAGACGAGATCGCCGTCGCTGGCGAAGTCGCCGTTAGGTAAAATGCCGCCGTTATCGAAGATTCGCACTTGCCTGTTCCGCTCGCCCACGGACAGCTGCTCGAAGAGAACGATGATGAGAACGTACAGTTACGACGAGGCCACGGCGCCTTACTACAGACTGCAGATGGAGATCTCGCCGAACTCCATCAGGTCCTTCAAACGACCGTTGGAGAACGTACCGAAGACGGACGAGTCGTCGATTCTGAAGCGGTCCCGCAGATCCTGCGGCCTGCACCCGGACTCGACGACGCCCATACGACGATCCGGCGCCCTGACTCACTCGCAGGTCACCCTACAGAGGAGCCTGTCCGAGACGCGGCCCGCCGAGACGCACACGAACATCAAGTGGGCGATCCACCGTAGCATCACCGACAACGATCTAATCGGCGACTTCAGCAAGCCGTGTATACTGCCGCTGACGAACGGCATGCACGCGGACCTTAAATCCATTACGTCCGACACGCTGGCAGCTCTTCTGCGCGGCGAGTTCTCCGATCGCGTCGCCTCCTACACGATCGTCGACTGTCGGTACCCATACGAGTTCGACGGGGGCCACATCAACGGTGCGGTGAATATCTACAGCACGGACCAGGTCCAGCAGATGATGTTCAACCACCTGACTGACACCGTGCCCAACATCCAGCACGACACCGACAAGCGCAACATCCTCGTATTCCACTGCGAGTTCTCGTGGAAGCGCGGGCCGACCCTCACACGGATTTTGCGCCGGCTGGACCGCTCGTACAACAAGAAGCACTACCCCGCGCTTTACTATCCGGAGATCTATCTCCTCATGGGCGGCTACGAGAAGTTTTACTCCGAGCAGAAGGAGTTCTGCATGCCGCAGAACTATAAGCCGATGAAGCACCCTAATCACGAGGAGGAGTGCCGATTCTTTCGCAGCAAGACCAAAAGCTGGCAGGCGGAGAAGACCAAAGGCATCAGCCAGACAGTGCGAACCAACCTCGAGCGCTTCGCCTTTTGAACGGACATTCGTCTCGTTCTTTGTCATTTAATCTAGCATTTAATCGAATCGAAGACTCAATCTAGCCTCCCCGTCGTACTAGTCGCGAATCGTTAGACGTTGAACGTCTTCAAAGACGGGATCGAACACGCGCGCGCCACGCGCGTTGCTAAAGTGCAAAACGGCGTAAAGAGACTGCTCGTCCATTACTATTATTATTTCTAATTAATTTTCGGTTGCTCTTTGCGCCACGACAATACTGACTGACTCAAGGAATTATCTATGAGTGTCTTACACACGATTCACATGTAGGTGTAAATGCTATTCGGCCGCGGTTTAGATTCTGATCGATCTTCGTTCTTGAGAGTCTGAAAATTTTTATTAGTTTAACGCCGCGAATGCCCAAGGTCGATCGGAATTTATATCTAGATTGTATTTTCGATAACGATAGCGTTTAGGCTGTATGGTGATATATCGTTGCGGCTTTCCACACAATACGCGAACGGCCAACGTCCCACCGAAATTGAAAATTGTATATAAAAAAAAAGAAAAAAAAATCTATTACATCAGGTAGAGGCGAATCACACACTATATGTCATTTTGTAATCGAATAATGCAATATATCCGACATGCCGAACTGGGGAACGGTAGAGTGATTGAGATACAACGCCGCAAATTATTCATTATAAAAATTCTTTTGTTTTTTTTCTTATCTTTTATGCTTACGACACCTCCGGACGGCATTTCACCGTGTATATAGCATACGATAGACTTCAACGACTTAATCACGTCGATCACTCTTTTTCTTTCTGTCGATATTGTTTCGCCAATGTCCTCCAGAGTGAACGCTTGCGATCGACTTTAAAAATTACATAGTGTTACCAATTCGTTGTTGCAATCCGATGAAAATGTATTATCGATATTGACCACGGAAGGTTCGTCCTTAAGTACTCGCGTTGGATCGGCGAGCGTTTCTTGCGACCTGTACTTTCTTTTAAAAAAAAGAAAAATTAAAGGAGCAGTCTCGCGTACGCAATCCAACGAGAGGAGTTGAATTATATAAAGATCCAGCGAAAAATCTGCTCAATTTTGCTCATATCTTGTTTTCAGAAGTGGAGAGAGGACTTTCTCTCGCGCGAATACTTGAGGATTAACCGATACCGCCAATTAATTGCGTCAAATTTTTCTATCAAGCCAAGTGATACGAATATTACTAAATGTGCAAATTTTTTTGTTGTTACATTGTAAAAATTATTTTTACGTTATATAGATAATAAATATTTACGCCATGCAATCTAATTGTAATGTTTCCCTCACAATTTTTCCTACTTTTGTACCTCTTGAAAATTGAGACTTGTGAAAAATACGCTGCGATTGCGTGCGAACTTTCTATCTCGAAAACAAAACGGGAGCGCGCGCAATTCATTATCTTGAATCAATTTATCAATTAGTGTAAAATTTCTCACTGTCAATGATTGTCTTTCTGAATTCTGCGTCAATTAAATAGTCCTTTCTTTATTAAAGAACACAAATCGCGATGGACGGACGCGTCTCTTCAACGGAAATGGAATCTTCTGTCTCGGATAAAGTACAGCGGGATGCGGAGTTTCGAGATTGCGAAATCCGCAAATGCCATTCGGAGGAGTGCAACGACACGCGGGATGTGATCAAGGATATTCCTACGATTTTCATCGGGATGTCGGACGAGGACGACTCGTCCGAAGAATTATTGAGCGACGTCGAATCAACGGAAACTCGACCACCGCTCGCAACAGACTTAAGATCATCCGACGACTGTGGAAGAGAATTAGCGTATATTTCTGCTATGAATTTCAAGCCCCGAGAATCAATTTTCTTCTTTTTTTTTCAATAAATACCATTAAAAATGCTGAAGTTTCTTTTTGCGACTTCAATAGATTCTTAGTAAAAAAATTATTACACCCTATCAGATAGAAAATTATTTGCTTTAGAGCCACTCTTCAGGAACGCGCCCGAAAGCTGTGGTTGGACGTAGCGAGTCTCCGAAAGAAACTGAACGAAGAGACGGCTTTATGGAGAAAGGAAAAGGAGTTTCAACGCTTACATGAAGAAAACAGTGTTCTCGCATTTGAAGAAGCAACCGCAGCCGCGCGATCCGCCGTCGCCGCTTACGCGATAGAATCGCCGGTCTCAAACGATCTGAGTGAACGATTTAGCAATTGTCAATACTAAAAAATTATTTTTTCTTCTATCTAACTTAATGGTATAAATTCTAGATAACATCGTCGACGTTACGTCGAAGTGCAGCATCCCAGAGCTCGTAGTGCTCGAGTACAAGATGAATCTCGTCAGGAACCACGATTGGCGATACTACGAAGACGCCGAGCAGCGTTACAACGCATACAAGCACGAGCTCGTAAACGCTTGCAGGCGGAGGCTCTCGGAAATCGAGCAACTCTGCAAAGAAGAGTTAGAGAACATTCAACAGAACGCGAGCCTCCTGCAATCATTCGAGGAGATTGCGTCCCGATGGTCCACCGACGTGAACGATCACGGTGACACGCAATGCAATAGTAACGGCCTATCCGACGTCGCAGGATCATCGAAAATCGCGGAGACCAGCTCTAAGGACTGTGGGAAACTCGACAACGAGGTCAACATGATTCCGGAAATCCTATCCGCCCGCTTCAAACGAGAAGAGACGGCCTAAGAGCTCGTTTCCACTCTAATTGTTAATCTTAATATTGTTTTATAATAATATGTACAGAAGTTTTTTCGAGACGTTACAGATGATAAATTTTATCGCTTAATTTTACATCTTTTGTTTAGAAATATATTTATATTACAACTAACATTTAATTTTTGTCGTGATATGTATTATAAATAAAAAATTAATTTTTTTAATATTGAAAATTTTAATGAATAGAGAAGCGCTTTATATTTATTAATAAATTATATTGTTACCTGTCTGCCATTTAACATTACTAATGAATGTCTTTTTGCTTAGCACAAAGGTATGTATATTCAATTTGAGACTTGGCTTTTTCCAATAAAACTTGAATCGATTTAATACGCTCTGCCACAGCAGTTAACTGCATCTAAAAAAGAAAATAATTTTAGAATTGCTTTCTAATAAATCAAAATATATGAGTAATATATAGTTTTAATCAATTTTAAATTCTTTTTATACTTACATCGATATCTGTAGACTTCGTCACATATGGTTTATTACTTGTGAATTCATTGGAGATGTTCGCTAAAAATGAAAACGGCTGTTGCGGATTCTCCACGCTTCTACTTAGAGCAGCCTGCAGTTCTTCGAATGACATCTCGTCGACATTGTATGAAGAAACTCTCAATTTAGAATTACATTCGGCGATTTTTCTTCGAGCTGCAGAGTTTAATTTATTCACGCTTTGCTTTGCACTTTTATTAATCGATAATTCGCCAATCATGCCCGGCAAAGTCTTCGCGAGGTCGACTTTTTCATCAGAGTTTGGGCGTTTCGCAGACTGTATGGGAGGCAGAATCGACGATTCGGACTTGGCTGAAACAGTAACAATGAATTAAATTAATTTCTTCTTTGTATATACTTTTATACTAATTATTTTTTAGTTGTAAAGTATTTTTAATGACCACGTGGAAAAATTACCTGCAGAATTATTCATGTTACTATAAGATTTCACAGACTTTGATCGGTTGGTTATCATCGTGATGTGTGTTCTCTCACTTTTGTTTGATCGATATTATTCGCACGTAGAAAACGTAGGGAATAATTGTGAGAACGCATATTTATAAATTGATTTCTTCATTTAACTACAGTCAAGCCAATACATACAATCAAAATGCGAAATGAATAAGTTTATGAAAGATCTCGTAACAAATGTTAGGCGTCCTTAGACAATCATGAATTTTAAATTACCGTTCAGTACAAAGCTGAAGTCACTTATACACTAGTAATATATATAAATTGTCTACTAACAATATATAACTATCATTACAACTACCCCACGAATATTAAAACTATCACAGTTCCTCCGTTTTTCTGTCAATATTTGCGAACTAGTTCTCGTAAAAAAAAACACACAAAAAAAAAAAGAAATCGATTGATTAGTGGGCTTATATTTGCATTTAACAAAAGTAAAAAAATAAATGATCAATCTTAATGTTATTAAAATGATTTTAGTAAGAAAATCTTGATGAAGAATGTAAAATATTCATTTCTAATTCTCTGGTTATTGCACGCAGCTTGTATTGTTCTTTTGCACTTGGCATAATCCGTCACAAAGAAACTGCAAAACTAACTTTCCTGTGTATATAGTTCTTATACACACGCACGCGCACACATATATATATATATAAACGTATATATTACTATATGTATAAGTAGTATATCACAGCTTAAAAATAAATAAGCCTCGCATCTTCAGGATTTTGCTCCGCCGGGCAGTACGGGCACTTTAACCTAGAAATAAATTGATTTCTTTTAAAAAGTGACTTTAAATCAGCACTTAGAAAACAACAATGTATTCTAGCCTCGCCGCATATGTAACACCTACTTATTCGCATTGGCGAGTTTGTTCAGCGCGTCTCGGGAAATTACGTGACCACAAACCAGCTTCATCGGCGGATTGTTCTCTGTGCTTTGTTGCCTGAGTATAGGGCAGGCAAAAACCGAGTGGTAGCGGCTCTGCTTTCCCAGATCTATTTCAATCTTCAAGGAAAAGAATTTATGTTAAATAAAATTTCTAAGCGTTTAAATGCATATATAAATAGGTAATAAAACCCTGTACTTACGGGCAATTCATCTTTACCGCTCCAAATACCGGTAACTTGCCTTTGTTGCATTACCTGTTTGATGTTTAACAGCGCAGGCAGTGCAGTGCATCCCGCATTAATGCTAGAATTGAATAAATGGCAGTGTTTTTAATTCATTCAACTTTTTCGGAATTATAAGAAAGTAAAATGTATGTACCAAACAGATAGCGGACTATCCACGCTTAAACCTAATAATGTACACGCTTCTTTCGTGAAAACGTCGTGTATTTCGAGCCACAAAGTTGGATCTAATAAGTGACTATAAGGAGACGATTGGATTCCGTGCGGCAGGTAAAGCAGCGTTCCCATTAGAGATTGTACTTCTTTCTCATAACGTCCAACAAATTGCGTGAGATTTTGGCGGGCGTATAATATCGCTTCTCTCTGCTTACTGGGACCTTGTTGAACTAGTCTTATAAAATGCAATCTGTGTAGTTTGAACTCGAGAGAAGAATTCTGAAAAAAAAAAAAAAAAAAAAAAAAAATTATAATTACACATTACGCGAACAATTCGAAATACACGTATGTAACTACAAAAATTACCTGAGCTAAAAGTGCTTCTCTGTGTTTCTTAGCCCATTCCAATGCCGGTTCCAAGTTTCTTTGTTTTAGACAGTCTAGTATATAGTTCAGTTCTGTAAACGGCTCCTTCCTGCCTTCGTCGGTTTTAATACCGGCTTCCTGTTAAAATTAATTACAAATTTACGTGTTTATACATTTTATTTATTAAAATATTAATTAACTATGATTGCACATAAAACAGATACAATGTATAAATGACGGCGGAAACTTACTGCCGCCAATTCGTCGGCGATGTCTAGCATTCCTTGGCGATAAAAGTGTTGGCATATTATTTGATTCAGCAGGTGAGACTTTTCTGGTCCGGAGAACACGTCTTCTCTGCTGGTGCTAGCAAAATCGGCAGTGAAATTTCTGTCTATTGCCTTGCCTACCTTAGACACTGTACTATGCAAATCGCGGTGATCCGTCGCCAATCTTTGTACAGTGTCGCGCACTTTTGACATTGCTTGCTTTAACATTTGAATTTGGCCAGCCGTCAGCTCCTGATTAGGCGGTGCTAATGAAAAACATTAAATAAAACTAAGTTTTAAGATCGCCGAGTCAGTTGCATACAACCCTTACATATATAAAAAAAAGAAATATATAAATATCACATTTATTAAAATGTATTTCGATATTTGCACGAACGATAAATTTATGCAATATGATTATAACGCGATTTATGCAAAGATGTAAAATTGAACTATTAATAACGCACAATATGCAATCAGTTCGATTTTAGGTTAATTAATTTGCAACAAATGGAACCACACATGAAGCATTAACTAGGTATGTAATCGGTTATCAAAGGGTCTGATTAACTTATTAAGACTTAAGGGCATGATTGTAAGATCTCTGAGTCGGTTTATTCGACGAAAAACTTTTGTTAGGGATCGAGACAAAGATCTCGAATGGGAGCGCCGATGAGCTTGGCCCTGTTTACCTTCCTCCAGATCCTTCTTCAGCGACTGAATATGGTTTATCAGATCGCGTAGCACCGTCTCCGCGTGCTCATTTATCGCGCCGAATTTCGACAGAACTTTGTCCACCTCGCGCTCAACGGCATTACACGCCTCCATTATTATTGTGTCGCTCGTCCGCACGATTGACATCTGCACCGTGGACTGCCGTGGAAAGCGAGAGGAGAGAGGAGCCGATATCCCGAAATAGTTTAGGCAAATATCCCATGTGACGCACGACTCCACAAGTCCACAAGACTCCTGAAAACTGCTCTGGAGTTGCATATTATCGTCCGATGGTAAAGCCTCTGTTCATTATATCTCTCCGAAATTCTCTTTTTCAGAAAATAAGTCCCATAAATACGATTTCGAGATTTAATTTACTTACGACTTGAAAAATACAATATATAATTAAACATAATGTATATAATTAAAACAACATTGTTTTATTTTTTCCAATTATAGCTCCTTTCAACTAATTACATTAAAATTCTTACACATTTCTAAGCAATTATTATAGTAATAATACAATATAAATTATATAATCAGCATATATTAATAACCTATAAATTTTTCCATTTATAGAAGTTATTAATATATACTAGCATTTTTTTTTTTTTTTACCTTTGTACGACTTTACAATTATAATTACAGAGTTACATCGAAAATGAATCGAGGAGGAATGAATGTACATATATTCAAAATTAAAGGTCTCCATAAACCATGGAATGTTTATTAATCAGATACGGGGTTGCCCTGTAGCAAAACAATATACATTTATTAAATTAACAGTGCTCAAAAATTAGAAATTAATTATTAAGCAAGTCATTAATTAATTTGATTAATTCACACGTAATGTCAGTTATACTGATATTCTTTTACTTACCCATTCGCGGGCCATAACCAAGATAGTCACGTTCTCCAACTTTGGGCCGATCAGTGGATTCATCTGTGCCATGTAGCAACACAACCAGCTGCAAAAAAAACAAATTCACGTATTAGTTACGAATTTGATTCAAATCGTGAAGGAAATATTCTACTTACAACAGCCAGCATGTAAACCCTGTTAACACCAATAAAACTTGAAGGATCCTATAAATGCGCATCGATATAAATTAAGATTCAATAATTAAATATAATATTTAATCGTAACACGGCGAGATCGTGCCAAAACAAATGGGAGTGCCGAAAATTCTATTTACCCACGGTTTGGTCCCTTCGGGACAAAAAGTGGCAGGGCTACTCCTAGGAATACCACGGCGCCCCAGAGGAGCGTGAAAGCGATCACGGGTAACGCGGACGCGCCCATTTCTGTCCTGTCTGATCTCCGCTGCCTCGAGAAGTGGCGAAAGAACGCGGAGCCAGTGTACCCTGTCACGTACGAGCTGTCCGCCTCTATTGAAAACTGAGAGGATCACATGAGAGAATCCTCACAGTTCACGTGACACATCGATTTAGCCGAGAAACTCACAAAGAAGGTAGACGCGCTCTTACCGGCATGACGTTGACCGTGAAACTTTCGGAGCGCGCGCAGCTTTCTAAAGCCTATTAAGCCAACTACACATTGCGCACTCGATGCGCCTGGCGCGTCTAAGTTATATTTGCATCGTGACTGTTGCCGGACATCGCACAACAGCTGATTTGACAGTCTTTGGAGCTGCCATGATGCACGAATATTTATTTTTTTTTTAAATAAACGCACTTCGGAAGATATAGAAGGTTAACCAACGTTACCGAGGGTCGGATGTCGATACACGTTCACGCACTGGGCGTACGTAATACTTTCATGTGGATTTACGACGTTATTTCGAAACAAGGCATATGTAATCACATCGTGTATTTTGACGCGACAGTTGGTGATAAAGACTGGGCGGCCAATTGACCGCACTGCGATCCTTGCTCTAGGGCGGAGAACAGTTGATAAGCCACGCGCTGACGAAACCAGTTAGTGTGTGCTGTAATTCTTCTTGCATAAGGTTTTTATTGAAACAAAACGTTATTCTCATTCACGATGAAGAAAAAGGTAAGATTCTTTGTTATATTAAAACGCACAAATTATTTTGTTTCCCGTAAATTTTTTATATGGAGACGCTTCTTTGTTCTGTGAGATTATTTTACGTGTGGCGTTTCAGGTATTGTTAATGGGCAAAAGTGGCTCGGGGAAGACGAGTATGCGCAGCATTATTTTTGCTAATTACATCGCTCGCGATACACATCGTCTAGGAGCAACAAGTAAGCCAAACGTGAAAAGCACGAGTTAATTTACTTTTTAAAATACAGAATAACGCAACATTATTTATTGCAGTTGACGTAGAACACTCTCACGTTCGCTTTCTTGGCAACCTGGTCCTGAATCTATGGGATTGCGGAGGGCAGGAGGCGTTCATGGAGAATTACTTTGCGTCACAACGTGACAATATATTCAGAAATGTCGAGGTTCTAATTTACGTTTTTGATGTTGAATCGCGAGAATTGGACAAAGATATGCATTATTATCAAAGCTGTTTGGAAGCCATACTACAGAACAGTCCCGAGGCTAAAATATTCTGCCTCGTTCACAAAATGGATCTTGTGCAGGAAGATCAACGCGATTACATATTTAAAGAGAGGGAAGAAGACCTTAAAAGACTGAGCTTACCCTTAGAGTGCACCTGCTTTAGAACTAGCATATGGGACGAAACGTTATATCGGTACGTAACGCGCAAGCACATACGTATATTACGTAATTAAAACGGACATGTACTAGACAAATCCACATTATTACAGAGCATGGTCGTCCATTGTATATATGCTAATTCCCAACGTGAAAGAACTTGAACAAAGCTTGAATCAGTTTGCCAATATCATCGATGCCGACGAGGTTCTTTTGTTTGAAAGAGCCACCTTCCTAGTAATAAGCCATTGCCAGCGGCAGTTTCACAGAGACGTGCATCGTTTCGAAAAGGTTTCTAATATAATAAAACAGTTCAAACTGAGTTGCAGGTAAGTACAAGTAAAAGAAAAAAAAAAAAAATTAATATTGGCAAGAACAAAATTTATCTTGTTAATTTTGCAGCAAACTGGCAGCACAGTTCCAAAGCATGGAAGTGAGAAACACCAATTTCGCGGCCTTCATCGATATATTCACATCGAATACATACGTAATGGTTATCATGTCCGATCCGACTATACGTAAGTATTTAAAACTTTTACGTGTGTGAGATTCGTTATTACGCGTTTCTTTTTTTTTTAGCGTCTGCGGCGACCCTCATCAATATACGCAACGCCCGAAAGCACTTCGAAAAGTTGGAGCGCGCCAGCCAGAGTTCGACGCTAACCAGATAGAAGTCGGCACGACCCAGGCGCCTCGTCACCCGGGTCCATCCTGTTAATAACTGCTAAATTTTTGAAGTCGTATCGTTAACATAAAGCGCAAAACCGCGCTTGTAATCGCAGGGGTATGATCGCCGATGAGATCGAGGAAGTCACTAAACGTATACTTCAATCGGTGTTGCTTCCAGCGTGAGCGTTTATGACACAAAAATATATAATCGAAAGAGGCTGATGATTATCGCTGTATTTCATACATTAGAACTGTTTCGATATGAATTCATGCTATATACGAAATATAACATAGCCGTACTACGTTTATCAATGTCAAATAATTACTATTTTATGCTTTATTTCATATTTTTGGTTTTTCTATTTTTTATTCGGTACTCCGATGAAAGTTAATTCACGATTTGAGACCACGTAATAATCCAATGAATGTTACTCAAGTGCTTTTGTTACAGAAATTGATTTATGACTTCAATGATGATAACGGATATGTTAATTATAATTTCAATTATGTGTTCACTGATAAGTTTTACTACTGAGGATTGTACTCTCAAATATGAAACAAGCTGCTGAGTGTTGCAACCGATTGTATCAAAGTACCGTGCTATGGTTGTAAAGGTCGATGATAAATAGTCAATTTCATAAGAGAGGATGGTGTATTTGTACGTTCACACCCATGGTTGCGAAGTTTACACGCGAGATGTAACAAAGCTACGCTGTATTTTGTAAATGTGCGAATAAATTAATTATAACCACGTACAGGCTTAAAGTTATTGAAATCGAAAGAGACATTCCCGGGATAAATTCTAAGCGTGTAAAAATAAAATGTGTTATCAAAAACCGTTTGATTTATCAATTTTTCATTACGAATTTCAAGGGAATAAAAAAAAGACTGGTTTCCATCGTACGGCGATAGGAAATCAAACTTGGCGTCGCCATGTTGCTAAATGGCGGAATAGTGTTGTCATTGCTTCTCGGGAAAAGAGGTTTTTTCGCGATTTAATTACCAGTTTGCGTTCGAATGTCGCGATGGATAGAATACTCAAGGGGATCATGAAGTATCGGAAGTGCCACCGGGAGGGAATGGTGAAGCAGTTCCAGCAAGTCAAAGATCACCCTGAGGTACGATTGTGCGTAGAATAAAAAAAAAGAACTGGTGCGACGAGTCTTTCGATATATAGATATCGGACACCTCTGTCACGCCGAGTACGCCAACACGTGCGTTTTGTTGACATTATCCCTGCGATCAGGTGGCTGCGAGGTATCCGTCACAGTCGAATCCGCCCGTTTGTTTGTCATAAATTAATTAACCGACGTAATTGCGTTTTAAGTGCTGTGACTTACGTGACCTCAATTAATCAATAATCGATCAGAGCACGCGTAAAACTGATGAATAATTGTCTCACCATCGATAATAAGAAAATTAGTCGTTTCAATTCTGTATTACCGACGACGTGCTTTTACGCAGATCGTTTACTGATGGTAGATAAAGACTCGCGTTCTGCTTTCATCAGTCGTGTGGTATCAGTAGACTGTAAAGCTGTTGTTTTATCAAGGTTAAGTTAATTAACTTTTTAATAGATTTGCGTGATAAGCAGAAATCTTCGGCCCTTAGAAAGAAAAATTAACGAAAGAATTTCCTGCACATTTTATATTATTAGTTCTGCTAGTGCTGTTTGTAATTTGATGTCTGTTATTGCTCCCAGCCCAAGGCAGTGTTCTTTACCTGCATGGACTCCCGGATGATCCCAACTAGATTTACGGAAACGAATGTCGGGGACATGTTTGTCGGTAGGGTATTATTTTAGTACTATAATCGCATGTAGCCTAATAACCGATGGCTCTTTCTCCAACCCTTACAGCGCGCTTTCTTCTCTTCTAACTTAACAAACTTTCTCAGCGATTCTTTGTCAAGATAATACATAGCATAACGAAGACTGAACGTAAACCGAACCAGAGCAACGTGCGGCGAATGACTCAGCGGGCTTAAACGTTTCAGTGAGAAATCCCGGTAACGTCGTGCCGCACTCGCAGCACTTCGTGGACGAGTTCACCATGTGCGAGTCGGCGGCGTTGGAGCTTGGATGCGTGGTGAACGACATAAGACACGTTATTGTCTGCGGGCACAGCGACTGCAAAGCGATGAACTTGCTCTACGCGCTGCGGGACGAGGAGTTTGCGTCGCAGGTAAGTTTTTACCGGATAAATGCCGTCTTCTTTTTATCGCTGCCTATTTCTCGTTCGCTTTGCGTTTCGCTTTCTCGATAACTCGCGAATTACGAATTTCAGACTAACAGGAGAATGTCGCCGCTGAGAGCGTGGCTGTGCGCGCACGCCAGCAGCAGCCTGACCAAGTTCCAGCATCTCGAGATCACCGGCTTCCACGAGCCGATCGTCTTCCAAGCCGAGACGCCGCTGCGAAAATTCGTCGCCTACATCGACCCGGAGAACAAGTTCGCCATCGAGGACAAATTGTCGCAGATCAACACGCTCCAGCAGCTGCAGAACATCGCGTCGTACGGGTTTCTAAAGAAGCGTCTGGAGAGGCACGATCTGCACATCCACGCATTGTGGTTCGACATCTACACCGGCGACATTTATTACTTCAGCCGGGCCAACAAGAGATTCGTAGAGATAAACGAGACGACGGAACCGCTCTTGCTTAAAGAAATTAAAAAGTATTACTCATAGAAAGTACTTCCTCGGATAATCCAAACGATATTTATGAACCTTTTGCTTTTAAACTGTTTTAAATAATATATGAGATATACGCGTAGTATTTAAGACCAGATAATTACATGCTGTTTAAAATATGTTGAATCTAATATATGTAATTAAAATTTACTGTGGCGAAATAAAGAATTTGTATGTTAATAAAATGACGTGTATTCTCTTACTCGTCCTTCCTTCTCGCCGTTTCCGATCTCGTATCGGAAAGAAAATTAAAGTCTTACAATTAGACCGACTGTGATAGATAGCCCCCGATAAATGAACAAGCCGCTCTGAACGAACTAAACCATGCCAGTTTTGAAAGAGAAAGCAAACAACGAGAGAAGTCGCGGAAATCAGAGTCGCGGAGCGTTGTGCGTCGTCGTTAGAATCCCGAGACGATTTTTAAGAAGCCTACGAGTAAATGCGAAACAAAGTCTCTTCCCTTTTCAAACTACATGAAAATATTAAGAAATAGTGATCCAAGGATCGACGAAATCGTCCGGTTAAGCCGGCGGAACGGTTACGCAGAAAATAATTATTAATTAGTCATTATAATTCATTAGGGTCGCTCTTCTGGTTTAGAAAAACGTCCGAACGTTGTTTAACTTTTGACGCCGGGCTAGGAGGATAATAGAACGACGTCACGATATTACGCGATCTCTTTTTGTTTTTTTTCCCTTCGCGTTACGCTCGTGCGAGAAAAAAAAGAGTGCACGGCCAAAAGTTGATGCAGCGCGGCCGCGGTCGATGACGACGGTAGCGCGATCGGTTTAGTTCAGTGAATCGTTTCGATCAGCACGACGTCCGGACGATGGGGGATAGAGAGAGGACCTCGCCGCGATCCTGCCCGCGCCGATTAATCCGCGTTACACCACGAATCCTATCGCATGGCAGGTAGGAATATAAATCCTATTATCGTAAGGGTGTACGGAAATACGTAAACGCCGTAGTTGAGACTTCAGGTGGCCTAACCTCAACGAAGAGTATATACCTTTAATAGGAAATTAATTCTTTTATTATTATTATTTTTTTTTTTTAATTGAGATACGCGGAAAATAATATTAAATTGCAGCGCAAAAATTAATTAATAAAATATATATCTTATACGTCATGGAGCAATGGCAACGTTATAATGTATTCCGTTTACTTTTTGGCTACGTGATAATTTTTATAACTCGATAGAAATCGCTCGACAGCATTGAAGTAAATTTACAGTTTAGATCTACATTATTTTATCAAATTCGAAGACGACGTCTCTCTCAAAAAGAATATTTCTCTTATTTTTTTTTTTTTAATTTTTATAAAAATTTTTTCCTACTTTTTTATTCGACAAGACTAATCTTCAAGAGATTGCTCTTTTTTACAATGCAATTCTTCGTCTTGTGCACGATTTTAGTAGGGCATATGCTTGCTCGTTCAAGTTCTAATTTGAGACCTTCGACTTTAAGGAGACTTTCGTGAATCGTTGCCGGCCACAGAAAGGTGGAGGGTAAAACGTGAACGATCGGGTAATCCCTTCGGACATGAATTTTTTTTTTTTTACGTTATTTAACGGAGGCTTTTCTTATCCCAAGAAAAATAGATTTTGTGTGTCGATAGGATAACCCTGAAATCTTCTTACGATCAAGAGTACGGGGAAAGGCAACTTGACGGCGACTTTAAATAGTTATAACGTCCACTCTTGCCGCGTAGTTTAAGCTGATCGCGATCGATGAGCGATCTCGTACAATTTCTGCTCTACTTCAAAGACGACGCGGGCACGAGCAAATTATATTCCGCAGACTTTATACGCACATGCGCGCGCGATAATATTAGATAATGCCAACAGTGCAACGTTTTAAGGTTGTTTGAGAGTTAGGAATACATGTCGCCACCTGTTGCAATTTCTAAAAAGAACGATCGCGATAACATTTATTATTCATCGTGTGATATCGCGCTAAGTAGTTAGAGATGAATTTTAGATCTGTAGTTATACGGTTTCCATGGTAATTTGGATAATTTATAAGAGAAATACGATCGCGCGCCCGCGCTGGTTATGCATTGACTTTGGCTATCAAGCGCACTGAAAGATGTATTATTACGTGCATTATTGCTATAGATGTATTTCCTTATGCAATATAATCAACGTCGTAAGACTAAAAAAGCCGGGGGAGTCGAAAGAGCTGCCGAAACTTAGCTTGGAATTGGTCGTAAAATATTGCTGCACGACCGTGCATTTGCATTTACATCGATTTGTATTTGCGAACACCGTGCATGGAGACTGTCGCAATATTACACGTGTCTGAAATTGTAAAGATAGAAAACAAATTAAAAAAAAAAAAAATACTTTTTTAATACAAAAGATTCCTTAATTTTTGTTCTTCGCCAATTTTTATATTTAGTTTTATTAATTTATATTATTAATTCATTACCGAGTCTCTTTTCAAATAATTATTGCGAATATATTTCACGCCGTTATTTATAATATATTTTATCGAACACGGTTTACGTAACTGCTCACGAAATATTATATTGAATTTGTATACGTGACGTTCGATACTTCTTTCTTTGCAATTTCGTGTACGTAAAGCGGCGCATGTGTGTGTTTTCGACTCATTAGTTCCGCGGACAACCCGTTTCTATCGCGCGGCGTTTTAATTTCGGTGAGTGTGCCGGTGAACAATCCGAAAAAAGAATCGAGAAGGGGGCGGGGACAGATTTACGGCTTTCATTTACATGTGACCTAATTCGACTGGATGTAATCAATGGCCAGGACATACGAATCAGATTGGAACTCTGATTTGGTTAACTACACACGAAACGGTAATAACTCCCCCTCGTAGACTAAATTTAATGTACAAGGGAACCGGTATTGATCACGGAGGTTGAAAGGCAACGATCGTGTCCATTTTAAATATGCGTCACCCTGCACACAGCGCTTGGCAATGAGGTCGCGTTGCGCCTTATAATGTGATCCGATGTCAAAGATCGTCGCCATTGTAATGCTTAATTGCATTTACCGTGCTCGGTAGTTTCCAAGTTTTCACACGTAATATTTCTCTGCGCAATATTCAATTTAAAAAATTCCGCCTAACGTAACGAAACACGTTAACATGCAATGCATTCTGCATTCGTCGACATTAATTTAATGATAGGTCTCTGCAAAGAAAAAAAAAAAAAAAACTGCAAAATTTATTAACAAATATGCCATTTGATTGAAGATTTTTGGGTAATTTGGGTATTAATTAAATTTACGGAGCAAAAATTAATTAAAAAATAGTTGTCAAACGATCGAGGTTTTGGTTTCCGGTCAAAACTTATTTGTCGATATGTGTTTGGGTAAATAGCTTCGTTTCACAAATTTAGCCCGAATGAATAGGACACTATATGATTCCACATGGCACCGCTAAGTTGGTAAGGGTTAATTACAGACTCGAACTATCTCAGCACATACATTCGCGTCCCGAAGTTCGGGCAAGTTTCGACTATATCCAACGCCACGTATCTCTACTTTTATAAGTAACAAAAATTATTTCCATTTACCGCGGCGCAAGCTCATAAATCCTAGCCTTGTTTTTATTATTTTGTACAAGCTGCACACAAAAATGTGCCCGGAGGGCGTCGCGGATAATAAATACAGATATCTCGTTATTGTACTTGTAAAAAAAAAAAAAGAATTTAGAAAACCAGGAAAATTAAAGTGGTAATATTCAAAAATTTGAATAAAAGCAACAATAGTAAAGTTAAATAGTAAAAAAATAATACGCGAACGTTCTAATTACGCGTCTGATAAAATTGAAATATTCTGTTCTTTGAACATATAAAAATGCGCCTTTGTAGAGTATTTTCTGTACTTTTTATTCGGAGGATATCCTTTTTCTTGCGACGATAGATATAATTCATCGACAAAGGACAATACCGACGGTCTCCCGATATGATTTTCTCAAATCCGTCTTCAAAGTTCACGTACGATGATGTCCGTAGTTGCTAAGGAGGTACCTTCATCTCTGCGGTGTAATCAATATTTAAAGTCTAAAATGTCTCGCGTGTGTGGCGAGCCGGCCGCGTGTAGGGGTCGTAGTTCGTCGGCGCGAGTCGGCTGAACCCCACGTTGCCGGTTGGAAGGAGAGGACGGTGGAGAACGGGCAGGCTTGGGCAAGGGGTGCCGGGGGATGGCCAAGAGTGAGCGGCGGCAGTGGCGGTGGTGGAAGTGGTGGTAGTAGTGGTGGTGGCACGAAGAGGTGGAGGTTCTCATTAAGCAGCCCGGGCACCGCGCGCCGGGGGTTCAAATAAGAAGAAGAAGCGCCGTTGGAAGAAGAAGGGAGAAAAGGAGAAGAAACCAGTAAGACTAAGACACAAGGGGTGGAAGGGGGTGAGAGAGCGGGTGGCGAGCGAGCAAACGAGCGCGAGCGTAAGCGCGAAGAAGAAGAGCCGAGGGATACAGAGGGTGGAAGAAGGGCGAAAAGAGGGAACGCGAGGGAGATAGACTGCCAAGGGGGTTGGGGAATTATCAGGGCTCGCGTTCTCCTCGCGCGCGTGAGGGGGTTGCCGCGGGGGGGTGCCGGGGTGGCAATATGGCCGCTACTGATGAGTGATGCTCGTAACCCTTACTGCCATCCATCCCCAACAGATCCGTCAGTCAGTCGGATCTCTTAACGCACTTCGGAATTATGCCTGCCACGACCCTTCTTTATCTTCATTGCCGGCATTGTCCTGCCAGGAAAAGCGCGACGTCTTTGGTCCGTTGCGTTGTACCGACTTCGTACATTGTCTTCTTAATTAGAGGAAAAGTTTCCACTGATCGGGACTATCTTACTTTGAGTTCTTTCCCTGGATGAAGTCGCTCGCGAGTTGCGCGGAATTTGCCGCATTTTTATTAATTACGTGCAAGAGCTTTGCCGACGGCAAAAGTATTAGTACACGAGTAGACGAGTCGATGCAGAATTCTAAGGATAATATATAAAGTTAAAAATAATGCATACATTTTTTAATTATTTAATTAATATTATTTAATATTATTATTTTGCATTATCGTTACTATATATATTTTTTTTTTTTACGTTGCGCGATTCAATTTTATATTTTTTTTATCGCGAATTTACTCTTAATAATTGTATTTTATTTTAATTCGCGTTACTATTTTAAATAATGTACAGCTTTTTATACATTTGACAAATTTACTTATAAAATGGAATATCTACTCGAAAATGTCGGTTTTTGCTAATATCAATATTTAAATTCACAAAAGAAAAAGTTTGTTTCATAAATGAACTTTTTGTTTCCATAATTTCTTCTTGCACCATGTTGCATCTTAGCAAGAAGCCCGAAAGAACTATAAGAAAATTAAGAGTTGTATCGAAATACAAAATTACATAGTATCAATTAATATTTTTTAAATTATATTACAAAGAGAGTAATTAATCGATACATCTGTTACGAATGATTTTGAATTTTAAATTAAATGTAAATTTCGCTTTCGATATTATCATTCAAAATATGCGAATTGATTCCGCGGGCGTTTTCCGGAAGCCGTTTTCTTCACGGCGATTCTCGTAATTTGCGTCACTTCCTACCGCAACTCGCGAGCAATAAATAAAAATATAGCTATCTATCTCGTAATAAGAATCACACCGAGCATCATTATGCTCCCGTGAAGCGATCGCGGTTTGAAGAACCCCCTTAGCTTTTCTCGGCACTCTCGAGGATGCATTCTCGCGTGAGACACAGATCGCTCGCCACGCTTTAACGACCGAAAGCCATAGGGCCACGTCGTATAGGGTATACAGGGGGGGGTCTCCGACGAAAGGTATTAAGAAGGTACAGGCAGCCCTAACCTAACTGCAGCAGCCCCTGGACCGATCGTCGTCCTTGTCGTTTTCCTCTTCCTCTCTCGTCGCCTTTCTCTTTCTCTTTCTCTCTCTTCCTCTTACTCTCATTTCGTATCCCGTGGCCGTCTTACTCCGTGGGCCGAAGTTAAGGGTGGTCTCCCTCTTTGTCTCTCCCAGTCTTCTCGGTCTCCACGAACCTCCGCGTCGTACGCGTGATACACGGACGAGGGACACGCGTGTGCGTGAAACCTCGCAAGACGGACAACGGGGGTTGTTGGGTGGATGGCGTCGTTGGGGGATGAGGACGCGAAGGAGACGACGGATGGTGAGTTAAGGGGGGTGAGGAGTGCCAACGGAGGGGAATGCAAATTAGAAACGCTTGGGCAGAAAGCGGGAGGAGGAGGAGGAGGAACGGGAGAAGGTGGAGGAACAGGAGGAAGAGGTGAAGGCGGCCGGGGGAGGGTGGTGTGGGAGGACAGAGGGGTATATAAGAGGTGGTGACTGAGGGTGGTGGCCAAGGAACTTCACTTATGTAAACCAGTGAGACGGTGTGCGCCGGCCGCTTCGCGCGTGTGTACCCCCCAAGCCGTGCCTGTACGTGTGTCCTGCGTGTGGGTGTTATCGGCAGCGTAACCCGGGTTGCGTGTGTGTATATATCGATTGCCGGCCAAGTCGCCCTCCCCCCCCCTTTCCCCCCCTCGTCTTCCACCTTCTCGTCCTCGCTACCTATAGTAATTATTGTGCTTCTCCACACATGTGTGTATTTGTCGTGAGATTTCGCGTAGGATGGTTTGCGTGCAGTCGCGCACACCAACGTGCGTCCGCGTCCCGCGTGTGTTCGTGTGTATCCGAGTTCCTTACATGCCTCGTCCGATAGTCTCCGCACCGGGGAGCTCCGGCATTTAACGGGTGTCATCTTGTAAAGCGTACTCTCGCACGCCGCCGCTGCCGGCGCGAATTAGTCTCGCGATGTCGATCCGTTCTATCGATCGTTCGCGAAGCAGCACCGACGACAGCTGTAGCGGCGGCTACGACGACGTCGGGCGTGCTCTTTTTCCGTCTCTTCAAGAACCGCTACTTTTCCGCGGTGGGCGTTTGGCTTCCTGCAAAAGGAAGACGCCTTCGCAGTCGCGGATTGCCCGAGTTATCGCCTCGTAGATAGAATCATGGCAGCGACGGTTATTGCGGATTTACCCGTTTTGTAAAAAGAGGGTCGAGAAAACTTTTTTTTTTTTACGATGGTGGCTGCGATAGGAAGTCCTGATATGCGACATGCAAATTGAATCAGAATTTAGTAAGACTAACGCTGTTTCATTCTAGTATGAGGGAATACTGTAGTTTCATGTTTAATACATTACACAGCGCTTATAGTACCGTCCACATATATTATTGTTATATTAATTTTACAAAATCTATCAACACATTAAAAAAAAAAAAAAAATTAAAGATAAACCTTTTAACATTTTCATTATATAAAATCTCCACAAGTTTAATGCAATATTTTTAAATCGTAAGTAATAAATAAAATTTTACATTATAGTTTATACTTAGAGACATTTAAATATAAGCCTTGCCAAGTCGGAGATTAATTTTATTGAATAAATTCAATGGTCTATAAATCTTTTCTTCGCACGTATTTTACTTATTTCAAAAAATAGTATTATACCCGTGTGCTATGCTTAGCTCAGCAAAAATATATAATGTATGCGTTTAATGATCTGGCAAGTCACCAGATTAACACACAGTGCCCAAGTAGTCGCGCCACCTGATAGATCAGTCCAGCGCTAATGTTCTTGTTCGAAATAAATGGTCAGGCGAGCGAACGCGCGCGCGTACCAGCGAGCGCACGGTGGTTTCTAACTCCTTAGCTGAGTCTCGGGGTCCCCGCACGCACACCCATGCACACACGTAAACACCTACGTGTGCATTCACACATCCACACACGTATACGCGACGTGGCAAGCCATCTTACGATATCCCTCGCCTTCGGCCCGCTTGCGCACACGTATGATTCACTAACACAATGCGCGTGTGGGTTCACATACAATTTCACCAAGTCGATGATACACGCGAGAGTCTAAGCTACTAGCGAGCGCAAGAACATCTCCCGGAACCCTTCGCGCGCGCGCCACCCTCGCGCGCAACCACCTCGTCCATCCTCCCCCTCGGACACGGACCTTAAAGGAAGAGGATGAAGCGGGTGAAGTGGTTAGAAGCCGGAGCGGACGAGAAACGAACGGACCGACGGACGTAGGACAGAACGCGCGGTATATAGCAACCCTATCTTGCGACACACAACCACAAGTCATCCTCCTTCACCCTTCGTCTCCTGTGTCCTTCCCCGCGTGTACCACGGTCGCATTCTCAGTCCGGTTCACCCTTGACTCACCCCTTCGCCACTTCGACTGTACTCGGGTCTCCCGTACCCTCCTCTTTCGGTCTCTCTTTGGTCTCTCCTCGTTCCTTCTCTTCTCTCTCTCTCACTCTCTCTCTTTCTCTCTCTCTCTCTGTCCTTTCGTCTCACTCTGTCACCCTCACCGTGCCACTTCATCGTGAAACCTCGAAGGCAATCAATCCTCCGCCTTACAGCGCACTGACCACCTTCCAGGAAACTTCCATCGTTGCGGCGAGGCAGCAAGCCTCCAAAAGAAGCAGACGCTGAATTTTTTGTGCGATTTGCTCTCTCTTATCGATTGGTCGGATGAATTATTCCCCGGGATAATTAATGCCCCGATAACGTCGCTTTGTCGCTTTAATTATGCGCATGTAATTTTAATCGTTACTTCAAAGGCAATTGAAATTTTTGTGGGTCGCTTTCGCAGCGCCTTTGACCGAAAAACTTATTAAAGTCAAGTTTTACAAAAGTTGTTAAAAAAAACAAAGAGAGAAATAAATTAATAACAATTACGCGATTAATTGAAAATAATTAAAGAATAAAGTTATTTGAAAAATATAATTTAATTTATTTTTTATTCCGAGACACGAAAGATTATTCAGTAAAGCTATGTGCGATTTTTTTTTTTTTTTTTTAACTAAAGAAAAAAAACGATTTTACCATTGTGATTTTTTCCCATTGTACGCGTTATATGACTGTCATCTAGTTGGAGAAACATGGCAATTTCGTTGTTGTACTTCTTTGCTTGAGTCTTGCATCCGGTGCATTCATTTTCTTAACTCTGTATCCTTCGCTTGTAGTACCTACCTACCGTTCTATCTCTCTCTTTCTCTCCATGCCTCGCAGGCAATCGATTCACTGTCTTACAGCGTGCTAACCATCCTCCGAGAAAATTCCAGCAGGCGTTTGCAACTGCGGAGTAGATCCAGGGAAAAAGAATCGCGAATGCTTAATCGTGCGTTCTACGGATACGACGAATTTGCATTATTTCGTTCTCCTCCCCCCCACCTCCTCGTCCCAGCATTGTTTTAATCGATTTGCCGTCTCACGACTACACGTCTCGCGAAAGTTTCGCCCGAGATGAATCTGCAGCGAGAAATCGTGAAATGTTAATCGGTGATTCCGCCGGCCGTTGCACGTTGACGATGCATCGCGTTAAGAAATTTCGCCGTTCGATTTGTTCCGAAGGTGTGTCAAGACGGTCGCTTGACCGGTGAGAATCGTTTTCCAATTCCTCGTATTTTCCTGCGGCGTCATCTTCGCCCCGTCTTCGCACCGCCTCGCGGTTAAAAGTTTCGCAGGCAATTAATCTTTGGCTGTACAGTGTACTGACCACGTTTACAAGAGAACTTTCACTATATTATAACGTACCGACTATGCTCCCAGAAACTTCCACCCGGTTGCGCGTGATGGCTTGATCCGAAGAACAAAATCGTGAATGGTTAATCGTTGGTTGCGCCAGCGATAAATTTACATTACATGGTGCTCTCAACGTCATTCCGACACGAAAGTTTCAAGTTACGAACTACATTGCATTTTTCAGCGTTTTGTATCTGTTCAAATAACTGCGCCGGGACACGCACATTTTTTTTTTTGCGCCTTTTTTTATTTAAATTATTCACATTACGGGGCCCTCTGAAATTTCTATCGTAATGAAATTTGGGATAACGTAGCGTGTAAACGGACAATTTTTACGAATGTCGAAGCTATTAATATCTGAACTTGATTCGGTACGTATGATGGGTTTACTGGCAAACATACGATTTCGGTACGATTCCCACCTGAAATTATATTTTATTAATACATTTACTACGAATTTTAATTATAGAGCTATTAAGATTTAATCGTCTACTCTCTTTGGAAGATACGTCTCGTGATAGTCGCGGCAACCGCAATACAGAACGAGCAATTATCGGAAATCGTCGATTTATCATCTAAAACAAGACGGGCTCTTCAATCAGAACTCAGGATAAATCGCGGACAGTTAATTCGTTCGGCTACTTCAGCCTTTCGTGATTATTCCTGCGGTCGGTCATTTCATCTCGTCGCCGTGCCTCGTAGCTAAAGGCTACGAAGTCAAATCGCGAACCAATCAATACCGATAATTAATTAGAAAAATCAGGAAGAAGAAGAAGAAAAAAAAAAAAAAAAAAAAAAAAGAACTAACAAAAGTCGAGAGCTCGACCGCCGCTGCAAAAATTGCCGGAGGCTCTCGTTTGACTTTACATCGCCCCTTTCCGTGACTTTTCACCCTCGCGCTCGATCCTCCTTATTCTATCTTCCGCGGGTATCTTCCTCTCTCCTCCCGCGTTCTTCTTCGCCGTTGGGCTCATCTCTTACGGCGCTCTCGTATCTTCATGCCCTTTTGCTATTGAATAAATTAACGTTTTTAGTTTGCCGATATTCTGAGTTCGTCGAGCACGAGCTAGCGCTATATCTTTCGTCCTATTGGAATGAATGAACTTCTTTTTCTTTCAAAGCCAAGTCGGTCGGTGGCCATCGAGCCCATTCATCCGCTAAAATTCTGGAGGAATTTTAATAACTTGGATTCGTGCTGATTAAAACGGAAGTCGCGTCTACCGCCGAGCCCACGGTCGCGGCGGCGCGACGGCGGCCGGCAACTTCGAGCTCCCTCCGATATTTCGCTTTTGTACGTTTACGCTTTATAGGTGTACCGCGGTTCTTTCACGTGCATTTAACAAGAGCTTGATTTTGTCTCTCGTTGAATCAAGTTTGCTTTACCCGCGAATTCGGTCGGTACGGCGGCACGGAAGCATGACGCAAGGTAATCAGCCTGTCCTTGTAACGGCAATACATGCATGTTTAGAGAATCGATTTAATATAAAGTCACGTAATCATTTGAATAATCATGTTTCTTGATTTATATTTTAAATGGCTTCTTGCGTTATGTCTATCGTATTACCCAGTGATATATTCCCTAAACGTTCGCGTGATATTTACTTTTTTTGATCTTTCTATCCTTTATCGGTCAAGTATTTCCCGATTCATAATAGACTACGTGCTTTACGACCACATTAACCATTTAATTCCACTCTACAAGTAGTATCAGCGGCACCACCGCCACCAACTGGCACTTCGGGGTGAGGGTGTCATTCGGTCTGCTGGTCTGTCGGTCTGTCGGTCGGACGAGGGACAGAGAGAAGGAAAGAGAGACAGGGCTGTGAGGGGGAGAGGGAGGAGGGGGCGCATGGCGCACGTCCACTATCAATTTATCACCCAACCCTCGGCAACTTTCCCTCTCAGACCTCGTTCTCGTTTTCCCTCTTTTCTTGGGTCGTCCACCCCCTCCTACCCTCCTTCTCTCGATCTCCGCCCGGCCGGGGGACAGAGGGGGCGAACGACCGGAGCAGGAAAGAGCGAGACGGGGAAGAAGACAAAGTGAGAGGAAAAGAAAGGACCGCGAAAAGAAAAAGACGGGAACAAGTCGAAACGACCATGACCAGCTCAACGTAGCGATGGTCAGTTCAGGGGAAAAGGGGGGCTGTAAGATCGCGGCTTCTACGGTCTTGCAGCCGGTGCATTCACGTTTCTCTCCCTCCGTTCTCTCCTCAATTCCCGGTGCATGCCGCGAATGCAACCTGCTACATGTACACGCAACAGCGGCGTGCACTCGTGTCGCTCGTCATTCGTCGGCGCTGCGTCTGTGTGAGTTAACGCCTTTCAACCGGGGACGCTTATTAATCCAGAGGAATATTAATTGACTACATTTGACCCGTCGTTGTGTCTGTTTGACGCAATCTCAGGCGCGAGATGAAGTGTCGTCGCGTGTGCGCGCGCGGGAATCTTGGCTGAATGGCTGGCCACTGCACTTGCGATATGATATTTTAAAGCGACAAGTTTAATAATCTTTCCCCATTACATTTTTTTTCACATTTTTTAATTTGGCGACGAAGTACGTTGGATAATAATGTTAATGATGATTAACGATGAAGAGAATTCGTGCCGCGTTGTTGACCTTTTCCGTAAATGGCTTTACAGACGTACGTTATTTAAGACATGTTCGGACGATCGAAACATCAGTCATCTTTAAATACTTGATATTTTTTAACGTGTGTGCTGTATTTTCTAATGATTTATGAAAGACGCTTGTTAAATTAAATGCTCAATTCTTAATGTTAGTAAGAATAACGTCGAAGATTAATGACACTATTTGAATTATTAATAATTAATATTTGGCCTCGATCCGCACTTTTTTCTTAGCTTAGGGGGAGTGTGTTAACATGGGGACATGTTAACTCAAACGTAAAAGCAAGGCTTAAAGACACAAAGAGATGTGCAAGGAACGCTCTAACAGGGCGATTGGGCGCATTAATCTGAAAATAGATAAACATTATCTTAGCAGAAAGGACTTGCATAATGCGCGTTTACAAGCGCAAATTATAAAATAAAACTATTCATATTTTTTTTATATTGAAACAAGACTTCTATTAATTAATTTGTATAATTTTACTTTCGAAAAAAAATTGCTCGTAATTAATATTAATATTAGTCGATTAATTGAAGCACTCATATTTTCGTGAATTATCTCCAGTCGTACGAACTCTAAATTCTCGCAACGGAAACGAGTGGTAATATCGGAAATATCGGACAACGATCCTGACCTTGATTTAGAGAAGCTTTCTTCTGGTCATCGTTGCGCGGGTCAGTTTAACCTTAAGCGATATATAAAACATAGGACATAACCGGATACAGAGAGAAAACTTTTCTCCTGGCGAAGGTTGGGAGACAGGCGGGCGAAAGGAAAGGAAAGAAAAAAAAAAGGAAAAAAAAGAAGAAAGAAAAAGAAAACGGATCCCCCGGTGAGAGGAGAGCACGGTGAGCGAAAGCACGAGGATCATGGGCGGTTTGGGGTGGCGAGGGAGAGAGGTCGGGTGGCGAGCAATAAAATCAAGCACCGGGGCTGCAACCCTTCCGCCGGAGTTGAGTCGTAATCTTGCCCGCTGCCAGAGGGTCGAGGCCTACGAGATCTCATTTTCTTTTCCGCCGGAGTAATTAATTAGCATTACGTTGGCAATTCGTAGAAGCTAACTTTAACACGTTTCATATAGTGACGTCTGAATAAACAATATTGCCGAAGGGAAATTCATTTGACAGTGAAAAATAACGCGCGATATATATAATTATATAAATTAAATTTGAACGTTTACAAGTAATAATATAAATGCTATTAATTACGAAAAAAAGGGAAGCTAAGGATTTTTCTATCGTATTAAATTATTATTATTACTCTTTCTTTTTTTTTTTTTTTACTTTTTTTAAAACATCGACGGAGTGATGTAACACATTGCTAGCATTTCCTCGGAGTTATTACGCGAATTATATTTTTCTATCTGTAATTACTCAGTTTTTCATTGGAGATGCGCAGTGCACACTTCGGTTATAAATAATTCCGATCTGTTTTTACCCGTAGTGAAATCATTAGGACGTGGAAGCTCAGCTATTCGTCGTCTTTCGTACACTTTTAATGGCGGATTTTCTCCTTTAACATTTACAAACGCCCTTCCTCCTCTCACCGCGTAATTGCAGGACCCGCTGAAAGTAAATGCACGTGAATGCAACGAAATCCGTCCCGTCGTCCGATGGAGGAAGAATTTCCTCAAGATTGAGAGAGGGTGGGTAACCGGAGTTAGGGGAAGAGACGGAGGTACTGCACTGGCTGTTCAAATTAAGTACCGCCTGGTAATTTGAGGTATTGATTTTTATAGCTTCTCTCGGTAGGCATACATTAAAGTTCTCCCTCTTTGTCTCTCACCCCTGCAACATCCACCCCTTCGTGAGCTCTTCTCTGTGGGGAGCGACGCGAACAGTGGCGGCGGTGCTCGGCGATCGTCCGACTCTCTCCACTTTCCGCCCCTTTCTTTTTCACCCTTTTCATGAAAATTCGCGACGATACGTGCTTCTTGCGCGGTGCCGCTTACGTCCCTCACGTCAATTAAACGATTCTATACGAGAAAGAATTAATTTGCGTAATAAAACACGATTCGCTAGCAATTAAGCAAATTCATCCTATTCGCGGCGCACCGAAAGAAAAACTCAGTTACGTAAGTAATCGAGGTAGTTGATACTCACCGGTTTTTGCTTTACCGAGTAATTTAATGGTTTCGATATATGCATGAATCGCAATTTATTTGTGCAATTTTCAACCTTTAATTAAAAACAATTTCAAGTATTTCATCTTCATGCAAAATATGTGCAAGGAATATATCGTGCTTTCTGCACGGCAGAATCCGCGAAGGTATTCGATCGTTTTGTCTGTCTCTTGCACGTTTATGAAATCACTCCGCGAAGAGATCTCGCGGCGCGGCTGAAATTATTTCTCGCCCATGACAGTCGTAGCGCAGACGGGACGAGGCCTAAATGAAACGCATGACGGCAAAGTTACGCTGAAGACCGAAGAAGGTCAGGGGTGAGAAGTTCGATGGAAAAGTGGTCGGATGACACGTGATCCGGTGGTAAAAGACGGGGAAAAGGTCGCGGAAAGCCACGAGCGGAGGCTGTATACGGTCCGTTTACTCTTCCTCCGTCTCGATGTCGGTATATAGAAGCAAAAAGAGAGAAGAGAAGAGGGAACCTCTCCCGTTCCCAGTTCATATGTGAGCGTCGATTTCGCGGTCCGCTGCGCCGCGTGAGTGGTTTGCCTGCCGCTTAAAAGATCCGAGACACGGCTGTAGCGATGGGTACTTGACACCGCGCAAACTCACTCGAACAACTCGCCGAACGACGGATCAGATACGATCGCTGTAGAAATTTATCGCGGACAATGGCAATTTTTAAGAACACGTTTCGCAGTCAAACTTGAATTTATTAAAAAACAAAAAAGAAAAAAAAATTAACATTTAATGTAACAGATATTTATTTTTATTTTTATTTTTTTTTTTCACATTTTTGCAAAAGAATTTTTACCGTAGATTATTAATATGTTTAATAATTTCGTGTGTCTGATCGTCGTTCGACATTTGTATGGGAAATAATCGCGAGTTTACGCACGTAGAGGGTATCCGTAGGCGGAACGCACAATTTTGAAAAGATAGAACGTTTAGTCATGACGCTCGACGTCATGTATACATACCGATATAAAGGAGATACCGGATACATAGGTATAGTAGCAAGGTGAATAAAAGATTTCTTAAAATGATTTGCCCCGACAACGTACGTATTACCTGAGCTTCTAAAGGCAGCGACGTAAAGGCTAGAGCGTCGCACCTGTTGCTTCAGTTCTCAGCACCAAATCGAAGACCTCGGCTCCGACGAGATACCATAAAATGGAATTTCATAAAGTGGAGAAGCATCCGCACAGTTTACCTGCGTTATATATTTTCGCGTGATATATACACGTGTGCGTATACACGAGCGAACGTGATTTTAGATTGATTTACAGCTTTGATTTATCTTCCGCTACGTCGTAATATCGCTAAAACGTTGCAATTAATGCGTTAGTCACAAACTTTGTTTTACAACAGCGTGAACGATCGTAAGACATTTCCAAACGACGGCGCGCGTTCGAACTAAAGATAAGACGCGATTAAAATATTACTTTATTACCACGTTCTTTAATAATAAAATTTGCTTAATTGTTAGAAAATCGTAAGAAAAAAAAAATTAATTTAACGTAGCAAATGCATATTGTTTGCTACGTAAAAATTGTTGGAGATAAAATGAAAGATTAAAGCTTCGTGAGGAATGTTGCGAGAAGAATGGTTCGCTGGTACGAAATAAACGCTCGTTCGAATCCATCATTACCTGTGCGCCGTATGGCGTACCTATTCCACGGGACGAAGTAAAAAATGCTGATGCCAGGCCAGCGTGGGGTCCGAGGCTTATGCATGCTTCAGGAACCCGGACACTTCGGATTTAACGGAGAACTCGCACGAATAAACAATCGTACCTCCGTGGGTGCTGCCTTATTAAAGGTCGTGGAGAAAAAAGGGACTCGACCGTGGCACGCAAACGATTAATGTCGTCCGGTGATAAGCGCGCTAACTAAGGGCGCCGTAATTAGCGCGTCACCCCTACCGTCCACGTGATTATTATTATTCTCGCGTGAGGACCGTCCCGGAGACATAATTGAGATATATCGCGCGAAAGGATCGGCCGAGCACGGGGAAGGGGGAGGGCTGATATTTCGAGGCGAGCACACGAATCGCGCGTTTCAATTACGGAAATCTGCGAGAAGATCAAACGGGTGAAACCGGCCTCGGTAAACCGCGATTCCTAATCGCGGCGAATAGCGCAGCTCGTGGAATGCGTCAAACATCGGGACGCTGCATTTTTCAATTTTTTTTTCTCGTTTAATAATTTTTTTAACGTACAAGAAAGCATCAATCGCACAAGAAACCCATCAATTTGCAAGAATTTTTCTGAAATTTGCGTGAAAATGAAATAAAGGAAGAAAGCTTTGTGAAAGTAAACGAATACTTTTTTTTTTTTTTAACTGGTCTAACATTTTATAACTTTTCTATTATTTGACTTGACTTCTATTTCAAATTTAATTAATTTCCTTCTCGTTACACGCGAAATACCAGCATTGTCGCTTTGATCCTGAGGTTAGATGTCGCACCTCTTTAAAGGGCAATTGGTCAGGAATGAAACATACCATTATTTAAGTGTTGAGTCACTCTGTCAGTTTACAAAGTTCTCTCGAAATTGATGGCTTCGGATTAGTCGTGTTCCCTGCCTAGTCAACTACCTCCGTTAAATTCTCACGTTTTGAGTCAATCGTGCAGTCGCTCTAATCTCGCGTGCGACAGCCTGCTTCGATTCATCGACCGTCCGACCGCGGATCGTCAGATTTTTGTCTCCCCGATTCTTCGAAAAATAGGTAGTGTCATTAATAGCGCGACGAGCAACAGGAAATCCGCGTTCTTGGCGACGAAAAAACCCATCATCAGGCGACCGGGTACACATAACCGCGAAAGAAATTGCCGTCATTCGCAAGTAGTAATCTTTCCGCCCAGGCAATATATCCATTATTTGCCGACGTGGTATTTCGTACCGAACTGCGTGGTGCGCGACTTTCGCAGTTTCCTCCTCGTCTCTCGTCCCATCTTACGCCTGATTCTCATCGCGAAAACGAGTGTGGAGAATTTCGTAATTTCGCAAAACTTCTCACGCGAGCAAAAGAAAGAAAAAAACGCGCGCGACAATTTATTTTAGAAGTAACGTGGCAAAAATCTGTAAAATATTTTTAATACTAGAAGAAACCATGCACGCTAATTTTTTAAGAGTCCCCAATTAGTCACTACGAAAAAAAAATCATGCGACTTACCAATCTGCATGAGCTTCAGCGGAGTTGTAAAATTCTGCCGGTGACTGTAACATAGAAAAGAAAATATTAATGTAGACATGTCAGTTAATTAATGAGATTAATAAAAAAAAAAAAGATTTTTTTTTTAATTTATACTTACTTAAAAGTTGCTCCGCCGATGCATGATGCCCTTCCCGGGCCTGCTCCTCCTCTCAGATGGGACGTGTCGAGTCATCCTTCCGCGCACAAGTCACTCGCGAACGCGACCGGGTGAAGTTACAATCGCGAAAATTATCGATCACGCTCGCGCGTTTCTGTCCGGCACTCGCGTTTAGAAAAAACCGTCCGAATACTGTACGGAACTCCCGGAACGACCGACGAACCGGCTGCGGTTCGTATAATTAATAATATCGGCGGTGACGACACTCGTTAATGACCGATAGATGCAGCTGCGTCGATCTGTAACAAAAAAAATATATATATAATTTAATAAACGGTATGAATAGAATCGATTAATTCAGGCGTTACACCAATTTTTTACAGATAAGATAAACATAATATATGTACATATATTTAAGTATCTGCCACATTTTATCAGTTATCTCATCTAAATTTATCACACTTTAAATTTGAAAGCCGCTCTCCAAACAAACGGTCGAATCGCACGTGAAGAATGTAAAAGAAAAATTCTCGTTCGTCTATATTAGGTGATGTAACAGGTGTGACTTCGTTCTAGCCTTTCTGAAAATTTGAAGTTTACTTTTGCACCCAAAAAAAAAAGGAAAAAAAAAAAAGAAGAAGAAGAAGAAACGGATTTGTGAAGCGAGAGTAATACGACTTGAAAATACATCGGCTGCAGGCACCTCGTTTTAAGTGCTCGTTAACACGTGAGCATCGAAAGGTTTCGTCGCGCAAACAGGTAGAGATTGCTACGGCTAGTCTTCGTGCCCACACACACGTTATTCTCGTTTACGAGGCTGTACGTGTGTGCGTGCATGCATGCACGTCGTGAATCTGTATCCGAGAGGTGGCGCGGAGCAGGTTTTCGAGCTGATATCATTTGTATCTCCCGCGGCCACGACCCGGAGGCCTCTCGCACCTTGGCGTTTCCCTTCACCCCCTACATGGCTCCCTTATCCCCGGGAATCGTCTACGTGGTATTTATTTCGCGTGGGCTTCCCTCTGACTTTATATTTGGATATCACGTATGCTTTTAATGGTAGCGGTGGATCTCGCGTTATGCACGTCTACGTCAGACACGCCATTTACCCGCGATGGGCGCGGAATGAACCGCGTCCGGGATAATTCAACACCTGAAACCGAATGCGTGGCGGTTGCCGGTTCTCATATGCGTGCGCCTAAGCGTCGGCGCTGACGGAACGTCAACGTTATCGGAAGAGAACTGAAAGGCGCAGTTACGTTTTCTTCTAAGCTCCGACAGGTGTTTTCACGTTACGTCAACTCTCATTAGTACATTTTTACCGTAAGCGTCTGATAACATTTGGTGCCTTAGCCTATCTCATTATGCAGACCACATCATTACCCGTTCGGCCCGTCTTGCCACCGCAACTTTCACGATTCTATAATAATGTAAAATATTCATGTCATAGAAATCGCGTTGTTTTTCAAGCGAAACGAGAATGGACGCTTCTAGCAAAAATGTAAAATCGAAAAATCACGGCGCGCCCAGAGATTATAGTCCATTTAGCCTAATGGTTAAGGCAGCCCCTGCACGGAGGGCGGGCCGCGAAAGAAAGATGAGGCCGCGTCCGCGATCGTGACTGCCCGTGACATACACGCTCACGTTATACATACATCTCTTCCCCCCTCGTGCTGCCGCGCGGCGGCACGGTCTTTCCACGGAGAAGACGAGGCGCGTTCGGTTACTACAACGATCGTACTACCGATGAGCGCCGTTCTCGTTCGCCCGGTGAATCCGCCTCGCGCGGCCGTTACCGATAAAAGTCCTTATCCGGGCGTGTATCATCGCCGTTCTCGAGCGAGCGAGCGGGCACGCCGTTGCGCGCGAGGTGACGATAAAAATTATTGCAGGGTTGGGATCAGCTCGGCGAGGACTCGCGTGATTTTCAATAATTAATCGGGCCGTCCTCGCGCGCTCACGTTACGCACCGCATTCGCTCCTCAAAATATCATCTATCTGATTAAATCGGACGCGCCGGTGCTCACGTCCATATTCCGCTTGATCACGCTCCTCGTGCATGCCCGCTCGGAAAAGTAATACACGCTTCGAGTCTGGATATGAGAGGGATTCTCAGTTCGAGGCTCTCTCCTCCCGGGCTCTCCCGACAGTCGCGAGTTATTATCGCTGTAATGGCTCCTCCGTTGGCCAGCAAACTATCGACATCTAAGCATCTCGCGCGCGGCGGATGATAACGAGAATTATTACCCGGGCGATCATGATGCCCGCGGCGTAAATCATACATCGTGCGACCGCCGGGACAAAAATTACGGCCGCGAACGCTCCTCGCATCGCCTCGCGCCCTTCGCTCTTTCGCCTTCACCCCTTTCCCGAGAGGGAGCGATGATAAAAGTTGCACGAACCCTTGGCACGCTCTATAAAGATTTTAACCTCGTACAGATTGCGTTGACGCGTATCTCAGATCCCCGGCGACACGGTAGAATCTGCCGTAATAACTTTTTTTGTCGGCTGCAAGGGTCAAGTCGTCCCGATTACGAGAGATTTCTTGCACAACCGTTCCGTCGTGTGCCTTGTAATATTCGACGCCCGTTGCGCGTTTAATCGGGGCTGCCTTCGCGACCATAGAGCGACGTAATGTAAATCAACCCGTCAATGTCGAGATAATTTTCTCGATTATTGAAATTTTCTTTATTCCACAGTTTTATGTTATTCTTCCAATGTTTTAAGATAATTAATATTATCTCGTCAGAGAGACAGATATTTTCCAGTAACACTGATTCAAATTTGACAGCAGTCTTATCTTTTTGATCGGTCCGGGGGTGTACCGTTACGTAACGTATCGAACAACATTTGAGGCGAGCCGTAAATGATAAATTTAACGTCGGGAATATCGAATAACGCACGCGAGGGCGCAATTTCGCAATCGTATCGACCACGACAGTGCCACCGCATGTAGCTCTTGATCGAATTGCACCTTCCGAGTGCGGCCGATACGAAACCACGTGTCACGTATTATCCGCGATGCGTTTTCTCACGCGGCCGATGGAATCGATCGAGGCGAAAGATACCGGCGAAGTGCGGGCGGGGAAGGTGAAGCCGGACGGGGTAGGGGTAACACAAGATCTTCATCTGTAACATCGCAAATTGAACGAGGGTTCGGTACGATCGCCGAGTCGTACCGCAAGTAGTCGATGCATATCTACGGCGTGATATTGCCCGGTAATACACGTATCGGCTTGATTTAAATTACTTCGTCCACTTCCCTGTTATTGGAACTCGGCGTCCTCAGCCAGCGATAAATTAGACGAGCGTTACGTGCGGATGTTCGCGGATTCGAGCGTTACCTTGTTATTTCCGTCTTCTCGTCATGCGTCGCGCGATATCACATTTTATGCTCTATGGGATATTGCTAATTTTACGGTAATTAATACACATATGACCGGCGCGGGTTCGTCGCTCGTAGATTACGTCACAGAGCGCGACGTTAAGGCGGCGAGCTCGGAAGATCGAGCTGGTCCCCCGCGCACGTACGTACGCTGCTTGCGAAGCGTGTAAGATTTCCTTAATGGAACTCGCCGCGATCTGGCGAGGGCGTGATACTATTTCAATATCGGCCTACCTGCTGTTCTTCCTGTACATCGTGCCCCTACCGTTGAAGATCTCTCGGAAAGCGAAGTACGCTTCATCGCCATGCGTGGCTTTCGCTGATAGAATAAAATCTTGCGGTCGGCGGCATTTGATTTACGTTAAAAATGATTAATTCCGATTTCGTGCGCGAGCTAACTGGCAATTTTCCGCGGCACTCGATAGATACGATCTGTCGATTGATACGCGAGATATTAGAGACATTTTGGTAATATTAATTTTTTCTACCTATTCTCGCTGTTTTTAGAAATTAAATCTCGTTTATATTATTAAACCGAGTTCGTCGCTATTGTTTTTTCTGTAATACGAGATACTCGCGGATCTTCGTCGAGGGCGCATAAATTGCTTAATTGTTTAAAGCTTAACAATGAGACAATTCTTGCGTTATAGGTTGCAAGAAGTCTATCTGTTCCGTGAGATTTTCACAAATTCCTCTACGTGGAAGTTGCGTCTATACTGTTTAACAGGTGTGTTTCGCTTCGTAAAGCAAGGGATGGGCACCGTGCACATGCAGATTGCGGTCGCTCGTCTTTCTCTATTGTTTTTCCTTCCCTTCCTCGCCCCGCGCCCCCCCGTCGTCACTGACATGCTCTCTCATTCCGTCACACGCATGCGGTGCCACAATAGATGTCCCTTTCGAAAGGTAACGGCGCTATAACTGTGAACGCACTGAACATTTGTAAGTAGCAAATAGGCAGGTAGAGGCGCAGTGCCTTAATTGTCGCCTTCCTTCTTGAGATTGTATGGCATGCCAAGCATGAAGTAACGTCGGCTCGTATGGAGAGTCATCGTCGAGGATGCGAAACGTTCCCTCCGCAAGGGTCAAACGGTTCATTAGCGCCTTACCAATCTACTCCCGAAATGCGCATTGAAAGCTCCGTCTCGCGGCCTCCTCGAAATCGATCGCTCTCGACTTATACGGATCACAGATGAACGCGTGGAAGAAGAGGCGTGAAAAAAAGGGAGAATGTGACCGATGGCGCAATAAAGCTTCTACAGAGAGCGATAATACCACTTTGGTAGACTTTATTCCGTTAATCGGATTTTTTTTTTTTCCTTTTTTTTTTTTTTCTTTCGTTCCGCCTTCGTGAATATGAGATCAATGATTAAGCTTTTCTCTGAGAGTCCGCCGCTTCTTTTTTCGAATAATTTTTATTTTGTTACTCCGGGCTAATAAATTTTTCTTACGCGCGACGATTTCTTAGTTGTGATCGGTGATATCAAATGTGTCTCTAATGGGGATAGGACTCGAGAGAAATTTTGCGCGGCCGTACAATTTCGGTGTCGTCGAGAGAAACTTTAGAGATTTTCCGAGATGCCACGCTGATTCTCGTCAGACGTCGACCGTGACATAGAACTTGCGTGCCGATCGAAGGCATGGTCGCTCTTCTAACAGAGGGCAGAAGGCGCGGCGTCTGTCAGGTACGTTTAAAGACAAGTTAAAGACTGAAATTACAGCTAAGCGCAATCTATCTAGTCTTGCAAAATTTCTTCCCACGTTTACGGACCTACATCAGTCCGCAACATAGAGACGAGACCTTTGTATTCATAAATACACCCGCTATGTATAAGTGCTGCATGAGAGCAATAATAATTTTCTTAGGCAGGTTCTACCAAGGTTATTAAAAAAAAAAAAAATAAGGATTAATTCTCCTTCTCTCTCTATCTCTCTCTTGTGCATTTGACTAGATTTAAGCTTGCATCAATCGCATCACGATCGCATTTACTTTGCCTCGCGCGGGGTGAAGTAATCGGTGGCGAATGGTAGCGAAGGAAGCACGTGAGGACGAAGCGAGCAAGGAGGAACTCGAATAAAAGAGGAAGGAAAGCGAGGTAGTGTCTCATCCAGAATGTCGTGGTGCAGGGTGCGGAAAGAGGGGGGGGAGGGGGAAGAGATGTCTTCTCCAAGCAGGCCGCCGCCGCCGTCGTCACCGCGGCGCGTTAAGGCCAGTAGATATGGCCTAAGTCGCCGGACGCGAACAACGGACGTTCAAGCGGAGAGCTCAGTGATTACGAGGCTGATTGGCCGCCGCCGAGATGAGACGGCGGCGTCCGTCTTGTCGACCGCAGCTCGTGACGGAAGAAACACGCGCTCTCGAAGGGGGAAGCGAGAGGGAACGAGCTTTTCTTATTTATTCGTACCGCCGTGCCATACGCTGCCGGCCGCGACTGCAACCGGAATATAGTGGCGTATGCGATCGGGGGGAGAAAGAAAGAGGAATACACTTCCACCGCGAAGCCCGTATATAATTTCATATCGCGGCGACCCGGTGCGCCGCGTAGGGATAGGCGCCACGCCCACCTGTGTGTCTCTTGGGCGCCAGCCCAAGTCGCGTCTCCTTTCGCTGCACCGCAGCGCTTGATGCTGCCGTGCTCCCGCTGCTCTCTCGCTCAAATCTTTGTGCCGCTTCGGTTTGCTAGCTCCCTGTGGACGATTCCGTCGGGCGATGTAAGCGTTTAAAATTTCGAACGTACCCTTTTTTTCTTATTAATTTTCGGTTATTAGTCAGACATCAGAAATATTATACACGTATGCTGTTATTGTACGTATGTGTTACGAGCTTATTAAACACGACGGCGAGAAGTCGAATATAAACGTAGAGATGTGGAGGTGCACTTCGAGGCTGGACCGCGGCAAAAGTGCCTTGCGGTCGCGTCTCCGTGCACGCGTTTCTTTCCTATTCCGTTTCTTATTCGTTACACGGGGGCCTCTCCGATCTCGCGTTTCTAACATCGCTGTCACCACTCTATCAACTTCGTTCTATTCCACCCGTCGCTCGAACCCGCTCAATTTCCGCCGCGAATACCGCGAATCTGCTAAACCGCTGCGCGTGACGACCTAACTGCTTTTCGTTTGAAGCCTTAAGGCCGTCTCCGCGAAGCCAAATGGGTCCTTGTCCTCCCTTGTCCTCTCTCCACTTCCTCTTGCGCGCCACCCGCGATTCTGCGCTCGATTCCGTTTAGCACGATCCGCAAAATGCACGAGTACGATGCCCCCGTCTTTTTTCTACTTGCCCTTGTTTCCATTTTGTATTTGTACGAAGATCTCTTTTTTTTTGCATAATAAATGCGTACTTGAATAATTTTGGTTAACGATACAAAATTTTTTTTTTTACATTTTACGCTAAAATATGAATTTATTGTTATTTATTTGCTCATATTTTTCGTATTATAAAACAAAATATATTTCAAGCTTTGCAATATGATATTTTAACGTGTCGAATGGAAAGATAATTATAATCAGATTTCACGCAGATTTAAAACACGCATTAAACCACCGTTGTCATATTTACGAGAATATATATTCTTCAGAAAATGGAGAATATAATTATTTATTCATTAGAACCGAGGGCAGAGCAAAGGAGAGATGTGACGGGGTAAAAGCGGGCGGGAAGGACGCAATAGGATAGGTTCAAAGACCAAAGACATTGTCGAAATCTTTAAAGTCTCTCTTCGGAAGACAACGGAAAGTCTATAAAGCATCATAATAGCAATTTGTGCTAAAACGAGAATTCTTTGAATATGTAATGAGAGTTGAAAATATTCGAAGAGGTCGTTAATACTTATGTACACTTACCGTCAGGAATGGCGTTCGTGGTGCTGCGGCGGCGACTGGCGTACGTGATCTTGGCGTGGTGTGCGTCGAATCTCACACGAATGCACGCGCGTAGATGTGTTGCGGAGCACCGGTCACAGAGGATTGAGGAGGAACGCGGCCTATTACACCTCCCTGCACTCGGAGGCCGAGATAGGGGGAAGTCACGTACGCCAGCCGCTCGTCGCAGCGAACGTCATATCTGTCCTTCCAGTGCACAAGAAATTAGAAAAACGCATATAAACTGTCGTTGGAAAATACTCTTAAATCTTCCTGATTTATTACGTTACGTCGAGTGTTAAAATTAAATTGAAAATTATACCGTTTCGTGGATATCGAGCAGCGATATTGAATAATTACTTTACGGTCAGGATTTTATAATCTTTCGTATTAATATAAATATAAATACCGTATTGATAACGTTCCGTTGATATCGATTAATATTTATATAAATGGGAAGGGTTATGAAATTAATACGGCCAGATATATTTATAAAGCATTGATCATAAACGCCAATTCAAGACGTAGGCGAGATTCGTCTTGGATAAAATGTCTTGTGAAAAGATGCTCGAGCGATGCGCCTAAGTAGGTAGTGATGGATGTATAATCAGACGATTAGCGAATTTCGAAAATAACGCGGAAGCAGTTGAATAAAGCACGAGCTCGCCGAGGAGGAGATGATAGAAGAAAAATGCTGATTGAAGGGTTCGCTTTTAATGGATGGAAATAAGGACCTTTCGCGAAGCTATCCGTCGCGACAACACGAAGAGAACCCGAGAGTGAAAGTGGTATGCAACAAAATATTAATGAGACCGTTTAGTCGATCGATTGGTATACGATGTGCCAGAAAGATTCATCGGTCGATTTGTGCGGCTCGTTCGTGCTGCGATTCGTAACCGGAATTGGCCGCGTGAGAGTATAACAAAAGGACAAGCGGTAAAGAAGAGATCGATCGGGAGACCTTGGTGGCAGACAGATGAAATTATATGCGATAAAAATCTGTGAGACGCGTGAGGAATAAATAGATCTCTGAAAATTTAATATATTTCCGTAGCGATATATCTTATAATTTTAATTAAGAAGATTTCTTTTAAACTCGTTTACGGCATTATCAGATATGCTTATGCACTTGCTTTTAAAAGGGGAATCTACCTGAATTCTTGTATACATATGATCCAGTTAAATGGATAGAAACGTGATACAGTCGTGATACATCGAGTAGGCAAACAAATCGCCGAGGGAGCGAACGGAGAAGAAGGGAACTCCTACGGCGCCGAGTTCACGAAGGGCGAGGAGGACGGATAAAAGAAGGACGAAGTACGCTGCCGTAACACCGATCGGGAGACAAAAGGGTGGGAGGACGGGGGAGAGGAAAAAGAAGGGCGGGCGGTAACGTTCTCGCGGAGATACCAGAGCACACACGACGAGGAAGATTATTGTGTAGCGCGAGAGGGTAGGGCATGACCCTGGGCGGCCACGAAGAAGATCGGTACCGCGGCAGCCTCGCCATCCACGTCCATCCGCATGCGCACACGTGTACGCGCGGCGAGCTCACGTGTGCCCTACACACGAAAACCGACACGTCTCGCTGCAGCGGAACATGCGAGGCCGCGTCCGCGCGAGAGAAAGAAAGAAAGGGAGAAGAAAGAGAAAGAGCGAGGAAACCCTATGCATCGTCACGGAATTCTTAATCGCTCTCGATCAATCTTGCAACGTTTGCGTTCGATAACCGCGGCTCGGGCTCACTGATTTGACAGGTGTCGGTCGTGCGATCGTACTCTCGATCTATTCCTGATGCACGTAAATCATCGCCTGCGCCGCGAGAATATATACCCTACCACCGACATGTACTTTGTCGAAAATACCGAATAATTAAACTCAAATTTTGAAGGTTTATATAAGAGACACGATCTATTTAGATTTTTAATTTAATTGTGCGATTGATTTTAATTAAATTGTTTAAAATTTCCATTTTTGATGGAAAGTCGCTCTTATCGCGACTAAGGAACGTTATATATATATATATATATATATATATATGTTTGACATAAAATATCCGCCGTATCTATGCAGGTCAGAGGTGTATAAAATTTTCTCCAAGTACGATTACACGTTGGGTTTGATATTTCACTTAATTCTGAATCTCACATACAGATCCATTATACAGATTATAGCTTGCGGAATGCATACCGACATACAATTAGGTTTGTGCATTACATTCATACGATTCGCATCATAATGCGAATCGAAAAGAAACACTAGGAATCGTGAGACTCCGGGAGATGTGGATGCTAATAAGATTAGTGTATCGTAATACACAAGTAGATAGTAGCAGCGTCTCGCGGATTGTAGGCTTTTACTTCGCTAATTTATCGTTCCGCCAATCTTTCGCCAAATATTATCGCGAGAAATCAGTTATCGCTCCGTGCTACTTTAACAACTAAACAATTCTCACGCGTATCAAGCGATGCGTCACTCACGTTTCTCGCGTGATAAATTCCAACCTGTCGCCGGCGAGGAAAGTTCCTGCCAAAATAATATGCATAACTAGCTGCGCCACTCGGACGAGATAGACTCGTGTGACCTCAGGTACCTCGGTACAATAACTACGCGCGGTCCAGCGCGCCTCGGAGACGGGCGTTACGAGAGCCGGGCAGGCAACAATGCTCGTCATGGATTTCTTAATCGCTCTCGATCTATCCGAGTTGTAATATCCGCTGCGGCTACGCGCGCGGGCGCGTTCTATAGGTTCGCGGCATTTGGACCGTGCACGCGTGTGGACGTACGTAAGCACGTATGTGTATTCTGCATGCTCTTCTTGTTCGGTACCCCGCGCACGGCTTACCCCCTTATTCCACGGGTCAATGGCTCGCTGCCTCGACTGCTCCGTTCCGATCTGCCCGGCGCTTTACTCCTCAGTACAGCCTCCTGTTCCCTTCGCGTCCCGCCCGCCCTCCCCCCGTCCTCCCATCTTCACCCAGTGTCCACCTCTTCGTCTTCTCTTTTACGTGTTATACAATGCCTCGCCTCACTTGGTTCGTTTGTTCTTTCCTTCGTTCGTTCGTGTTACTCTTGCCGAGAGAGCGGCAAACCCCGACCGTTTCGGAGACTTCAATGCGCGACAGCTCCTCTTTTCTCGTCTTCTATCTCCGTCCTTATCAGTTTCCTTTCGCTCTTCCGTTCTCGCCCCCACCCGCACCCGGAATACCCGCGCGCTCCTCTCTTTTCCGCGGCTCCGTCCCTTCCTCTTTCCGACCCGGCGCGTTTCCACGGTTAACAGGTATTTTCGGAGCAACGCCTTTCGGTTATCGATAGCAGCTCTCTCATGTTGAATGAATATGTGTCTACGCTTTTTTATAAATTATTTTTTCTTTCTTTCTTTTTTTTTTGTTTTTAGAATGTATTTTATATCGTATTTTTATTAATGCGTTTTTACAATTACTAGAAGAAACTATGCGCGCGTTATTTTTTAAGAGACCCGAATTACAAGCTACGAAAAAAAAATTATGCGACTTACCAATCTGCATGAACTTCAGCGGAGTTGTAAAGTTCTGCCGGTGACTGTAACATAAAATGGAAAATATTAATGTAGACGTGCCTCTGTATATTAGTTGATAAAATTAATAAAAAAAAAAAAGGTAAAAGTTTTTTTTTAATGAAGATTTTATTTAATAAAATTCATGCTTACCTAAAAGTTGCTCCGCCGATGCAGGATGCCCGTCCCGGGCCTGCTCCTCCTCTCAGTTTGCGTGTCGAGTCATCCTTCCGCGCACTGGACACTCGCGAACGCGCCCGATAAATTAATGTGACAAAAACTAATTTTTTATTGATCACTCTCGCACGATAGTCCACGACACTCCCGTTACAAAATTTTTATATAAAAGAATGACGCCCGTAATACTTTGCGGAACTCCCGAATCGACCGACGAACCGGCTGCGGTTCGTATTCGTATAGTTTCGGCGTGCGACACTTTTCTTCTTCCACTTTTTTTTCAACGGAGATGTCAAGATGCTCCTTCGACGAAAGTCTTTCTCTGGATTTCCATCTGAAACAAAAAAAGTTATATTTTATTAGCAAAAATAACGAAATAGATTCAAACAATGACAAAAATTAGATATTAATTTAAATAATCAAAGCGTTCTTTATGAAAAAAATTTTTTAATAGGTGAACGAGCGATCGAACGATCACAAATGCGTCGAGATATATTTTTGCGCTTCGCGGGGATTTAACGATCGGGCGCGGATTAACGACGATGTTTCGATGGCCTCAGCGAGAGACCGACTTCGTTGATGGCTCAATTGTTTCCGACGAATGAACGATCGTTTTTACTGCCATGGCTGGCATCTAATTGCGTCCACGTCGCGATTCCATCATCACGCTGGAACACTCGGCGTTTATGCTTCCTTCGAATTGTTGTCGCTCGTCACGAACGAGATATATATACGCGAAGACGTGTACAAACGACAGCGCGGGTGCTGTGCACCTTCCTTTACGACGGCCTCTCGTTTATATTACGATGTAACTACGTGCCGGTCGTTTTTAACGCGCCGCTCGGTATATTCCTCTCGTGACGCGCAAGATTTCGATTTGGGCATGAACCCTTTCGTCACGCATGACATAAAACGGGCCAAGTACGTGTGCGAGTATCGGCCGCGCGCGCTGCGTCACTACGTCGGTGGACGGAGGTGTAATAAATCTCGAACGGCCGTCGTTTTAGCTCCATCGAGTATCAGGTCTGCTCCCCGTCGGGAAGCAGGTACGGAAGAAAAAAATTAAGAAAGAATAAGAAAAAAAAATCGCGTGTCCCTGGAAAGAGCGAGCGAAACAAAAGCAACCGGGATCGTCCCTTCCAACGCCCTCATAACCGAAGATGAGACGGTTCTAAGAGAGATAGTATGCCACTTTTTGCGAAATGCTTCACCGAGCTTCCTCGACAGTCCAGTCAGTCAGGAAACGATCCGTACGAGATGGTCTTACGCGCCAGGACCGAACAATACACATCGTGTGCACCGGTAAGGCCGTGGGGATCAAAAGTGCAGCGTCGTGATTGCATCGGGTCCGCCAAAGAACAAACATCCACCGATACTTTGTACTTACACGACTTTATGAGCAATCAGCCGGCGCTGCCCCGCGCAAATTGTTTGTTCCTCAAACCCATTTAGCTCCATTCCGTGAAATTCTACTCGAATAATCACAGCTTCAGTGCCTGCCAATTACGTTTTTGCGGAGCCGTACAAACGCGCCATGGTAACGTGTATATACGCGTTCGCCGCACATTGTTTCAAGGAAGTCCGCGCTGCTCGCGGTATATGGATACGATATTGTTGCTCCGATTCGACGAAACCTACGAGCCAACATTCCGCCGGTTGCATCGCGCGAAACCGTTCTCTCATGCGCACCTGACCGTGAGTAGTACGAATGAAATAGAAACAGAGAGAGAGAGAGAGAGATAGAGAAAGAGAGAAAGACGTTTTCGCTTTTACTCATCCAGGGAAATATCTCGGCAAAAAAAATTGAATAAAGATATTCGGAGCGGCAATCGGAAATATGTATTGAAATCTATGCAGTAAAAATCTTGTGAGCAGTGTCTTTGTTGTTCTTACAGCTTGAAGCATTTGCACAGTGACTTGAATGTATTTGAGGCATTAAGTGGAGATTAAGTCGATAAGATCGCGGCGATAATCAATCTTCCACCGAAGACTATATCACGGTGCTCGCCTTGATTGGGCGGCGAAACAAAGCGTAACAGATGCCATTACTTCCTTTCGTCCACGGTTGTGTGAAACAGATCTAGCGGATGCAACAACAATCGGAATGTTAAATGTCTTTGAAGCATCCGTCTCGACAGTTACCGAGAGGAGTCGTCGATATCGGTTATAGAAAAAGAAAATAGATAATCGATCGGAGTCCGTCCATTTGATCTCTTTGCCGTATTAATCCGCATATTAATTCCGCGCTGAGCTGCGCATTCGAGGCGTCTCGTTTGTTTACGATCACGGTTATTCAATTCGCATAACGTCAAATTGAGAAAATGTTCTTCTGGTTCTCGACACATGCGTCGCGCCTAATTTTATAATTGTTCACAGTCGTGTCGATTACGTGGTCAAAAAAAAAATTTTTTTTTTTAATTTTAATTCGCTGAATAATCTTTAATATATCTTGTTTCTGATATAGCAAAGATATTTAATATACTAGCGCCATTACCAGATAGACGCGCAAGATCGATATTTACCAGTAATAGTGCTGCCGCGTAACATCGAGAGAGGTCACACCGTCTGAACTTCTGTCGCTAACATTAACAAGTATCATGGTCGATGTGCTTAATACTATGGTATTAACTTAACGTGCGCTAAGTAATAGCTAAGATAAGTCAAGCTCTAGCAGTGTGGTACTAAGTAGGCGTGTGGCATATTATCAGCGCAATTTGTCATTTATTATCTAATATTGCGATCTAACCGGGTATTGTCCGATCAGCTTCGCCCGCGAAGCCGACGAATCGTGCATATTCTCATCAATGATTTAATGACGTGTTATATCGTCGAAAATAATTATCGAAATAATAACACACGTTCGAAATTTTATTCATTTTCCTGGCCTGAGATAATACGTCAGATTCATGATTTTACGTTAAACAAATTGTGTGAGTGATAAATTAAAATAATTAAGTGTACGTCGACCGTGGAATACGTCGGCGAGAGGAAACGGTAGGGCGCTGACAGATATTAATTTGTAATAGACGCATCGGAAATCCGTGGCTCGATCTTAGCCGCCTCGGAGGGGCTCGACGCAAAAATGAGAGCGATCTTCCGGATACGAGAAACCCCGCGTCCGATGTGCTCGACACGCCGTCCTGTTGCTCCGTCCGTTGCGCGTCCTATCTCGGCGCACTCCGGTGGAGAAACAAGAAACAAACTGTAGCATCTCGGACCGGCCGGCGTGGGCTTCCACTTGTGGGAACCATCGTGCGCGCCGTGGCGTGCTCTCTGGACCACGAAGTGAAAGGTCTGACTCGGAGTTAACTGACTGACTCGCAGTGTATTTGAGGTGTACCGGTCGTGTGGTGCAAGGTGATGTATCCCTCTACCGTTTTCTCCCGCGTGTACCGTAAAGACTCGGAAGAGAGAGCGAGAGAGAGAGCGAAAGAGATGCACGGCTATACGCACGTGGAGCCGCGGAATATGCGTAGGTATGTACAGGCATCTGTGTGCTTTGCACTTGCCCGTCGTTGTTACATATGTATTGTACGTGCGTACATAGTATATAAAGGACGTTACGGCCTCCGTGGTAATCGCCCATAAACCACGAAACTATCCTTACATACGCGCCGAGCTACTCCCCCACCCGCTCCTCCGGTTGGTCCTGCAGCTGCACTCAATCTTCTTTGTCTATTGGAATCGTTTCGGCTTCCGCGGATACTCGGGAAAGTGGATATGCAGGATCTTGAGAAGGCGCAGAAAGACGAGCGCGTATCTTGTGTACATCGGAACAAAGCCTCGCATTGTCCTCTCGTTACGGGCTTATCGCGTTCGGTGGTAATTAGTCAACGGGGGGTGGATCGTTTTGGCTCGGTTCCGTTATGTACTTTGCACCGATATTCCAAAATACATTTTCACGCATTGTTTCCGGTACCATTGCTTTGAATACACAAATTACTGCCGTATATATCGGAGGAAAAAAAAGTTAGAATAAAAGTCAGAATTGAAAATGAGTCTCATTTGCGACATTGCACAAAGAGCTAATAAGGATCGATTGTTCCACTCGGCGATTAATTTTCCCGTGAGTTGACTCTATTGTAACTACGTCTCCAGCGAGCTACAGCAGCATCAATTCACGAAGCTCCTTCGTTTAAATCAACATTTAACGATCTTATTCAAAAATTAACCCCCTTCCCCCGAAATTATTCTTACGTCTGACTATGCAACATTTTTTTTTTATTCGCACGCTTTCTCGAAACAGTCGATCGATAGAAAGAAGAAAAAAAAAAAAAAACGAACCGTAAGTTAGCTGATCTGAAATCGCGCGGCATCTCACGAATTTTCACCTCGGGATTAATTTTTTTGGTGAAAAAAGGAAGACACGCCCGAGACGAGCGTAGCGAAACGCGCGAAAGACCAAAGACAACGCCCTTAGGTATTTATATACGATGTTGGTGGTAAAGATGAGAAGTAAGAAGCGGGAGGTCGGGGCCCGGCGGGGATGTGCGGAGGATGGTCGAGGGTGGCATAAAGGGGGGAGGATGGAGATGAGGACGAAGGCGTGGGTAGGGAAGGAGGGACAGAGCCGGCTAGGTATGTATAAGCAGAAGAAAGCGCGGGTCGATTAAAAGTAGCGAGGGTGTTTCTCCTCTCGTTACCGGAGAGCGAGCGAGTCGAGGCGAGGGAGAGATAAAAGCCGGGCGAGCGAGAGGGGAGGATCGAGGTAGGAGGACTTGGTGGAAAAAGGAGAGCAATCGCCCGGGAGAGAGACGGACCTAGAGGGTGATCTAGATGGCCGCGAGAGACAGAGACGAAGGGGGGAGTTGCGCGACGTGGAAGTAGGAGACCGCGAGACGAGGATGAGGAATATACGACTAGGGAGAGGCGACAAGGGAAGAAGGAAGAAAAAGGTCTGTAAAGCGAACGCGACCAAGAGAGATGGAAAGGCGCGGTTCCAATCCGAGAGGGTTCGAGGAACGGCGCCTTCGAAACGGGGGTGGGTGACGCAAGGGGCAAGGACCCACCGACTTAAGAATCTCGACCTTTATTTGGATTTAAGCAAGGAAAGGGTTGTACGACACGTTGGAAGCTGTGACGGGGGTGGACGAGGGGGGGGGAGGTCCCGGAGGGAGAAACGCGGACGGGCTCGCTTGAGATGGCGAACGCATACGGAAGAAGCCCGGAGGTACGCGAATGTAAATTTTACGATCAAAGTGGCGGATTAATACGACGGCGATGCGCCGTCGCGCTTACGGCGGGAGGGAGAAAGGGACGTTCATTCGCGGAAAACATCCGGATTGGCGAAACACCAATGACGATCTCGTCGAAATCGACTAATCTGCGCCGAGTCATTCTAAAAATTATTAACGATCCTCGAAGTCGCATTTTACTCACGAAATATGTCATGCTTAGGTGAAAAAATATCGTCGCTGTTGAGATTCGAGTCGCTTCCTCGTGCAGTTAAACAGAGAAAAGGGTCAGAAGATATCGCCGCTCTCTTGGCCTTTAATATAATACAGGGCAGCTTTAAATTCTTCTTCCTTGGTAATCTTCTTTCAATCATCGGAGAAATTCGTTGCCTCGTTGCCTCGACACGTTCATATTTCATAGTTATTTTTTGTATCGCTCGAAAGTAAGAGACATATTCCCGAATTTGCGAAGTTCTTTTAATTAATAATTAAATTCAACGTCCCGCGAGACAAATTCTTTGTTAGAGATGGGGAGGGGGTGAGAGGGGCGGTAAGGTGAATGAATGAATGAAGTTTGAGTACGGAAATACTTTCCCGCATCTGCTGCGCTGCTTTATCAAACGAATCGTTTGAAAAGCGTGCGCGCCAATGGTGAAGACGAAAGAGGGAATCACGAATTTCATCTCTAAGCCATCGACGGCCCCGGCCATCAGCTGCCTCGGAGTTAAACTTTAATTTAACGCATCACGGACAGCCGTACCCTTGTTCCTTGCGTCTTCTCGCTCCTGTCGCCTTCCGTCTCGCCGCGGAGCCTATCCCGCGCGGAAAAAAAAAAAGTCTACGTTTCATGTAGATCGTGACCGATGTGGTCTCACTCCCGATTACCACTTCGCGCTTCTGTCTTCACGATCCAATGCGTACGAATCGCGTCCCGCATCCCGATTGGTAGGTAGAACTAATAACACCTGCTGTCCACGATGATTAACCATTGATTAAACTCCATTCATGCCCGATCGTTCACGCGACAGTTCGATCTGCCGCTATTCATTTTTCACGAAGCGGATACGCGCGACCGAGGGAGCCTTAAAGAGAAAGAAAAATCGCGTTAAGTCGTTTGCAAAGGACTGAGTAAATTAGAAAATCCATAAGATTTCCTCGAAATGCGATTTCGCTTTTAACCAAGTTTGAAGTTTACGAAGCTATTTCCGTCACTTCCACGTTTAATCGGATATAGAATGTTGCATTGTACAACAAAATTTTCATATTACGATAAATCCTGGCAGAAACGTTTCTGAAATAACTCGAACGCAGGCAGCGGTCCCGCGACGCGTCTTACGTTATTTTGGCGCTCTATTTTCGGGCGTTAAATTCATTAAAAATTAAAGAGGACCTTTACGAGCGCGTGGACACCGTTTCTTGTCGTTCCGGCGAATAAATCCATCGTTGCGCTCCCCGCGGAGGTGGCCGCGTTAATTGAACACGGTTATCGGCCTCCTTCGATCGATCATCATGACCGAAAATGTATGCCGGCCATGAACGGGCACTACTTGCAGGTCACTACTCGCGTGTGCACGCTCGCGTAGCATGACTTGGGGGGGACCTCACGGGCCGCCCGTGTAGTTCCTTTTAAACGAATTACCGCGATAAAGACTCCGACAAAGGTGGCCCTATGTATACTCACGCTCGCGCTCGGTCATACATGACGTGCGTGCTCTCTCTGCGCCCGTGTTTGTACATGTGCGTGATACATACACGTTATACACCCGGTTACATTTGCTTCTCATCTCCACCTTCTCGTCATCTCCCCCCTCATCTCCCTGCTGTCCTGGGTTTCTTCAACTTCGACCATGCCGCCCCCTTCCCTCGAGCCACCCTCCCCTCGCGCCAATGCTTCCTCTGTGCTCCTTTAGTTTGCTTTCTCGCTCATTTTCTTTACCTACCTCTGTCGCTCTTTCCCTCTTCCTATCTGTCTCTCTCTCGCTATCTCGGATCTGATTCGATTTGTCGTACAATGCTGTTCACGATGTGATTACATGCCGGAGGTCCCTGCAGCATCGGCGAGATGCCGGAGCTTAGGCGGCGTGTAAGTTTACAAAGTACGACGCTTCTTGGCACCCAGAACGCCGGCCGTGCCGCTGCGCCGCGCGTTTAAGCGTCAACTTTCTCGGATCATCGGATGCATTTAGTGCATTTAGTTAATGTCCCTCCCACCCAAAAAAAAATATTAAAAAAAAATAACTGACGACTTTATAAAATAATCACGTTGATTTAAGTACGTTTCAAAATGATTTCACTGGAGAGAGGTAAATTAATAATAAGCAAATCGGTTTCCTCGATCTTAGAAGAATTTACGTTTCCTAATATCATTAATGATTATTAATCGCATATTATTAATTACGAAGCTGCTAAATGCTGCAAACAAGCAGAAATTTCTTGTAGCTTTAAAATACACATATAACTCGAGGTAGAAAATAATTTAAATATGTACTAAGAAACGTCTTGAAGAAATCTGGAACGCGTAATGTATTTATGCTACGATATTTTCGGTTATATTAATGTGATACGAAGCTGATGAGGAATGGCACACGGTATCGAGTTTTCGAGAAAAGAAAAAAGAAAAAAAAAATTTAGAAAATTAGATATTACAAAGTGAATAATCCATATTACAGATTGACGCTGTTGCGAAAAAACCGGGTATATCTTTGCTGAATATTCCACAATGCCTACGGATTGCAAAGTTGAAAAAAAAAAAAAATTTCTATATTAAATATATTTTATAAATATTATTTGCGAGAGGACAGAGAAGAAAGAAACGAAACGCCGATATCCAACCTCGGCTCCGTAATAGTCGGCGCTCAACGCGATTAAACTTGGCTCTTTCGCGCGCAACTTAGTCGAAAGCAAATCTTAGTGACTCCCGACATAGTTACAGTCAACCTGAGTTTCGGTCTTTTTAAACGGCGCTCGATACTAACGAGTGGCAACACGTTGGCGAAGGTGTAACGCTGGTAATTTCGAAGAACGATTCGCAAGGGAGCGGAGGGGAGATAAGAAAAAGAGAAAAAGAAAAAGAAAAAATTGAAGATGCCACGAGTACGATCGATTAAATCGAGAAATCACGCGGCGTCTGCTCTCGTACTCGTCGTGCACGTGTGATTCGACGTGTAGGCGACGGCCGATTGTTCCACGTCGGCTATTGTGCTTGGGGACGTACATACACCTATTCCACGCGCGGCATAGAGCAAAGTAGAAACGTCCCGCGGTGAAATCAATGACGCGGCATAAGAGGGAACAAGTATCGCGCCGCGATCTTAATTCATTTCGCTCGTGTGAGAACGTGTGTTTAATTTCGCGACGACGGCGAGATAGGAACGTCCGGGAGGAAGAGAGAGAGAGGGAGAGAAAGAGAGACTGTCTCGACGATGACCAGCGAGAAACTCGTTAACGTGCCCGATAACGTCCACTCGCATTATACTTTTTGATGCGGAGCCCGATAACGGGAAATATCGCTGGGCATGCCCGACCTAATAGAAATTGCCGTTAATTATAAGAAACGAGAACGTCGCCGATTAATACGTTAAACAGATGTCGTGTCAGCGTCAATTTTTTTATCGACACCGCGAAAATGTAACGCGGTAAAAAACATATCCGCGATCCTTTGTCTCGCATGGCGTTTTGTCTTTATTAACTGCAGGTTCTTATAAAAATACGAAATGAAATGATTGATATAAGTGGACGTTTAGCGGGTGCGTTTAATCATGTCGGCGCATGTATTTGGCGCGAGGTGGCCTAAAAGGTGCCGTGTTAACACGATTAAACGATTATCCGAAGCCGGCGAGAAGAATAACCCGGCCAGAAAGGTATCCCGTTCCGGGAAGACGCCGCGAGATGGTGAAACGCGATGCGCGGGGATGTTCGAGGTGTTCATAGGCCGATCTCCGCACGATTCCTCAGCGGCGCAGAAAATTGCGCTCACGTGACGCCGGATAGCATAAGTACACCGTGAGGATCGGCGCTGCGCCGGGGTTGCGGAGAGTCCGAGGGACGAGGAAGGGTGGAGACGGGAATACGGCTCGAGAGTTGAGAGGGGGAAAAGAAAAAAAAAAAAAAATAAAAATAAAAAAAGAAAACGGAGGTAAAACGAGACAAAGCCACGAAGGGCGAGCTCTAGGAAAAGCCTTAAATCCCTGAATGAACTGGTCAAATGGCACCTCGGGCCGAGCCGAAGAATGAATGGTTTGCGGGGCAGTTTCAGCTCTCATCGCGGTCCGCGTCCGAGCCGCTCTCTTACCTTTTCCGCCCCCCTCGCCGCCTCTTTTCGCTCTCCGTTTCACCACCGGCACGACCATCGACATCGCCACTTCGAGCGAGAGCACCACCACTACCAGTGCCATTCGGATCGCCCCTAATTATGTCATAACAATTTAACTGTACGACTGGTCCTTCGTCTCATCCTCCACCCCGCTACTTCTCCCCTCCCTTCCTCCCCTCGGTCTGTTCTTGTAAAGCGGACCGCGCCTTCGCAGTACGAATCCTCCGGTATTTCTGTCCCTTTTTCCGCAGCCTGACTGGCTTTACGTTTTTAATGAACTTCTCGGCGGAAATCGCAGATGCGCTCGATCAATAATTACACGCACTGACGCGATCTCACACTACTCTGTTTATCGACGAGTCGAGTTACAGTGCTTCTTGCACGGAGATAATATAATGCCATTTCGCATTTGAAATGTTATAACTCGCGAGATTATCCGATTAAATCGTGAACTTACGAGGGGAAGGAAATAAAAAAGCGTAGAGACAATTGGATTTGTATGGGAATTCAGCAGCTAGAGTCACGAAAACGCTTTAGATTCTTCCACAGATATCGGACAAGAATGTATTCGATAACCAAGAATGAAAATATCCAGGCTGAAAATAAACGCCGTCCGAATCGTTATTAACGCAATAGCAGGGTATTTTGCTCCAAACTTATTTACTAGATCAAAATAAATTACTTTTACTGTATCTCGTTGAATTGAAATAATCGACGTGTGCGGAACGAACGGGGGAATTGATTAACCGCTGTAATGAGGGAGAGAAATACGACGGAGACGACCGTGTGGCTTCCTCCCGCAGAAACCACGGCTCGACATCGGTGCGGAATTCTCCCCCGCGAGCTCCATTTCCGTTTCGCGCCCGAACTTAGCAGCGCCAGCCTTTTACCGTACTCTTCATATCCTGTGTAAATATTAAATTTGTGTCCCTCGATAAACCCCGTGGAACGCGGTCGTGCCGCTCTTAGGTCGATTCGCGCGCGTTTTACCGCCCGCGGTTGGCCGATTGCTAATTTCACGCCTCGGTCTTCCGATCTGTCGATCTCGTTCGGACGAACGCCGCCCGTGACACCCTCCGTAATTATTTTTCCGCCGCGAGCCGGTGTGTTCCTTGCGCAAAGGCGGTTTTCGGTGACGGTGATTTATTCCGTGCCTCCTCGTGCCGCGCACCATCGGCGGCCAAACGATCGGCGAAGAGAAACTGGCCGTTCGACCGTAGAAGGAGGTGCCGGCGCGAATTGCGCAAAAATCAATGCCGCCGCGTAAAAGAGTGGCGGTCTTAATTAAGACGCGGGACACCTCGCGTCTTAGCATGCGACGAACGCCGAAAAGGATCGGGCCAGTTTACTACAATTTCGATTTCCGTTGAACTTCTGCACCAGCCTCCCTCCCGCGGCACTGTTGCGCTTGAATCTCGTTATTCCGTTGCGTGAGCGCGGCTTAATTCGATTTATCCCACGGGAGAGGGCGGCTTTTATAAAACCGCAACACGCTGCCCACCTCCATTTGCCTCTCTAATTAGTCCGTCGCGAGGGAAAGGGCTCGAGCCTCGAATAAGTCGCCGTAGGTGGACAGCGCCGTGTCCAGCGTGTTCGTGGGCGGTACCGGCCGGAGAGAAGCAGGAAAAAGTAGCCTCGCCCCGCTCTTTCGTATATGTCTATATCGGTGCGCTTTTTACCCCACATTCTCGCTAACAGCCGGGAATGAGACGACGTCCTCGTCGTCGCGGTGGGTATCCGTCACGTTTATCGCGGAGGCGTGCTGCAGAGGAACCGTGGACACGCATGCGGACTGCAAAATCGCAGGTCGGTGCAAAAAAGAGGCGCGCGACGAAAGCGGGTAATTTCGCGTCTGCGATCACGTCATATTTCCGCGCGAGTACTTTCTTTCGAGAGATCGGCGGTGTCACGCCGAGTTCCTCAGCAAGGCGAGGAAAAAAAAGAAAAAAAAAAAAGACAGAATGCAACGGCTTCATCGTTCGAGGATCAGCTATTGTCGTCTCGCGTGAGTGGTAGCATCTAATTGTAAAACACGAAGACTGTCAAGCTAAGATTGTATCGCAATTATCACATATTTACTTCTAAGCGGAGGCTTTTTACTCCTTATCGCGAACTATCGATGTAAGGTATTCAACCTCGACGCGTTGGATCGTTTGGGTTGACCGAGAGACTCCGAAGATCAAAGAGACCTCCTTTCCGAGAGAATCAAAGCTCGCCTCGTAATAAGATTAAAAGATCAGAAAATTCGAGGCATCTTTTGAGCTGCGGTAAAAGAATTTAATTTTTGCGAATTGCAGTCTGGATACGCAAAAATGTTCAACAGACTCGGTGACAAATTTGCTAAAGCGCTTATGCTAATAAAATCGTAATTGAGATTTATTCCAATGAGCTGGACCAGTCTCAAAATTGTGAAGGATGCTGGAAGGTACACTTTTCGCATAGGCAGAATCGCGCCGGCTTTTTACAGGTTGCGAAAACTATCACGGGCTCCGCGCGATCGCTCGTTTATCAGACCCGAAGATAAACTTCGCAATCGCGTTAAAGATTCGTATACCGGATCAACCGAACGAAGGGTGTAGCGCGGAAGCGGCACGCCGAGGAAGCTCACACGCCGAGCCGCATTCATTCAGCGGGAGAGACGTGAGTTAAAAAGAGGAACGCCCGAAGAAGCCGAAGAGCAAGAAGAAGAAAAAGGGGGATGGCCGCCGGAGGGAAGCCGATCGATTCTCGTAATACACTCGGGCACGGTTTACTCCCTCATCCTCTCGCTCTTCCCCCCCCCATCCTCCTCCCCCGCTTACCGCCCCGGCTTCTATCTCCTGGACACGCATCAGTCGCGCATCCCGGCGTGGTCCAGGCTACGAATGGAGTTAATGTGAGGTCGTGCGAGCCGAGTGTGGGAAGCTCCGAGACTCCGGACACCGGCTAGCTTCTGGCCTGATCGCCGGAGTATGTCGGGCCTTAAGAAGCGTGGTCACGAAAAAAGCGACGCAGGAGATTGTCGTCTTTGGCGCTTTCGTTTGTACGACGCGAAGAGAATCGCCGCTTAACGCTCTTTGATACGAGCGGAGGAATTGTTCGTGGTCACCGCGACTTCAAACAAATTTCTCGCCACATGCTTACATCACGTTGCAAATTTGATATTTTATTACGAATTAAAAACTTTTTTTTTTTATCGACATTTTTAATTACCAAACTGTTTATAGTTCTATATATTTTCCGTAATTGTAACAAATAATAATTCAAGCTGGTCACGCGTTTTATCCGTTCGCAAATCTTTTCTTTGTGCTAAAGTTGCTTCTCATTTATCTCCGTAAAGTTCGTTTAGCGTGCCGTAGAAAGGGAATTAGTTCGCTAATGACGGGGATATGGAAAGACGTCGAATATAAAATAATAATTTTAGTCTCTGTCTTATTTTAAAAATCGTCAAGATTACGATTCCGGGATAGCTTTAACTCTGCCGGAGCTAAACAGATCGATGCACTTCCTCCTCTCGTCCCGTGCGGATTCTCGCATGATTTTCACGGCTCGTTCAATAAAGATCATGCGCGACCGTGTTGATTCGCGCGAGGGACGTACACACAAACGCGAACCGCCGACTTTCTTGTCACTTCGAATGAACTAACTCGAGCCTCGAGTCATTGACTCCGCTTCCGGTTCGGCTCTCTATCGCTCGCATTGTTATCCCCCCGACAACTCTCTTCTCGGTCTACTCCGTTCCCACCGATTCTCTATTCTATCTTCAGCAGCGTGTCCGTCTTTTACTAGCGCATCCTCGTTCTTCTCCCGTCCTACCCGTCTGCATCTCCTTCTACGAATTCATCGGCTCTTTCTGTTCCGCCGGATCTGTACTAGCGCCGTCAATGCAGAACTCTCCGCGACGCGGATTTCTTCATTCAAAGTTCATCAAATGTAAACAGTTGACGTTTTATCATCTCTTTCCTTCATTCCTTCTTAGAACATTGATTTCTCTAATAATTATATTTTTTTAAAGGTACCGTAAAGTAATTGAAACAAAACGAAAAATTATTAAAGATATGATTCTTGTAACCGGTACTTCGGGCGAATTGATTCCATACGTTGGCTCGCACGATCGTTTCTTTTTAAGTATTTTCCAGCTACTATTCCGACGTGCTGCTATCTATTTTTCAAAGCTATTTTTCGAGCGGTCGTTATTGGGACATAATAGAGAACGGCGGAGGGCGGTCTTTGGTTGATTCCCGTGTCCGTCCACGTATTCAGTGGCCGACGATGAATGGATACATTTCAGGGTTGTTGAATTAGTAACGCGATACCTGCCACTATGATTTACCCCTTGCATCCTCTTGCCTCCGACATCATCATCCCGTAGAATCGACTTTTCCTCACCGATTATCATCGCGCGCTTCTCTCCGCATTTAATATTCCTCCCTTTATTCCGTGCGCCGCGTAACTTTCGTCGTACTTCTTTATATTCGCCGCTTATCCGGCGGCTTTCTCTACGCGCGATGTCGAACCGGCGATTGGTCCACCGGAGTTCTGCGTGCGCGATGTGTAACGTTTCTTTCCGTCTAATAGATTCCCGGAAAGCGTACGCGAGTTCAGCTCGACGAGTCTTAACCCTTGCTGTAGTTTTGCATTCCCGTTCCCCGTTTTAATTCCCCGTTTCCGAAAAGTATTAAACCTTTCTCCGAGCTCGTTTTCCGTCGCTCTCGAGTCCCGGCAGCTTGTGCCTGGGATGCGGGATTCGCGGCACGTCGAATGGAGAGGCCGAAATAATCTAAAATCGATTTTGCTCCCGATGAGGACGGAGAGGCGGAAAACCTTGATAGCACGACTAATGTTTTCCCCCGTCGGTCATGTTATTTGTCGTCACTCATACGGATCTTAAAAAAATTTTATCGTCCCACCGCGCATACACCTATGCACACACACACGCGCGCAGACATACAGAGACATACACGTTTCCTGTACGATCTCTAGGAAAAGATATATATTTCTTGTCGGGCCGGTAAAGGTCACGCGTTTCTTACTGCGGCAATAAAGCGCCACATTGTGCGCAATAAATTCGCCACGCTCTTTAGACGTACATGGATTTTTTGCGCGGCGACCGATTGATAGAATGTGCAGAAACTCCGCTTCATGTGCAGTTTGCGGTCGGCGCTGCTGCATCGGGCTCCGTTTCCTACGCTCGAAAAACCGTCGTCTCTCGTGCAGAGCGTATGTAACTTTCTTATACTGTTATGATCGCTATAACTGCCCCTTGTTTTTTCGCTCCTACCTTCGTAACGTAATAATTACGGGGTGGCTTAATTGTTTATATATATATATATTTTTTTTTTATTTTTATGCAACGGGAAATCTCTTATCACTCCGTCGTCCGCGCGCAGCCGACGTGCAACATAATTATCCGCGCGACCTTTCGGAGAAAAAAGATCGGCGAATTATCGCCTCCGCTCGCGTCACGAATAACTCCGCTATTTTCGCCCAATTTCAAACATCGTCATTTACCGCGGCGACCATCTTCGCAGTTGGGTCGAAAGCGAGTTTTTTTCCCCCCCTTTTTCATTTCTTTTTTTTTTTCTTTCTCCCCTTTTTTTTTCTTTAGCATCCTATGGCGAGTAGATTCCCCTCTCGCCGCGTGCATGAGTGTCGTGGGTAGAACAATGTGGCGTTCGCATCTCTTTTTCTCTCCTACCTTCTTCTTTTTACCGGTTGCACGGGATGCGTATAACAGTGCATGAGGCCTAGCCTACGGGTTTTATGGCCGTGTAATGGGCCCCTTAGCCTCTCTCCGGCGGGGAAGCATCACGCAGAAATACAGAGCGAGGTCCCAGCGCTCCAACGCTCCGCCGGCCTTTTCTCAGTCGTTACATACGCACACCACATTTCCCCGTACGAAAACCACCGTCGCTTACCTCGGTCTACTATTTTCCTGGAACTCGGATACGAGGCCTTGATCGACGTTACCCGCGACAAAGACCTCGGCGAATAATTTTGTATCGTTACGTACGGCCGATTTATAATTATCTCTTCTCCGTCGAGTGATTTGGAATTATGATATCAGTCAGTGGTGAATGTAAATAATAATCCAGGAACAACCCAATGAACCCGTCTCGAATTGCAACTTTACGTTAAATATGCACCCGATGCATTTTGCATCCGATGGAAATTAATTAGCATTTTGCGAAAATTTTCGCCGAGGTGAACTCGAGATTTGCCGAAGAAGTTGTCATTAAAATCGCATTCGTTCGGTGATGGGACAACTGTACATCTCGGGGTACTTCCCGAGATTGACGCGTGTCTCGCAGCCGTTGCGACTGCGATAAAGTATTTATCCGCGACCGCGTTGCATCGCGATGCGCTTACAGCCCCGCGTACCGGATACGTGAAATAATTATGTGCGCGTTTATCTCGTTCGACAAACGGTTATGCCGTTCTGCAGCTCCGCGCTCCGTTTGCCGCAGACGCCGTGTTTCGGGACCGAGAAAAATCGACGGCGGTTATTCCAGGAAAAGCGGGCTAGCGTCGTTGTCTCGAGTCCCCGCGGGGATGCGGGCGAATGAACGGGTGACAAGCCTTTACTTATGCATGCATCGGATTTCCGTTGACGCAACGCGAAGAGGACCCGTGCCTACGCGACGCTCGTAATCCCGCTAATTGCCTTTTACGCAATTAGGCAGTCGAGCGATGCGAACTTTATCTCGTCCGCGTGTCCCGCGCTAAACGCGGGATTTCCGTCGCGGCGCGTATTATTTCTGGAAGACACCGACTTTCTGAATGGAAGCCCCGGGACAACACCGGCCGCCTATAAAAATATCGTAACGATAACGTTGCAGCCAAGGCCTCGAGCGGCGGCCTCTGAAAAAGAATGAGCGCCGAAGCTAACGATAGCGATGTTCTCGCGCCTCGTTATTTCTCCGTAAAACGAGGAGGGGCTTCGCGGACGCGCATGAATCAGAAATACGAATCGGGCAGAGTGAGAATTTTGCGGTCCCGCGCTGATGAACGGGCGGCGCGATTAACATAAGACAGAGGCGTGGATTTATTTTCGCGATAAATAATGCAATATCACTTTCTTCCGTAATCATGCGATATTTCTCAGAGAGCCGTAAACGCGTTTATTAGCAGTACTCGACACGTTGGACGAGGAATGTTTACTGTAATAATAAATTCGCAAGAATTATAGCTACACGAGAGAAAACAATAATTCCTTCCGTACAAAAAAAAGAAATATAAGACGCGTTGCGGATTATTGCACATATTAGCTATTTCGATTGCTCTGTGCGATCGAACGGAAAGTATTCACATCGTTTCCCAAGTTTTCTGACAAAGCCTGCGAAGATGCTTGCATCTTCTCTTGCAAGTCCTCTTACGCATCCATCCCGTCTTATGCACTCGACCCTCCGCGCCTAAGACTCACACGAGCGCCCGATACTTGGTGCTCGCATGAAAGTTCTCCGCGAGCGCGCGCGCCGGTGATCCGAGAAACGTTTCTTCGGTAATAATCGTAAGAGCGCGAGAGGCATTCCGCGGTAACGGTAATAACAGTAGGTTCGAAAGTTCGACGTCATTATCCGCCTTCGACGAAAGAGCGCACGCGCGATCGCTTTGCACGAATTGACTTTATCGTCCTCGACGACGATCGAACGAGGGAAGGAGAGTTCGAATCGTGAAGGACCGGCCGATCATAAGTGCGCCGCACCGAGCTCCGCTTCTGATTTTCCACCGCGAGCTTGTATATAGATGTGTATGTGTGCGAGCGAGCGAGCGTGTGTGTGTATGCGCGCACTTATGTGGGTGGCTGAAAGGTGGAAGGAGGTCGGAGGTTAGTCGTTAAGCCTCAGCGCCAGATTAGTACCGGCGAGACCGAAACTTTAAACGAGATCATTTCTTAGCTTAACCCCTTCCCCGCGCTCCTCCAAATCCTCGATTTAAATCCGCTAATTGAAGACCGGCCCAAACAGCGCACAGTGGATTCTTACCCCTGCCGCGATAATTCCAACGACGATGCCGTTGCAACCGGGAGACAAACATCCGATGTAACTTACGAACGCTGCCGCCAACTTTCGTGCGTTACTTTTTAACTGAATTAACAGAGGATTCACCGATCTTCTAATTGTTCCGCGTGTAAACTGTGTGACTTAAGAACTCGCAATACACGCGACGACTGATTGTGAGCTAGATTACTGATCGCAGATTGATATTTCAATTTGCTCGGCAATGTCACAAGGAAATACTCAAATTCTTAACAGGCTATTGATAAAAATTAATTGTTTCTTTTTTATTGTATTAGAAAAACTCATGCGCGCGGTATTTTTTATGAAACTTCAATTACAAACTACGAAAGAGAATTAAAAAAATCATGCGACTTACCAATCTGCATGAACTTCAGCGGAGTTGTAGAGTTCTGCCGGTGACTGTAACATAAAATAAAAAATATTAATGTAGACATGCCAGTGTATTGGTTAATAAAATTAATAAAAAAAAGAGGTGAAAGTTTCCTTTTATTAAAGATTTTATTAAAAAAAATTAATGCTTACCTAATAGTTGCTCCGCTGATGCAGGATGCCCATCCCGGGCCTGCTCCTCCTCTCAGCACTGGCCACTCCAACGGGGATGTCAGTCTGAAACAAAAAAGTTATATTATATTAGCAAAAATGACGAAAATTAAACGTGCTGCGTTACAAGTAAGTTGCTAAACGTACGAATATGCAAACTTCAGTTGCGCTTACCTGGGCTTACTTCCAGTTCTCGTAGGCAAGCGCAGCCGAAATTAGCATTCGTGTGTTTGTCAAGGTAAATAAATCGTTCACATTTATCGACCTTATTCGGTGTCAGTTCTAACTGATAAAAAAATTAATTTTAATATAACCCGTTCCTTCAATCTCGCTGATATCAATTTTTTTTTTTTAAGCGAAACTATTTAAAGCTACCCGTGTGGAAATTTATCTAGCTGATTTAAGTTTGCGGCAAGAAATAAAGTTGTCATTTAAGAAGAAAAAAAAGAAACAAAATCTTTCTAGTATCGGTCGTCTCGTCACTGTCCAGCGCGGCCCGTGTATCTAAATAGATGTCTGAACGTTTTTTTTTTTTCGCCGCGTACTTGTTTACTGTTGTCAAGCTGACCTTACGCAAAGCTAGCTCGACTGCCGAATTCGCTGGACGAACCGGTTCTCGCCGTCCGCCGCCCGCGCGTCCTCCACACCATGCGAACTTCGAGCGCAAGGTGCCGGCCAGATGTCAACACGCGCACGTACTCACACCACCGCGGCGATCGGCGGGTCCGGCGACCAACAGTCTAGGCCGTCGAGCACGCGTTAGATAGGTCAGGACGCGCAGTAAAATAGTACGCGGCGAAAAATATTTAAATATCTAGCTTTTCTAGCTCGGTGATGGACAGTTTTGTTAGACAGCCACGAGATGAACCACAAATTGACTAGCTAATTATTAGGTAACGGTGGAAATCAATTTACATTCGGGTATGTTACCAAGATTGTCATAGATCGCGCGCGGTCCTAGTTCGACGTTAAGCGCTAAAGATTAGTAAAACATTGCTGCGTCTATGGTATTTAAGTCACTTTTTTTTTTCTCCCGGGAGTATCTCAATTTTACCAGTCGTACGACATATCCGTCACGGCTCGGTCTTGCGGGCAGTCGTAATCCCGTGGTTCTTTCTACGCGATTGTGTTCCGATTAACAGGCCGATGGTCATCGGCCGTCGACGTTCGCTCGATCCGGTCATTCGGTCCCGATATCCGAAGCAACCGTGTAGCGCTTAGTCATGGCCTCGGCGTTCCCAGGCGAACGGTGTGGCCACCAAAGAAACATGCGGAACGTATGTACATGTATTATATACCTACTACACGGATGCACCTGTATCGGAATACAAAATATCTTACAACTGTCTGCTTTAATTTTAATTCTTGAAAACGCATCGTTACACATTTAAATAAATTTTGTAAAACAAGAAATAAATTCGCGATTCTGGCCGCGAAGATTCTGCTGATTGCGTGCGATTTAAATCTGCAAGAACAGCATCGGTACATTTTTACGTTTGGTATTAAATAAATTTAACGATTAAATTCCGCGAGAGAAAAACTACTCGAACAGAACGACATTTGGTGGGGTATGTGCACCTGCAGATTTACCTGCAGGTTGTAAAGACTTATTCCTGACCGTCGTTTTTTTTTTTTTTTCCTTCTCTCTTCAAGAGTAATTGATGTCTCAACGATTTCACCGTGAAAAAAATTAAATCTTACTCCGATCGAGGATTCTGTTATTGAAAGTAATTAAGCCGGGTGCTTTAAGTTCACGCGTGTATATTCGCGAGGATGTGCGCTTGAGTGCTGGTCAAGCGGGTCGGCGCGGAACAGAAACTGTGAAACCGGAGTGAGGGTGGGACAGAGACGGTACACGCAAGAACGGCGGAGATATTCAGAAAATAGTCGGTGGGGTCAGGTGGAGATGCCGAGCCGCGGGAGGACGACCGCAGCGGCGTGCCGGAAGCGAGCAGGTGGTAGTTCCGCTCCATCGAGCGCTGTTCCGCACCATGACCGCTCAAGATCGGCACAGCGGACCTCGGCCGGCGATTCCGTTCGGGTTCGCATCGCGTTCGACGTCCCGTGCCGGTCGGCGTTCGAGTCTTTTAATCGCGTAGATTCCAGTCGCGATGTGTGATATCATTCTCCGGAACACGATGGGGCGAATCGCGCACGGCTGCCGGCTATCCGACTCGCGAAACGCGGCCGACCGTTGCGTTACGGTAATCTTCCGCGGCGTCTCGATGCTGTTAAGCATCGATATTCGATATCGAGTACGGTATCGTTAACAATTAACACTGAGTCCCGTGTATACGTTGTATATCATATCGCGCAGCCTGCCTAAGCGCGTCGTTGCCCCGAGCACTTCGTTCGCAATGTCGCGAATTAAAATAAGGTACTCGCTCGTCGTTAACTCGGGCGAGAGCCGATAAACACTCGAGGCGCGCCACGAAGATTTCTATAGTCACCTTATGACCCACCGGCTCTCCGGGTCTTTCTCGCAATCGATAGCGGACTGTAATTTAATTACCTTTTAATGGAAGCAACGTATACTCTGCAATCGGTAGCGAGAGAAACGCCGGGGTGGTACATAATTTTTAAATTTCAGCAAAGTTAAATTGGGGCCAGATAATTGAAATTCCACTCACAATCGCTCCTTATTCTAGCGCACAATATCAAGGGGGAAGGAAATTCGAGGCGCGCACCGGGAACGAAGCGGCGGAGGCTGGTAACGAATGTAAAGCATAAAGAAGCCCGTGCCGGCACACTCGGACGACGACGCGGCTTCAGCAAACAGGTATGTCGTTGAAAAACGTAACGCAATAGATGTAAATAGACTCTTTTTAATTTTTAACGCCCTGCCGGATCCGCCGGAATTGCGAGATGTAACGAGCCGTTTGTTAACGCGATGCTCCGCGCGGTCGGACTTTCAATCTCGCGAAACTAAATCTCGCGGCTGGCCTTCTCTTCGACTCCACCGATCGTTCCCGCTTTATTTTATCGCGGTGATCGCACACGCGTATCCGCGTTGTCCAACGCTGTGGGGAACGTGGGCAAAGTAGTCGCGAACGGCACGTGTCGCAAGGTACCCTCCGTAAATCGCTTCGGGGATCTAGCGCGGAGGCTGCCGCCGACGCAGAAGCGCGTCTTGTCGCAACGCGAAGACCAAAACGAAAAGGCAGGCCGGTGAGATCGCGCGGGAGCACGTAACCGCGGTAAACGATCGGGACGCGTCAACGAGGATTCCCACAGTCACCCCGTGACCCGTGAGTCCTCCAGTTGGCGCAATCGCTACGCCTCCCCCTCGCCCTCCCCGGTCCTCTCTCGCCCTGCGCCACCGTCGTTCCCGTTGGCCCGTAATTGACCCGCTCGCTAATTTCCAAATGCTGCGCCGTTACGGACACGACGTTACCGGAGGACGGAGGACGACGGTGCACGAGAACGAACGCGCGCGACTGGCATTACGGCGGGTACCCCGCCGACGGGAAGAGGGGAGGGGGGAGGGGGGAGGAGTGTATATCGCAAACGAGTGATTTGCATCAAATTGATCCGTTAAGTCAACAAGACCAGTTATACGCTCGCGCGAGCGCCCGCGAGAGCAGTGTATTCCTCTCCCGTTCGGTACCATAGGTCCCGCTGTCTCAGCGCGCGCGGCCCGACGTTGACTCGTTGCGCAACCGGTACTGACCCCCAATGGAACGATTTGCTCCGCAACCGATCCTTTCTACCACGAAACTGCGAAAGATGATTGATGTGGGAGCGGTCTCCCGCGATCTATTTCGCTTCTCGTATCGATCCGCGAGCGAGCGAACTATCATGCCCGGGCGAATGTGGGACCGGCCCGCGTCAAGGAGCACTGCTGTACCCCAGTCTTGAATCGCGGGCAAAATGCCGCGCGAAATGCCTTAACGATTGATAATTAAACGATAGAGAGACGATCCCTTCGCGGGGCCCCGCCGACCGAGGCCGGAATAATTTCGACGAGCGCGGTTCTCGAACGCTGTAAAATCGTCCCCGTACCTTATCCTTTTCTTCGATCGCTCCGTGTACGGCATCGCGAATGGGACTTACCCAAATTATACCAGTAATTTCAATCCGTCGCGAGGAGAAAGGTCAATCGCGTCTCTCGTTCGCGCGATCGAACGTGATCCACGATTTTTCTCCGCCGAGACACGTCGAGAGGGTGGGAAGGGGGCGGGAACGAGAGGCGGACGTGGACCCGAGCTAATTATGCGTAGAGGAACACGAAAGAATACGCGCGGTTACGGCGCTATAAATATAAATCACGAGCGGTACACGCGGATTTGCTGCAGATATATACTAGCCGGTCGCCCGCACGTACGCAACCGAGCAGAAGGTATCTGCCGTTCGCTTTATGGGTGAACGATTATGTATGTAGAATGAATAAATCACGAGTACCGGATAGCGTAGAACGCTACCGCGTTTACGCATACCGCGCGCCTTTTCGCGAGGAGGAGGAAAAGAGCGTTTCACCGTCATTTCGCGCCGTGGCGTACGCACGAGGGTACACGGGTAGGTGATCCCCGGTTAAAAAAGATAAAAAAAAAAAAAGAAAAAAAGTAGAAAGCTCGAGGAATCCTTTTGGTGGCGGAACGTGCTACGAAGAATTTACTCTTCCCCTCGCCCCGCCGCGTCCTCTCTTGCGCGGGAAACTGCGCGCCGCCGCAGGATGTCGTAAAATCCGATGGCTCCTTATTTCCTGCATCGATCATACTTGTCCCGGATTATCCGACTCTATCACGCACACCTCCGCAGCTCGGACCGCGCGAATGTGTACGTGTACGTATGGACGTGTGTGCATTTGCCCCTACTCGTGCATATATCTCTTGTAATTACTATTCCAGCCGCGGTATATCGGCGAGCACTGCGGAGTCCGTGGGCGAAGTTCGCCCAGGACGGTCGTGAAAAATAGAAAAAAGTATTAGTATCTTCGTGCACGAACTCTACGTGAACTCGCGTGCTTCCGCTTACGAACCGGGCGAAATTTCTCATTACCCAGTCGGCTCTCCGCCGATGGAATCGAAATTTCAAGAGAAAATGAAACATAAGAATATAATCACGGTTTTTAGGAATTATTCAGACAAACGTTCTGGCAAATGTCCGATTAGAGGAAATTATCGGATAGCTCCATCTTGCTGTCAAACGATAAATACTTCTGTCGTATTATTTTATTTTATTTTTTTCCTTTTTGCTTTTTGTAAAATTTTTATTGCGATTATTATTCAGATATGTTTCTTTACTTTCTTTCGCACACTTGCAGAATTTTTTTTGCACTTCTCTCAATCGACGTTACGTAATTATTTCCAGCTTTTAATATGTAGCAACATCTCTCGCTGTTGCAAAAACAAAGCTCGTCAAATATGATTAGCGAAATGGCATATACACTCGTAAGAAAAATGCAATAACTTGAGAGAAAGAGTCGAGCGTTTGGTTGCAAAAACGTTGTAACAAGACGTATTGCTTTACTACGGTTTCCGCGGCCCAGCGAGCATTCATCTTGTGCATATTTTATAATTACAACTGCGCGATGTCTACTAACTTTGGCAGTTCTCCAAGCCGCGGTAAAAAGCATAAAAGAACATCATTCAGTATCTTTGTACGCGAATGTCGCCGTCACGATGTATACTCACGTTTGTGAACTTTACGAAGGGTCTGCTATTATCCGGTCGGTTCTACTCGGCGAAGAAATTAAGTCTCGAGCGAAGCAAGCCAGCGCAATGAAGTCGTGTGTCTTTAATGATATGCACCTCGCCGTGGAAGACTTGGT